>NC_071996.2:107075303-107378333 GCF_028885655.2 Pongo abelii | reverse complement strand
TTGGCTTTTGTTGCCATTGCTTTTGGTGTTTTAGACATGAAGTCCTTGCCCATGCCTATGTCCTGAATGGTATTGCCTAGGTTTTCTTCTAGGGTTTTTATGGTTTTAGGTCTAACATTTAAGTCTTTAATCCATCTTGAATTGATTTTTGTATAAGGTGTAAGGAAGGGATCCAGTTTCAGCTTTCTACATATGGCTAGCCAGTTTTCCCAGCACCATTTATTAAATAGGGAATCCTTTCCCCATTTCTTGTTTTTGTCAGGTTTGTCAAAGATCAGATAGTTGTAGATATGTGGCATTATTTCTGACGGCTCTGTTCTGTTCCATTGATCTATATCTCTGTTTTGGTACCAGTACCATGCTGTTTTGGTTACTGTAGCCTTGTAGTATAGTTTGAAGTCAGGTAGTGTGATGCCTCCAGCTTTGTTCTTTTGGCTTAGGATTGACTTGGCGATGCGGGCTCTTTTTTGGTTCCATATGAACTTTAAAGTAGTTTTTTCCAATTCTGTGAAGAAAGTCATTGGTAACTTGATGGGGATGGCATTGAATCTGTAAATTACCTTGGGCAGTATGGCCATTTTCATGATATAGATTCTTCCTACCCATGAGCATGGAATGTTCTTCCATTTGTTTGTATCCTCTTTTATTTCCTTGAGCAGTGGTTTGTAGTTCTCCTTGAAGAGGTCCTTCACATCCCTTGTAAGTTGGATTCCTAGGTATTTTATTCTCTTTGAAGCAATTGTGAATGGGAGTTCACTCATGATTTGGCTCTCTGTTTGTCTGTTATTGATGTATAAGAATGCTTGTGATTTTTGTACATTGATTTTGTATCCTGAGACTTTGCTGAAGTTGCTTATCAGCTTAAGGAGATTTTGGGCTGAGACAATGGGGTTTTCTAGATATACAATCATGTCATCTGCAAACAGGGACAATTTGACTTCCTCTTTTCCTAATTGAATACCCTTGATTTCCTTCTCCTGCCTAATTGCCCTGGCCAGAACTTCCAACACTATGTTGAATAGAAGTGGTGAGAGAGGGCATCCCTGTCTTGTGCCAGTTTTCAAAGGGAATGCTTCCAGTTTTTGCCCATTCAGTATGATATTGGCTGTGGGTTTGTCATAGATAGCTCTTATTATTTTGAGATACGTCCCATCAATACCTAATTTATTGAGAGTTTTTAGCATGAAGGTTGTTGAACTTTGTCAAAGGCCTTTTCTGCATCTATTGAGATAATCATGTGGTTTTTGTCTTTGGTTCTGTTTATATGCTGGATTACATTTATTGATTTGCGTATATTGAACCAGCCTTGCATCCCAGGGATGAAGCCCACTTAATCATGGTGGATAAGCTTTTTGATGTGCTGCTGGATTCTGTTTGCCAGAATTTTATTGAGGATTTTTGCATCAATGTTCATCAAGGATATTGGTCTAAAATTCTCTTTTTTTGTTGTGTCTCTGCCAGGCTTTGGTATCAGGATGATGCTGGCCTCATAAAATGAGTTAGGGAAGATTACCTCTTTTTTTATTGATTGGAATAGTTTCAGAAGGAATGGTACCAGCTCCTCCTTGTACCTCTGGTAGAATTCGGCTGTGATCCCATCTGGTCCTGGACTTTTTTTGGTTGGTAAGCTATTGATTATTGCCACAATTTCAGCTCCTGTTATTGGTCTATTCAGAGATTCAACTTATTCCTGGTTTAGTCTTGGGAGGGTGTATGTGTTGAGGAATTTATCCATTTCTTCTAGATTTTCTAGTTTATTTGCGTAGAGGTGTTTGTAATATTCTCTGATGGTAGTTTGTATTTCTGTGGGATCGGTGGTGATATCCCCTTTATCATTTTTTATTGCATCTATTTGATTCTTCTCTCTTTTTTTCC
Organism: Pongo abelii; assembly: GCF_028885655.2. Classification (NCBI taxonomy): domain Eukaryota; kingdom Metazoa; phylum Chordata; class Mammalia; order Primates; family Hominidae; genus Pongo; species Pongo abelii. Next base: position 107,376,458 of record NC_071996.2, on the reverse strand, counting down.
TTATTAATCTTGCTAGCGGTCTATCAATTTTGTTGATCCTTTCAAAAAACCAGCTCCTGGATTCATTAATTTTTTGAAGGGTTTTTTGTGTCTCTATTTCCTTCAGTTCTGCTCTGATTTTAGTTATTTCTTGCCTTCTGCTAGCTTTTGAATGTGTTTGCTCTTGCTTTTCTAGTTCTTTTAATTGTGATGTTAGGGTGTCAATTTTGGATCTTTCCTGCTTTCTCTTGTGGGCATTTAGTGCTATAAATTTCCCTCTACACACTGCTTTGAATGCATCCCAGAGGTTCTGGTATGTTGTGTCTTTGTTCTCGTTGGTTTCAAAGAACATCTTTATTTCTGCCTTCATTTCGTTATGTACCCAGTAGTCATTCAGGAGCAGGTTGTTCAGTTTCCATGTAGTTGAGCGGTTTTGAGTGAGATTCTTAATCCTGAGTTCTAGCTTGATTGCACTGTGATCTGAGAGATAGTTTGTTATAATTTCTGTTCTTTTACATTTATTGAGGAGAGCTTTACTTCCAAGTACATGGTCAATTTTGGAATAGGTGTGGTGTGGTGCTGAAAAAAATGTATATTCTGTTGATTTGGGGTGGAGAGTTCTGTAGATGTCTATTAGGTCCATTTGGTGCAGAGCTGAGTTCAATTCCTGGGTATCCTTGTTGACTTTCTGTCTCGTTGATCTGTCTAATGTTGACAGTGGGGTGTTAAAGTCTCCCATTATGAATGTGTGGGAGTCTAAGTCTCTTTGTAGGTCACTCAGGACTTGCTTAATGAATCTGGGTGCTCCTGTATTGGGTGCATATATATTTAGGATAGTTAGCTCTTCTTGTTGAATTAATCCCTTTACCATTATGTAATGGCCTTCTTTGTCTCTTTTGATCTTTGTTGGTTTAAAGTCCGTTTTATCAGAGACTAGGATTGCAACCCCTGCCTTTTTTTGTTTTCCATTTGCTTGGTAGATCTTCCTCTATCCTTTTATTTTGAGCCTATGTGTGTCTCTGCATGTGAGATGGGTTTCCTGAATACAGCACACTGATGGGTCTTGAGTCTTTATCCAATTTGCCAGTCTGTGTCTTTTAATTGGAGCATTTAGTCCATTTACATTTAAAGTTAATATTGTTATGTGTGAATTTGATCCTGTCATTATGATGTTAGCTGGTTATTTTGCTCGTTAGTTGATGCAGTCTCTTCCTAGTCTCGATGGTCTTTACATTTCGGTATGATTTTGCAGTGGCTAGTACTGGTTGTGCCTTTCCATGTTTAGCGCTTCCTTCAGGAGCTCTTTTAGGGCAGGCCTGGTGGTGACAAAATCTCTCAGCATTTCTTGTCTGTAAAGTATTTTATTTCTCCTTCACTTATGAAGCTTAGTTTGGCAGGATATGAAATTCTGGGTTGAAAATTCTTTTCTTTAAGAATGTTGAATATTGGCCCCCACTCTCTTCTGGCTTGTAGGGTTTCTGCCGAGAGATCCGCTGTTAGTCTGATGGGCTTCCCTTTGATGGTAACCTGACCTTTCTCTCTGGCTGCCCTTAACATTTTTTCCTTCATTTCAACTTTGCTGAATCTGACAATTATGTGTCTTGGAGTTGCTCTTCTCGAGGAGTATCTTTGTGGCGTTCTCTGTATTTCCTGAATCTGAATGTTGGCCTGCCTTGCTAGATTGGGGAAGTTCTCCTGGATAATATCCTGCAGAGTGTTTTCCAACTTGTTTCCATTCTCCCCATCACTTTCAGGTACACCAATCAGACGTAGATTTGGTCTTTTCACATAGTCCCACATTTCTTGGAGGCTTTGCTCATTTCTTTTTATTTTTTTTTTCTCTAAACTTCCCTTCTCGCTTCATTTCATTCATTTCATCTTCCAGGGCTGATACCCTTTCTTCCATTTGATCGCATTGGCTCCTGAGGCTTCTGCATTCTTCAAGTAGTTCTCGAGCCTTGGTTTTCAGCTCCATCAGCTCCTTTAAGCACTTCTCTGTATTGGTTATTCTAGTTATACATTCTTCTAAATTTTTTTCAAAGTTTTCAACTTCTTTGCCTTTGGTTTGAATATCCTCCCGTAGCTCGGAGTAATTTGATCGTCTGAAGCCTTCTTCTCTCAGCTCGTCAAAGTCATTCTCCGTCCAGCTTTGTTCCGTTGCTGGTGAGGAACTGCGTTCCTTTGGAGGAGGAGAGGTACTCTGCTTTTTAGAGTTTCCAGTTTTTCTGCTCTGTTTTTTCCCCATCTTTGTGGTTTTATCTACTTTTGGTCTTTGATGATGGTGATGTACAGATGGGTTTTTGGTGTGGATGTCCTTTCTGTTAGTTTTCCTTCTAACAGACAGGACCCTCAGCTGCAGGTCTGTTGGAGTACCTGGCCGGCCGTGTGAGGTGTCAGTCTGCCCCTGCTGGGGGGTACCTCCCAGTTAGGCTGCTCAGGGGTCAGGGTTCAGGGACCCACTTGAGGAGGCAGTCAGCCCGTTCTCAGATCTCCAGCTGCGTGCTGGGAGAACCACTGCTCTCCTCAAAGCTGTCAGACAGGGACATTTAAGTCTGCAGAGGTTACTGCTGTCTTTTTGTCTGTGCCCTGCCCCCAGAGGTGGAGCCTACAGAGGCAGGCAGGCCTCCTTGAGCTGTGGTGGGCTCCACCCAGTTCAAGCTTCCAGGCTGCTTTGTTTACCTAAGCGAGCCTGGGCAATGGCGGGCGCCCCTCCCCCAGCCTCGCTGCCGACTTGCTGTTTGATCTCAGACTGCTGTGCTAGCAATCAGCGAGACTCTGTGGGCGTAGGACCCTCTGAGCCAGGTGCGGGCTATACTCTCCTGGGGCACCGTTTCCTAAGCCCGTCGGAAAAGCACAGTATTCGGGTGGGAGTGGCCCGATTTTCCAGGTGCCGTCTGTCACCCCTGGAAAGGGAACTCCCTGACCCCTTGCGCTTCCCGAGTGAGGCAATGCCTCGCCCCCGCTTCGGCTGGCGCACGGTGCGTTCACCCACTGACCTGCGCCCACTGTCTGGCACTCCCTAGTGAGATGAACACGGTACCTCAGATGGAAATGCAGAAATCACCCGTCTTCTGCGTCGCTCACGCTGGGAGCTGTAGACCGGAGCTGTTCCTATTCGGCCATCTTGGCTCCTCCCCCCCATCCTATAATTTTCTATTCATCTATTCCCTAACCAGTTCCCACACATGAGTCCCATAAAAGATTTAAGGACATTCCTCACTAGAAAGAAAACATAGAAATCAGATGTGGGGTCTTAACTTGCCCTTCTACTGATGGACACAAGCACCATGTCCTAGCATGATTGTCTGAATCACAAATCTTGAATAATATAAGCTCCAGGACAGAGCGATCTTTCTGAATAATATATTCAGTCCTTCAGATAGTCGGTCAACACATATTAATAAGAAACCACTACAAGGCAGGAACTGTACTAAATACTGACAACACAGAAATAAACAAAAAAGAAAAAAAAACAAAGGCTATGCTTTCATCAAGCTTCCAATTTAGTAGTGGGATGTAGATCTAGCACACACACACACACACCACACACACACACACACACACACCCCAGAGAGAGAGAACAAATGTGTTAATGCAGCGGTATAAAGAAAATGAAGAGGAAAATATGAGAGTAAATGAGGGGAATGGAGGATACTATTTTATGTAAGGCTTTTCTGAGGAAATTACAGTCAGGCTGATATCTAAATGACAAGGAAGTTAGCAATGTGAAAACTTGGGAGAAGAGGCTTCAGATGGAAGGAAGAAAAATGCAAAAGCTCTGAAATGGGAATAAGCTTGGCATGTTAGAGAACCCAAAAAGAAGGCCGGTGTGGATATAGTAGAGCAAGAATGAAAGCAGGTGGAAAAGCTGCAGTCAGAGGGGAACAAAGGAACCAAATCTTATAGCACCTTGAGGGCTTCATAAAGGGTTTAAAATTTACTGCAACAAAAGTCCCTAGGATGTTTTAAACTGAGAGGTGACTTGCTATGACCTATTTTAAAAATTCACTCCAGCAACCATGTAGAAAATGGATGGTGGGTGGAAAGAGTGAAAAAACTGAGAAATCAATTAGAAGGTACTGCAATTATTCAAGCAGTAGAGATGAAGAAGTACATGGTATAATGATTTGAGATATACGTCAATGGTTACCAAACTTATCTGCACATTACAATCAACTAGGGTGGAGATTTTGTAAATTTTCCAAAACCCAAGCCACACCCCAGACCAATAAAATCACAGTCACTGAGAGTGAGACACAGGTATCAATTTTTAAGGCTCCCCAGCTGATTTCAACATGCAGACAATTTTGGCAACCACTGATACATGGTATTTTGAAGACATATCTCACAGAACTTACTAACAGACTGAATGGGAGGTGGAGAGGTACATGAAAATAACTGATGAAGCTGCCTGGGTTTATGAAATGAGCAATTGGATGGACGTTGCACTAGTGACCAAAAGTGGGAAGACCTAGTAAGGTACAGGTTTGGGGTAGGGGACATTAGAATCAGGAGTCCAGTTTTAGATGAGGAAATTTTTGAGATGCCTGTTAGGCATTTCATATTATATATTTTATATAAGTTGACATTATGCAGGCAAGGGAAAGATTATGGCTAGAGATATAAATCTTGTAGATATCAGTATAGAGATAGCAATGAATCATGGAACAAGAGGAAACCACCTAGGGAATGAGTACAGCCTGAAAAAAGAAGAGTGCTCAAAGGATCTAGAAGTTGGCAACGATCTGAAGTCTGAATCTGCTGATCACCTTCCTAGTCATGCCTTGATCCCTTGCTCTTGAAGGGGGAAGAGTGACTTCCTTTCGGGGTCTCACACGTGGGCTCCACATTACCTTTCTTTACTCAGGCTACTGTAGCCAGGTCTCAAGATATGCCCTTCTGTCGTTGTTCCCTAAGGCCCTCTAGTCAGTCTTGAGATCTCTTGGGGTCTGGCTCTGCCACTTTCCAGTTATAAAGACCATAACATTTAAACACTTTTATATACGACTCTGGGAAGTGGATGTTATGGTCTTTATAACTGGAAAGTGGCAGAGCCAGACCCCAAGAGATCTCAAGACTGAATACATATGTAACTTACCTGCACATTGCGCACATGTACCATAAAACCTAAAGTATAATAATAATAATAATAATAATAAAAGAAAAAAAAAACTTAGGAATAGCAACTCTCACCAAAAAAAAAAAAAAAAAAAAAAAAGTGTCTAAATGAGAACATGCTGACGCCAGGCACTATGCTGGGTAAGCTGAACAGTGCACAAGCCCAACTTTCTTAGTATATCACGGCTGCCTCTCTTTTGACACCTTGATGTGCAAAATAGATGATTCCAAGGCACACAAAATTATGTTGTCCCTGCCTTATTGTGCTATGTTCCTATACAGGATTTATTTCTAGAGCTTCTATATAGTCAAGTTAGTGCTGCCATTTATCCCTTTGAATCAATGAAGTCCTACTGCAGAGTAGTAAAAAGAAAGGTCCTGAAATCAACCTACCTGAATTTGAATCAGCTATGCAAATGCCTATTATTAGCTCTGTGACCTTGGGAAAGTTCTTCATATCTTCTCCAAACCTCAGTTTTCTCACTTGGAACAAAGGGATGACAACCAGTAATACCTACCTCTAAGAGTTATTTTAAGAATTAAACAGGCTGATGTAAAACGCCTGGACAAGGTACTGTGCATAGTATAAGCACTCCGTAAATGTTTGCTGTGCTATGAGTGCATACTCAGCTCATCCATGGCTTCTACCCTCTTTGGGCCCAGGAGAGCCTTGATTCTTGGGCTTGCTCTTAAACTGTTATTCACTTCAGTCCCTCACATAGGTCCTTCTCTAGGCTTTTGACTCTGCTATTAATATTTTCTTAGTTTTCCCACCGAAGCTGCTGCACACCACCACTCTCCTCACCCCTGTGCTTGGTTACAAATGCAGAATTTGTCACAAAGCCTTGCATCCGCTGAAGTGACCAATGTAACCATTTTTCATTCATTGGATTCAGCTTACCAGCTGCATCCACTTCCTACGTTTAAACTAATGAATCTGTCAGCTATAGTTTCCCCCAAGGTGACTTTTCAAGGTTACCTTATTACAACACAATATCTTTAATCATATTTAATCATACATTGAGATAGAAATACAAATAACTCCCACCTGACTAGAAAGGTATCTTTTTCCATATTATGCACAGCTGTTTAAGTGTCTTCCTTGAAAAGCAATAAACAGAGTGTCCTTAGTAGCTCGAATAATGGTAGTATTATGGGATGTGAGTGTTTAGGGAACTTAGAGGTAAATCAAGAAGTTATTGATTTTCTTTAATTGGTTGAATGATTTAATAATCTATACTCTTGAGACCATGTTAGTGATCAAATTTTCTACTACAAAAAGTTCAGCTTGTTTAAGTGTTCCTTCAACTTTTGAGGGGAGAGAGACAGAGTGAAAAAATATTTTTAAAATTCGTTCAGAGGGAAAAGTTAGTGAACATATTTTATAGTTTCCTTTTGGAAACTGTTCCTCTCAGGACTGTGGAAGTACAAGAGGCTTTTTGAGGACATATCGAGATCTTTGCAGTTTTCCAGCAAAAAGTCCCTTATGATCCTCATCAATTACAGAGAAAATCCCAGTGTGGGGCAAATAATCTAAAACTGATCTTTACAATTCCACATTCACTGTGGATGTGGAAGGCTCAGAAGTCTTGCCCACATACCAGCTTTCCCAAGCCCAGTCTATGAATCAGAGGATAGGAGATTAGCTACACATGTTCCCCATCAGCATAATCATGCTGGTGAGATGCCTGGACATCATCATATGAGATCTGGTTAATAAAAACTGGTGTGATAAAAATAAACAGTAAAGTGATATTTTGGTTTTCAGTCCAGCCTTTCAATCTGTATGTGGGAGAGAGCATCCACAGGGCTCTTTCTCCCCATAACGCGCATTCATAACTTCCATTATCATCAGTGAGAGGAACATGTGCACACGGAGGAAGATTAGAGACCCCACAGTGAGCCATAAGTGAACATAATTTCTGGCAACTTGTGAGATGAGAGCATGGGGCTATTCTGATTACCCAACTTGGAGAAAATGATAGAATGAGGATCGCTTTGCAGGACTCATTCATATGTATGTATGTACTTATATGATAAGTGCCCGGGAAGACCTGCATGTAGTGCATGTAAAATAGAAGGGACAAAATGAATGTGCAATGAGGAAAGGAGGTGTGTGTGTGTGTGTGTGTGTGTGTGTGTTATGCGCGAATACAGTGCAAGATTATGAGTTTATGTACAAAAAGCAAAGACAGAAATTAACATGTTCTAACCATAAAATTATTGGATTTGACCAAACAAAGCTATTACTTGCAAGTCCCTTTTATCTATTCCAGAAAGAGTATGTTGGGATCAGGACGCACTTTAGACTCAATAAAAACTGAGCCCATGGATCCTCTGGTCAAGATTGGATCCAGTGGGTAAACAGCCACTGAAATGGTTATAGTCTGTAGGAGCCCTTTTCTTCTTGCATTTGATCATGGCAGGCACTTACAAAGTAACATTTTCATTTGTGTTTTCTCTACACGATGCTAACCAATAAGGCTACTAACAGTTACGAGGTCATGCTGTTATTTTCAAATTAGAAAACACTTCATGAGCAGCCTTGACAGCCATGCTCTATCAAGGGAAAGAAAAATCAGCTCCTGGTTTGAGGAAGACACGTGCAGACCTCCATTGTTGGAGGCCCTGGCATGTGGCAGTATGCAGCTTCTTAGCTAATGACAAGTCTTTGTATGTCTGCAGCCCATGTTGTAAAATTGGTCTGCCTGCACATAGGAGCATTCCGCAGCATTGTGGAATATGGGTGACCTTTTGGAAGTGCTTTTGATCTTAGGCTCAATGATCAATTTTGACACAAGTCAAGAAAAAAAAATGTTATACCTATATGCTCAACAGTGACTTACTGTTTCCATGCAGGGTAATGTATCTCTGGTAGGGACACTCAGGAGCTGCCTCTTCAATAATGGTGTTCTCTAATTTGACAGTGTTGGAGATTATTTAAAGGAAGCATCTTATCTGTTTTCCTTTGCGGTAGTTTGGGGAGAAGGCAATAGAAATAAAAGAAAGTTTTCTGTGTATTTGCTATGTGCTGGGCTCTGCTAGGCACTTTATATACATTCTGTAACTCATCCTTAAAACAAACCTATCTGGTAAGTGCTGTATCACTAATTAACAGATGAGGAGATTGAGGTCTCAGAATGTGAAGCAACTTGCCCAAGATCACACAGCTAGGAAGTGCCAGATTATGACCCAATGATTCTGCCACAAAATTCATGGTCTTCCAACCCTACTCTGCTGTTTCTATAATAGAGGCAGGATTCTCTCCTTGCTTGAGAGGAGAGAAAGTAAATGCAGCCCTGGGTAGTACGAACAGAATGTGAAATGCCCACATCAAGAGGAAATCCTTTTACTACCCCAGCATTAGTCAGCATGGCAGGCGCTGTCCCCAATTGGCCCCTAACCCCTCAGGTGTCTTTCCATTTTTAAGCACACCAGCTCCCAATAGCCGGCACCTGCATCTCTTTGGGGGCTGCACTTAGGCTGCTTTGTGCACATGGACAGCTCAAAGTGCTTGGAAATTTATGTCCCCATTGGGGTAATCCTTAACCAATGACTGACAGGTCTGGAGATACAAATACCTGCTTGCTTCTCCCTGATCAGGACACCCTAAGGGTTACCCACACTGACGCGAGGGTGCCCCCTGCTGGATTGAGTCAAAATTATTCTCTCGAGGCTTTCTTTGGCCTCCTTGCCTTCGAGGTACCACCTATTTTCCTACATTCTGCTTATATACTGAAGTATTGGGAATAATTTCACTGATAGAAAAGGAGACTAATAGGTGGCTTAAACTTCATGTAATTGAAAACAGTTTCTATGATCAGGAACACACTAAGTTTTCACCATTCCAATTTCTATAGACTACCTATCAAAACAAATGAACCACATAGGGATGAAAATCACAACTAAATACAAGGAAGACTTCTTGATTGTAAAGGTGTCTAAACACTGAAGCTGTCTCTCCCATCCTTAAAGATATTTCAGAAGGAGGCAGGTGCGGTAGCTCATGCCTGTAATCCCAGTACTTTGGGAGGCCAAGGCAGGTGGATCACCTGAGGTCAGGAGTTAGAGACCAGCCTGGCCAACATGGCAAAACCCCATCTCTACCAAAAATACAAAATTAGGTGGGTGTGGTGGCATGCACCTGTAGCCCCAGTTACACGGGAGGCTGAGGCAGGAGAATGGCTTGAATCTGGGAGGTTGCAGTGAGCCAAGATAGTGCCATTGCACCCTAGCCTGGGTGACAGAGCGAGACGTCATCTAAAAAAAAAAAAAGATATTTCAAAAGGAAATGGATAGCTACCTAGATTGCTACAAGGCAGCATTATACCATGATTGAGACAATGGGTTTTGCTTTCAGGTGAACCTGGGATTGAGTGCTACATTTTTCCATGAGCTGCCTGATAACCTCTCTATGCCTCAGTTTCTTCAGCTGTAAAATGGGGATACAGTGAGACTCATCTGTTGTTGAGAAGCTTCCATGAGATTTAATGCAGTTAGGTTTCCTATCATATAGGAAGGTAGTCATTATTATTGTCTTTTATATTTCTAGAAGCAAAATGGTCTGTTGAGATTCTGTTCATGTCTGTCATTATATGCCTCTTCCTATCTTTATTAAAAGCCTGACACTAAAAGTGGGATCCTGGATGCATAGTTGCTGGGGAGAAAAAGAACTCAGGAGAGGTAGAGGAGGTACCCCACCATCACTTTCCAGGAAGAGTGAAGAGTTTTAGGGATATGTGCATTACCATTGTCAGCTGCTGATTCTACAGATTACCCTTTCAACTGAGTTTCACAACACAAGATGCAGGCTAGGTGCAGTGGCTCACACCTGTAATTCCAGCACTTTGAGGGGGTGCACAGCAGGAGGATCACTTAAGCTGAGGAGTTTGGAGCTGCAGTGAGCTATGATTGCACCACTGCACTCAGGCCTGGGCAACAGAGCGAGACTCTGTTTCAAAAAAAAAAAAAAGTCATTTATTGAATTTTTACTATGTGCCAACCACTGTGCTAAGTACTTTATTTATACAACCTTATTTAACCCTCACAACCATCATTTTAAGTAGCCATTATCCTCATTTATAGAAGAGGACACTGAAGCTCAAAGAAGTTAAATAACTTTCCCAAGATCAAGTGGCAGGCCAGATCTAGACCCAGGTCTCCATGACTCCAAACCTTCATTCGACGTAGAATTTCAGAGAACCTGCCTCTGGTAAATTTTAATTCCTCTACCCCTATAAGAACTTGTGCTTGGATGATGGACCATGCATGTCAATATATGAATGTGAACTTCATCTTGCATAGTAACAGTTATTCAAAAGAGAAGTCTAGACTTTAACAAGGTCACTGTAATCAAGAGATAATTTCTACCTAAGGGTAATCTTCTACAACGAAGGCACTACCCTAGCTTATTGACACAACCCCTTAACCTTGGAAGAGTACACTTAGCCAACAAAAGAAAAGTCAACCAGCATTTCCAAATTATCATTTTGGACTCTATTAAGTCATTTCAGATGTCCACTAGGAACAAGCCCTCTGGTCATCTGGCTGCATGCAGTTCTTGAATTTTTGCAGACTACTAGGGGATGCCTGATAGTCAGACATGGAAATGTTTCCTAGGGCTTTGCAATTTTCCCAGCAGTCCTCCAACCTAATTGGCCTTGAGAGAAATCATAAAAGGTCCACAGGGGCACTCCAAGATGGACCACACCCACCCCCCCAAAAAAATATATCCACACCGGGCCTAGCAAGCAGGGTGAGAGGGCAGCCAGATGATGCTGTCACAGACTGTTACCACCACTGATTCGGTTTTAGCTTCCCACTAAAGTTCTAGAAATCTTGTGCAAGGGTGAGCACTTGCCCTTGTTTAGTACAGAGGCTAGGCATTTCTCTACTGATTTTTTTTTAGACCAGCAATTTCCATAGGACCCACTGTGAGCCTAATGCAATTTGCACTAAAAAGAAAATAATTCTTGTGAAAGAAGCTATATTCCATTCAAATGTCATCTGAGTAATAATGGTGGGGGGTTTGGGGAGAAGTAAAGCCTGAATTTGTACCGGAAGTAAGTTAGGGGCAGGGTTTTTTTAGTCTTTCCGTTAAGACAAAGAACTAGTATTAAGACAAGTACAGTCAAATTCCCTGCCCTGTCAGGAATCCATTCTTTTTTATTATGCCATATGCGTAGCTTGAGGTTATATTGGAATGCATAAATCTCTTGTGAGCCACAAAACGTTAAGCTGCCGTTGTCCTCATAATTTCATTATCTCAGTTTCTGCCCTAAAACGTTTAACACTAATTGAACACCCGAGCTTTTCCTGTGAAGTTTATTTTCTGAACATTATTGAAGTGCTGTTGATAAAAGTGAGAATTTATGGAGTCAGCACTCCTTAAAATGCCATGATAGATTTGCGCAGGAATATTTTTTTAAAAGCAGGAATATTTTTATGACTTTGCCTGGAATTTCAAAGTCTTTCAATCATTCTACATTATAAAGCTGTCTATTTCAAAGTGCATTTTCCAAGAACCAAATTACTTTGCTGTGCTCAACCTGTTCATCTATGGTTCAGATTGGACATACTTGGCTATCAGATTTATCTCACATTTCAGGTTGTCTCTTGATGTTTATTTTGGTCCTGATTAAAAATACCTGACTTCTTCCCATTCACCCTTATCCTCCGTGCTCCAGTTCAGGCTGCCCAGAATAATGTAAATATTGGCAGTCATTTCACTAATGAGAGTTCATTCTTTTTCTCTGAAAGAAATGCATTTGCATGACTCAAAGTTATCAAGCATCCTTTAGTCCTTTAAGAGAAAGAACTGTTTTCTGTAAGTTAAAAAAAAATCATAATAAAAAGAAGCCATGTGTTAAATCTATCTCTTGGATATTGTTTGCATTTCAATTAATTTCACATGTCTGTCAGAAAGTAATTTAGTTCAAAAATGAGCTATGATTGGTGTCTCATATGGATTTTGTATTAATATTTATGCATATGTATGCATGCACAAATTACACACACTCACACACAAACACACACAACTTATGGTATACTATTCAGGTGTGGAATCTTTACAAAGCATATGACTGCATCTTGGCTTCCGAAAATGAAGTAAAAACTTAGAGGTAAATGTCCATTTCCCATTTAAAAGAAGTTAAGTTGTTCCCGGTTACTATAGTAACTGCCAACATACTAGCATTTTTCTGTCATTATTATACTTGGAAAAGCAAATAATCTGTTTTAAATTATAAAGCATGGAGAGGACTGTGCATCTAAAATAGGTCCCTAACTGGCTGAGGAGGAGGCACAACAGATATTTGCCACACTTGGGATTGGGGCTCCACTTTCCTAGACTGAAATATAGTTTCTGAAGGGCTAAGCAAGGGTAAGTTGTTTATGCTGATGCAGGAACCACAATGATGGGAAAGAAAAATGATATGATATTTCCATCCCAGGCCTTAAAATAAGTAAAAAAAAATTCAAAACTGCTTTCACAAGGCGAAACGTAACTAAACGTGATTTTTTTAGTATTCTAGGAGCACAGTCCATGTGTCTCACCGTACATATTCAGTCTCTGCCCTCTATTACCATTTACCACCATCATCTGCAAGGGATAATTTATTTTATTCATAAAAGAAAAGACTTTCCTTCCTTTCAATGAATTCTCCCTATATTTGCTTTTTTCCCCTGTTTAAAACCTTTCCTTTTGCACAGAAAGAAAGCTGAAAATAAATAACCCAAAATATTAACAATGGGGGGATGCCAAATGAATTTAACTTTATATTCAATGTTAAAAATAAATTTTCTACAATAAATTAATATTCTTTTATAATCTGAAAAAAACATAAAAAGTGAGATAATGAAAAAAACACACAATCACCTGTAAATTCAAAAGATTTTCTAACAGAAATAAAATAATCTCTATATAACCCAAACAGAATCAAAACACTGAATATCAAAATTTATATGCTACTGCTGAAAGGTTCTTAAAGGGATATTTATCATCTTATTCTTTATATTGGAACGTAAGTGGGAATTAATGAGCTAGGAATCAATTTTTTTAAGGATGAGTATTGATAAAGGAAATCCATATTTTAAAAGGATTTTTTTTTTATGAGTACAGGATACCTTGTTTTATTGTACTTTAATTTATTGTGCTTCACAGATATTGTGATTTCTACAGATTGAAGGTTTGTGGCAACCTTGTGTCAACTCTCTTAGTGCCATTTTTTCCAACAGTATATGCTCATTTCATTAGCATTTTTAACAATAAAGCATCTTTAAAAACTAATGCATAATATATGTACATATTTGGGGGGGTATATGTGTTTTTTTTGGAGTACCTAAATTTTTTTTAATTTTATCTTTCCATAAGTTATTGGGGTACAGGTAGCATTTGGTTACATCATGTGTAAGTTCTTGTTTTTTGTTTTTTTTTTGAGACAGAGTCTCACTCTATCGCCAGGCTGGAGTACAGTGGCGCAATCTTGGCTCACTGCAACCTCCGCCTCCCGGGTTCAAGCGATTCTCCTGCCTCAGCCTCCCAAGTAGCTGGGGACTACAGGCATGTGCCACCACGCCCAGCTAATTTTTGTATTTTTAGTAGAGACAGGATTTCATCATGTTGGCCAGGATGGTCTCGATCTCTTGACCTCATGATCCACCCATCTCAACCTCCCAAAGTGTACATGAGTAAGTTTTTTAGTGGTAATTTGTGAGATTTTGGTGTGCCCCTCACCTGAGCATTATATACTGCACCATATTTGTAGTCTAAAAAGACTACAAATAAAATAAAATTTATAAAATTTTATTTTATAAGATTTTTCTGTTGGCATTTTCTTGCACACAATAAGTGAAATGCTGTGTATGAAGGCTTTCTCTCTAGTGGAGTTCTCTCTATGTCCTAGGAATAATGGACAACTAAAGACTTTCCTATGTTTTTCATATTTATAGGGTCTCTCCATAGCCTGAGATCTCACATGTTACCTAAGATTTGAAAATGACTTATAGATAAATTTCAACTCTACAGTCACATGATTTATCTACAGTGTGACCTCTCACATGTACAACAACAAATAAGCAATTAGTGAAGGCTCTCCCTCGTGTGTTTTCTCTAGTGTGAATTCTCACATGTCTCAAGGTAAATAGCAAAACAAAATCTTGGTCATATTCCTTAAAGCTTGACAGTTTGTCTCCATTGTATGTTCTCACTTGTAAATTTTAAAAACTCATTAAGGATCTTTCTACAATTTTTACATTCATAAGCCTTCTCTCCACTGTGAAGCCTTAATTGTTGTGAAAGGACTATGCATTAGTTACCTATTGTCACATAGAAAATGACCACACACTTATCAGCTTAAAACAACATATTTTTATTATCTCACAGTTTCTGTGGGTCAAGAGTCTGAGCGTGACTTATTGGGTCCTCTGCTTCATGGCCTCTCAAAGCCTGCCTCAAGATATCACAGGGCTGGGGTCTCATCTGCAAGCTCAACTGAGGAAGAATCTGCTTATAAACTCACATGGTTGTTGGCAGGATTTAGTTCCTTGCAGATAGTTGGACTGAGAACCTTAGTTCCTTGATAGCTGTTGGCTAGAGGCCACCTTCAGTTGCTTGCCAAATGGACCTCTCCAACATGGAAGCTTGCTTCATCAAAGCCAGCATCAGAGAAAGTCTGCTAGCAAGATGGAAGTCACAATCTTATGCAGCCAAATAATGAAAGTGAAATCCTATCACCTTTGCCATATTCTACTGGTTACAGGCAAATTATTAGGCCAGCCAAAACTCAAGGGAGGGCAATTACCCAACGATGTAAATACCAGGAAGCAGAGATCCTTGGGGGATATCTTAGAGTCTGCCTGCCACATACAAAAAATGACTAAAGCCTTCCCCATATTCTTTATTTACATATATGTTGCACTTTTCCAATGGACCTCTGACATGTGCCATAAAAGATCGGGGCAACAGTAGGCTTCCCAGCATTCCTTGCATTTATAGCATTTATCTCCATCGTGACTACTTAGAGAAATCCTTAAATATGAGCGACAACAGCAGGCTTGTCCACATTCCTTACAATGATAGAGTTTGTGTGTAGGTGAGATCTGACATGATTCTTAAGGGAGGAATGATCCGTAAAGGCTTTTCCACATACACTTTTATAGGCTTTGACCCCAACAGGGGTTCTCTTCAGCACACTAAGGTTTGGAAAATGCCTGAAGGTTTTTCCACACTGATTACATTCATTACTTTTATAGATGCTATCTACATATGACTTCTCAAATGTCTCTCCTTGTTCTGTGCTGAATTTTAATGACATGATATTCCCAGTTTTCTCCTAAAATGGAGAACCAGGAGTTATTCCTTGTTATTCTTACTACTTTCTGTTCATTGGAATTTTTTTCTTCATGAATATCCTGCTGAACAACTGACTCATGGGTTTTAAGTTGAATCTCACAATCTACTGAGGCCAGATTCCTACAGCATTTTTCCAGCATCACATCTCTGTAGGGGCTCCTTTGAGCGGGAGCCAGGAAAGCCTACTCCTTCTAAGTAAATTTCATAGCCACATCCTCAAAGACCATTACGTCCATTTCCTGGCGTAAGCTTCTGGACATTCCTGTGGGCATAAGCCATGCAATCCAAAAGGGAGAGGGAAAAAGGTGAATTGAGGCCACCTTCAATTTGAAGTCAAATGAGAAAAGCCTGTGCCACTCAGGCTGGCAGAGCAGCTGACAGGCTTTAAAACCTTCCATTACCACTTAGATTTTAAAATGTATCTCTCTCTTTGTTTGTTCTATTCTCCTCCTCTATCAATACCCTTATTAACTCTTATTATTCTTGAGAACTATAGAAAGCTGTTATAGTTAAAGAATTAAGCTAAGATATTTCATCCTTATTTAGTAAGAATCCTTAGCCAAATATGGGATCTGGTTTTTTTATTTGTTTTATTTATTTATTTATTTATTTGTTTGTTTGTTTGTTTATTTTTGAGATGGACTCTTGCTCTGTCACCCAGGCTGTAGTGCAATGGCATGATCTTGGCTCACTGCAACCTCTGTCTCCCAGGTTCAAGTGATTCTCCTGCCTCATCCTCCCAAGAAGCTGGGATTAAAGGCACCTGCCACCATGCCTGGCTAATTTTTGTATTTTTAATAGAGATGAGGTTTCACCATGTTGGTCAGGCTGGTCTCAAACTCCTGACCTCAGGTGATTCACCTGCCTCTGCCTCCCATAGTGCTGGATTACAGGCATGAGCCACCGCACCTGGCCTGGGATCTGTTTTTGAGAGACTGAATACATAAATGGAGAGTAGCCAGACCATCTATGCCAATAGAACTCTGACCCATAACCTCTGCAGACATCATTTCAGGAGGCGAAATCCTAATCTCTGCAACAATTGGCCCAGAAAAATCAAGACTGACACATTGACTGCCAGCTGCCCTATTTTTGGTTCCCTCTGCTTCCAACTCAGGATCAACCAAAGAAAGCCAAATATGATCTCCATACCAAATAAAATAAAATTTTCTGCTTCTAGCTAGCCAGCCTCCTGCATCCCTATGCTAATGACCTCCAATCAGAACATACCCTAGGGCAGTGGTTCCCAACCTTTTTGGCACCAGGAACCAGTTTCATGGAAGACAATTTTTCCACAGACCGGAGGTGGGAAGATGGTTTCTGGATGATTTAAGCACGTTACATTTATTGTGCACTTTATTTCTAATATTATTACGTTGTAATACAGAGTGAAATAATTATACAACTCACCAGAATATGGAATCAGTGGGAGCTCCGAGCTTGTTTTCCTGCAACTATCTGGGAAGCCCCATCTGGGGGTGATGGGAGACAGTGACAGATCATCAGGCATTAGATTCTCATAAGGAGCGCGGAACCTAGATCCCTCACGTGCACAGTTCACAATAAAGTTCATGCTCCTATGAGAATCTAATGCTGCCACTGATCTGGCAGTAGGCAGGGCTCAGGTGGTAATGCAAGCCATGGGGAGCGACTTTAAATACAGTGAAGCTTTGCTCACTCTTGCTCGCCTGCTGCTCACTTCCTGCTGTGCAGCCCAATTCCTAACAGGCCACAGACTACTACCTATCTGTGGCCCAGGGATTGAGGACCCCTGCCCCAGGGGAAAAGAAATATCTTTTCCTCCAAATTGCTGGGTTCATGGCTGAGACTCTTTTAACAAAAGACAGATTAAAGACAGAAAACCATACGAGTTCATTTAATATAAGTTTTATATGACACAAAAGTCTTCACAAAGAGATAAAAACCCAAAGAAACAGATAAACATGTATTTTTATGCTTAGGTTTGATGAAGAGTTGAATAGTCACAGAGACGCATGATTGGACAAAGGGGTTTGTTCTAATGGTAATACACTGCAGGGGGTGAGTCGGGGGACTTAGCAAGGCCTGTTTATTCAGGTTCTTCTCTGTGTCCCTGTGTCTTCAGAGATAAGGATGTTCCTTTCCTCCAGGTATGGGGAGGATCCCTCTTGAATTAGGGTCCTATGACTTGCTTCACAGGAGAAGGATGAAAGGAAGGTGAGAGTGGCCCTCCTGGGTTCCATGACCTGCTTCTGCTGTTCCCTCAAATGCCAAGGTGCCATATTTTGGGGTAGCGTGTCCTGAATCCCATCAATACCTAAAGCCCCTTTTTTCACTGTAAAGCTTTTCCATTCCCCTGACTGCCTGTGAGTCTCTCTACCAAAATGCAAGTGACGGTGACTAACTCCCTTGCTATATAGCAAGCTACAAATTAATAGACTGTTCTCTCTCTCCCTCTTATTTATTTCTGCAATTCCATTCTTTCTTTATTTGTTCATTTCCACAAATTAAAACCCTAGTTGTTCAAAATATTTCAATCTTGGGTATCCCTCACATCTGAAGGAAACACTAAAGTTCAGATTTAGGAAAACTACATTTGCTCTGTAAAGAAATAGAACTCTGTCATTCATATTGTACTACCCTCATATCAGACAAAGAAGAAAATTCTTATCAGAAAAAGGAAAAACTGGCCACACCTGGTGGCTCACGGCTGTAATCCCAGCATTTTGGGAGGCTGAGGCAGGTGGGTCACTTGAGGCCAAGAGCTCCAGACCAGCCTGGCCAACATGGCAAAACCCAATCTCTACTAAAGATACAAAAAAATTAACCAGGTGTGGTGATGCACACCTGTAGTTCCAGCTACTCTGGAAGCTGAGGCACGAGAATCACTTGAGCCCAAGAGGAGGAGGTTGCAGTGAGCCAAGATGGCGCCACTGCACTCTAGCCGGGATGACATCGGGAAACTCTGTCAGAAAGAAGGAGAGAAAGAGAGAAAGAGAGAGAAAGAAAGAGATAGCAAGGAAGAAAGGGAGGAAGGAAGGAAGGAAGCAAGGAAGGAAGGAAGGAAGGAAGGAAGGAAGGAAGGAAGGAAGGAACGAAGGGAGGGAGGGAGGGAGGGAGGGAGGAAGGAAGGAAGGAAATAGGAAAAGCTCTTTCTCTGCTTTTTTCCCCTGTAACATGTTTATTAAGATATAATTCACATACCATACAATTCCACCCATTTAGAATGAATAATTTCAATGGTTTTCCATATATTCACAGTTGTGCAACCATCACCATATGTGTTGAATTTTAGGTTTCAGGCCTTACAAGGTTTCATGTGTCCCAGATTGAAATACTGTAATAGCTAACATTTACAGAGTACTTACTATGAGCTAGGCACTGTGCTCAGTGGTTCATGTGTATTGCCCCATGGAGTCCTCTTGGCAAGCTTATGGAGTAGGTACTATTAGTGTCACCACTATTTTACAGGGTAGAAAGCAGTAGCACAGAGTTCCGTGGCTGGCAAGCTTGGAACCAGGATCAGGACCAGTCACGTGAATTTTGCCACTTTTTAAAAAATTAGTCTAATAGACTTTGCTGTACTTATGAGAAAATTTTTAGAGAAGAACAGTTTTCTTTCTTAGGTTTTCATACCCTTACTTCTAGACTTAGCCCCACCAGGCTTCCTGAGTCAACTGGGCTCTTGGAATTTGTGAAGTTTTCAGAAATGATGTCAATTTCTCCCATCAGTTACTACTAGAGTAAATTCTATCTTCACATTTCAAAACAGATTTCTTAGGTTCATCATTCATCTGGATATTTTCACATGGTTCCTATTTTAATGTTATTTTACAGCTGGTGAGCCTCCTTGTTCCCCATTACCTTCTTAGAAAAAGGTGTATGTGTAGGAACAGAAAAACAAACACCTCATATTCTCATTCATAAGTGGGAGTTGAACAATGACAACATATGGATATAGGGAGGGGAACAACACACACTGGGGCCTGTTGGGGGGTGGGAGGCAAGGGGAGGGAGAGCATTAGGACAAATACCTAATGATGCGAGGCTTAAAACCTAGATGATGGGTTGATGGGTGCAGCAAACCACCATGGCACATGTATACCCATGTAACAAACCTGCACATTCTGCACATGTATCCCAGAACTTAAAGTAAAATTTAAAAAAAAAAAAGAAAGAAAAGAAAAAGTTGTATGTGGTGGGGAGGTCTGGCAAGGAGTGTGTGAGAGGCAGGCTGAGGCTATTGTCATAATCCACTGTCATTGAAATCAAGTCCTCTAGCCAGAGCATTGCTTCAATAGCAAAAGTTTGGATCTATAAAATTTAAATTTGGCCAGTAAATTGAGATTCTACTTTGTGCTGAGCCTGGAGAAAGGAGGGCCTTGGAAGCAGCGGCTTACCAGCCAGCATTTGACAGAGCCTTGCTGAGCGCTGATTGGCATCTGCACCTTGTTTGTTAAGATGTAGACAGATGCCCTGCTTACTAATTTCACAGGAGTGGTTGGAAACTAGGTTGGCTGCTTCTCAGTGACTAAATGTCACTTATGCTTAGAAGCCTTTCTTTTATGACTTAGAATAGTTTCGCTGCCAAACTAGTCGCTGAAATTGGTCCTACTGCACTGTGAAATTTGTTCACAAACCAGCTAATATTCTCATAGGTCCCCTGCATGCTCTGGAGAAATTCATAGAGGAACAGCCGTG
Organism: Pongo abelii; assembly: GCF_028885655.2. Classification (NCBI taxonomy): domain Eukaryota; kingdom Metazoa; phylum Chordata; class Mammalia; order Primates; family Hominidae; genus Pongo; species Pongo abelii. Next base: position 107,356,330 of record NC_071996.2, on the reverse strand, counting down.
TTCTAGAGACATGGGAATCAGGGAGGGACTCATAACCTCCCCTCCCTCCTATCCCTCAGTCAGTATGCAAGAGAGGAAACCATGTCACCCTCCTCACGTGAGCCAGAGGCTAATCTTGCTGACAGTGAGCTTTAGTACCAGTCAGGGCCATGCAGGCAGTTAATTATACCCAGAGTTAATTGAGTGGTCAGATTAACAGACTGGTCTCATGAGCTGTAAAAGAGGATTCCAGAAATGTAGGTGTATAAGACCCTCAAAACGATGTCAAATGGGACATTGTGTTCTATTTGACCTTCTCTTTCAAATTGGGATGATGATTTTATTAATCAGGATTCCTTCCCTGCTGTCATTTGCTTCTAATTGACAGATGCTAATTAAAATAGCAAACGGGATCCTCATGGGCAGTTTCTTCTGAGTTTCTTCAGTGACCATTCTGTTCTTGACTGATTTAGCATGGCTTTTTCCCCTCAATTAACAGACAAGTTAAACTTTATATTCCCTTAAATTTTTATTACTCATAATTAAGAAGTGAAAAAAAAATCATTTTGCATTTTACAACTTTAAAATGTAAAAGTAAATTGAGTCCTCAAATAATGTGCGACTAATTGCCTAATCGGAGGTGAGCCAGAATCAAGTGGCACGCCAGCACTGTCTCTCTGCCCTGAATCTGCTGTGTTCTTCAACTGGGTATCTTAGTCCCAGCCAATTTTCACAGTAGGGAAACATTTTAAGGGACTTAATTTTTAAATGTGCCTAACAGTAAAATATAAGATTCTAAACATAAAATCACTTCACAACAACAACAACAAAATTGGCTTTCACTCTAAAGCCTAGGTGGTGCATCATTGCTATTCCTGCCTTCGGTAAACAAGGAAGAACACACATTTTTCCAAGCTCTATAATCTTGAGCAGCCCAAGCTCAGAACATTGTACCCAGTAAGTGCTCAATGACTCTTATTCAAATGACTCAACTGTATCACCCCTCTGCATCCTGTACCCTTAACTTTATGTTTAGTGCTCTTACATCTGTTTTTAACATTCAGCAACACTAAAAATGAGTAACTTGAACATCGAGGATGAAGTTGTAGAAACAGTAATGGTCTTTTTTAAAAGTGTTGCTTTAGTCTAGTCCCATAAGAAAGAGTGAGTATTAAACACTGATTACACCTTACCCCCAAAACAAGAAAGAAGAAATTAGCCATGAATGAAAAAATTTATATTAAAATGAAATATGTTCAGTAATTATCTTTAATAGTGTTGATCTTTATAAACCCATTTTTTTTTTTTTGAGATGGAGTCTCACTCTGTTGCCCAAGCTGGGATACAGTGGCGTGATCTCAGCTCACTGCAACCTCCGCCTCCCGGGTTCAAGCGATTCTCCTGCCTCAGCCTCACACGTAGCTGGGATTACAGGTGCGTACCACCATGCCCAGCTAATTTTTGTATCTTAGTAGAGATGGGAGGCTCACCATGTTGGCCAGACTGGTCTCGAACTCCTGACCTCAAGTGATCTGCCTGCCTTGGCCTCCCAAAGTGCTGAGATTGTAGGCATGAGCCCCCGTGCCTGGCTAAACCCAAATTTTTATTAAAATACAAATATAAATTCTGGGTTAACCCATATTTTTTTTCTCTGAGCAGAAAACAGCAGATTTCAATGGGTTACATTTTGACTCTTAAATATAATAATGCCCTTTTGCCTCAGAAGAGAGATTTTTAAAAATTACCTTTGTGGAATTACATATTTTGGAAGGAAAGGAAAGCAAGATGCTGAAGAGGAAAGTGGGATTTCTGATCTTTATTCTTCCTCGGGAAAGACCTTGTCACTAAATATCAACAATAATTTCTGCATTACATTAGGAAGAGTTGGAATAGCAGCACGATCTCCTGCAGTCGCAATGCAAGGTTTTTCACAACTCATGTTCACTGAGAACTAACGGCTGTTTACACTCTTGGGTAACACAAATGCATTCATGAAAACCAGACGGCTACATAAATGTCTCAGGAGGCAGGAGAATGGGCTATTTTGAAAATTAGCCCTGACTCAAAACTGGCTGTAGAAAATCATTCTCTCCTCACCTAATTCATAGATGTGCCAGAAGGGCCCGACCCCTGGAGCCCCTCTGGGATCAGAGCAAGTTTCAAATGAGCATTTGTATAACAACTAGAAAAGGAAGCTGCAAATACTTATGAATAAACTGCAGCAAGTATTCTCTCCTACTATGGAGTCTCACCATAAAATTAGGGAGCTTGTCAGTACAGGGTGACAACAACCCCTCCCAGTTTGCCCTGAACAGAAATGTTGCCTGGGAACAGGATCTTCCATCGTAAAACTGACAGAATGGGGCAAATCAGGACACTTGATTGCCCTAACCTTGACAGTAAGACCTGTCCATTTCTGATTACATGTATTTTGAGCCTACTGAGTTAGCATTACTTAGTTACAAAGCTGCTCTTCTGCTGTAGAAAATGGGGATATCCTGGGATCCTAAATTTTGGCATTGGGGCTAGGAGTGGGGAAAACTATTAGGAGTCGGGCACAGGGGAAAGTACTGGTCAGTATTTCAGGAGAAGAAAGAGGCCATGCTACATTTAAAAAATTAAAATAAAAATATTTATTTAAATATAATTAGTCCATAAACTGCCCTAGTGCCCCGGCCATCCCCTCCCTCTCCCTCTCTTTCAACTCTTAGTGTCAGGCTACACTTTTTCCTGGAAGCCTGACTTCCAATTCAACTAAGTGTCATATGCAAATGTTGGTGAAGGTACCTGACAGAGATGATCTTAAGGTTTCCCCATCCCTGAACTTCCAGCATACAGTCATCTGACATTGACTAGGGAACAGTTTAGCAGGAAGATGGATTCAAAGCTCTTGGGTTAAGATTTCTTCCCCCCTTACTTGTTCTTTTTCAGGCAATGACCTAGTCCACTGTCATCTTGCACTTGCCTATCCGTCAAATGGGACAATAAATATATCCTTGGGGTCAGGGTGCTAGTGAAAGCCAGGGTCCACCTTTATACTTTTTGATGCTCTGAGTAGGTACTGCATGCCACAGAAACATTAAAACTCAGAAACTAATATCCTATGCAGTCTTGAAGATTGAATTTGTTCCTATGAAGGTTCCCATTTCTTACCATGTGAGTTATGGTTGAGGAAGGACCTGAAACTGGGAGTGTACTGTGAAAGGCTGCACTGGAGAACAGGACTTACAGTGTCAGTGAGTCTTGTTCTCTCTGTTCCTCTTTAGAGATAGGCTGGAGGCATGTATAGCTCGGCTTCCGTAATGTAGATAAAAAAATATTTTTCCCTAAGTGTTTTCTTCGCTTTAGTGTCTTCTTGCTGTTTCTGCCTGGAGTTGGAGAGATTACAACTATTGAATTGAGAATACCAGAAGCAACACAAGTTGTAACTTAGAGACACAGAGCTTATGTGGCTGCAAATACTTTGTAGTGTAGGGGCTAACGTACCTCAGCTTCGGAGCCAAAGAGTCACTTTTGGTCACTTCTAGAGGTGTGATCTTAGGCAATTTGCTCAACCTCTCTATGCTTCGGTTTCCTCATCTGAAAGATGAAGATCATAAAAGTAACTATCCCACAGGGTTATCATGAGAATCAATAAGGGAATGTATGTGGAGTGCATTACATAGGACCAGCTCCACAATGCTCTATATTTCATTATGTTCCCTTGCACTTACAAAGGATGATGGACTGTTCGTGATGGCACAGATACAGACTATCACATTCAGGACTTAGGTCCATGGCTCTCAACCCTAGAGAGCATTTACAAAACTACTAAGGCCTCAGCCTTACCTCAGACCAGTTAAATTACAATTACTAGAGAACAGGGCCTAGGCCTCAATATATTTCTTAAGCTCCACAGGTGATTCTCAAGAGCAACCAAGATTGAGAACTGCTGATGCATTGGACTCTGTTGGTTGTGTCTTTAGGACCTAATAGCAATCATGAGTTGTGTGCTTGGTCCGCAGGGGATTCTGCTAAGACTGTCAGGCCATACAGGGTGTGGGCCTAGTTCTGGGAGAATGGTTTTCAATTTGACTCACACCTGGAGCTGGTAAATCTTCAGTGGGTGCATCACAGAGTAGGGCAACAAGGCTCCCTGAGAGTTGAGAGAAGGGAGTGGGTGCAAATAGGAGGTAACCTCCCTATTCCTTAATTTTAAAAATGAAAAATCAGAGAGCTAAGAGTTTGGAGTTCTAAGGTAAAGTCCAAACTGGGGCACATACTCCCACTTGGGTAAAAAGAAGGAACCAACCTGCAAATCAGACCAAAACCACAGATGCGCAGCTGGGAAACTAGACACAAACTCATCATATCCAACACTGAAAGATAGCTCAGATTTCTCTTGCATGGCCTCCAAAGCAGGAGAGGGTTCTCGAGCCTCCTGTGAACTAGAGCGCAGTCTCTTAAGAATAATCATACAGGTCAGCTGTGGTGGTTCACACCTGTAATCCCAGCACTTTGGGAAGTTGATGTGGGAGGATCTTTTGAGCTCAGGAATTCGAGGCTGCAGTGAGCTATGATCATGCCACTGCATTCCAGTCTGGGTGACAGAGGAAGACCCTGTCTCTAAAAAAAAAAAAAAAAAGAGAGACAGAGAGAGAAAGAAAAAGAATTATCATATAGCTTTGGGGAGCTGGTTTAGCTTCTTTAGATTAATGACAGATATTTGGACTTGCACTAAGCTATCACCTGCATATTAAAGCAGTGGGATTTATTTGTCCTTCTCTGAGCTTCTGTTTCCCCAGCTTTAAAATAGGAATAGTAATACCTACCCCTTACTTTCCTCAAAGGGAATTTGTGATGATAAACAGAAATAATGTTCCACATAAAACTCAGTTTGAGCTCCTACAAAGAAAAAAGCATGACTTAAATCAAGATAATATTATTGTCCTGGAGGAAGGTGCTGGAACAAGTTATTATTTTTATTCTTATCAAAGAACTGTCTTTCTGGGCAAAGCACAAAGTTTCCCCAGGAGAGATTTCTCTCAAGTATTATCCAGTAAATCCCAACATTCCATTTCTTCTAATGAGCCACACATTAAAACTTGCTGCCAAGGTCTATAAAGCACCCCACAGTAGTAAGATGGTCAAAAAAAAAGTTTATATTAACCCCAAAATGAGTTCCAATCTACCCCCTAACATGTTTAATAATGGTTCCAGTGCTGTGACCCACTTTGGATGCCTTGCTGTGGCGAGCTGTGTATGTATTTCACACATCTGTGCTTGCTATTGTTCTCCAGGCCACTGACACTCTTCTACAAGGCTAGTTTAACAACCCTATGGGGTTTTTTATTATTGGAAATAACATTGAGTCTATAGCCTCCCCAGCTGAATCTTAAATACTTCTTTATTTTCCATAATGGACTGTCCCAGTATTATTAAACTGTAACCCTTTTTTTGGGAATACCTTTCACATCTCTTCAAAATTTACTTTTTTTTCTACTTAAGCTCACTATTTCTTTTAAATTAAGTGTTCTTTCTATAGACTCTTATTAGCATTTCAAACCTGATAATATATTACAGCTTTGAGGCACATCAGGTCTTTTGTATAGCCTGTCTCCCAAAATGTTCCCAAGAATTAAAACAAGGGAACAAACAATGCACTCTAATTTGTTGAAAATTCTGCTCTGCAAAATTTAGGTATGCAATATGACTAAAACCTGAATGGGAAGGAGAGGCAGAAGTTCAGAGGAAAGTATAAAATGTGAATATTTTTGAAGAAATGAGAAGTCAGGGAGGTGAAAGACGGCAGGAAAAGAAATGTTTGTATACATAGGGACAAAGCAATGATTACTCAATGGACACAATGCTAATTTTGGTGGGATGATTAAAACAAATATAAGATCGTCACAATCTTGTGTGTGTGTCCACTTTGGGGGAGTCTCCAGTCAGCAGATGACAATCTGCTGATGGATCTTTCTAAGTTGTTAATAACCATAACCTTTTTATTCTTTTTTTTTTGAGACAGAGTTTCACTCTTATTGCCCAGGCTGGAATGCAGTGGTACTATCTCAGCTCACTGCAACATCCCCCTCCCAAGTTCAAGCAATTCTCCTGCCTCAGGCTCCCAAGTAGCTGGGATTACAGGCAGCCACCACCACGCCCAGATAATTTTGTATTTTTAGTAGAAACAGGGTTTCTCCATGTTGGTCAGGCTGGTCTCGAACCCCTGACCTCAGGTGATCTGCCTGCCTCAGCCTCCCAAGGTGCTGGGATTACAGGCGTGAGCCACCACACCTGGCTACCATAACCCTTTTTGCTCTCCTGTATGCTTCACAGTTTCCCAAGAGCAGGGCGGTGGAAATGATAACTAACTGATCTCCACTAGAACATATGTTCTTCAAGGAAAGTAGAACAGAAATTGGTTGTTCAACATCCTTTCATCCCATGGTAATGGTATCCTAATTTTCTTCTGAAGAACAATCTCCTCCTGTAGGGCCCATGGAGTTTGGATGGAGCTAGAAAAAAAATCAATCAAAGCATTGCATCCCCCGGTATGGGAATGTGACCCAGTGTTCGCCGACAAGATACCATGAAATTCTGCACCTTCCCTGTGGGATGTGCTGGATCAATGAAGACATCTTGCAACACACAATCCTTCCTTTAAAATAGAGTGGACGTGTTAGAAGGCAGAGCTAAGAGGTGGAAAAGACAAGTTGAGACCTGGTGACATTGTTTGAACTCTGGTCAAGCAATGGCCTGAATTTTTACGTTATGTGAACCACTTAACTGAGTTTTTGCTCAAGCCAGTTATGTTGGTTTTTGACCACTTGTGACCAAATAGCCTATCTAACATAGGTGGCATCTGCGTTTTACTCATTCTATTTCCCCAGAGCCTAGCTTGGTAATTGGCACATAGTAGGCACTTAATAAATACATATGAACTGTGTTGATTTTTAAAATATCCCTGTCAGCAACAACACTGCTTTTTTTTTTTTTTTCCTTTCTCATCGCCACTCAACATTTCATTTGGTAGAATATCCAGCCTCCTCAACTCGGATAGAAGCAGCACCAATATTAAGACATTGAGGGAAATAAAAAAATGTATTTCCTCACATAAAATGGAGGGCTTTCAATGACTGCATACCGAAGGCACTACCCTGAACAATAGAAAAATAGTGATCTGATGTCTTCACTCTCTTCTTGAATTTTCCTGCTCAATCATTAGGTGCGCACACTGGCTTTCAACATCAGTAGAAACATTCCCCTTTCAGTCATGCTTTGATAGTCTACCACCATATCCCAAAATGAATTTCCATTCATATCAGAAGTTGTACCTCTGCCATTGAATACTGAGGTTATTGACATTTGGATTTTTGTCTTGGATTCCTTTACTAGCAAATTGCCAAGCAAACAAAAAGCACATTTTTTACAATAGGACATTTGTGACTGGGAGGTGGAAATTAATTGAGAATCAGAAGCCTTTGTTCTTGGCTTTGCCAGTGACTTTCAGCAGAATTTGGAAAAGCCATCATTTCACTTGGTTTTATTTTCCCCATCCTTTGAAAAGTGGAGCTAGAAATAGCTCAGAATAGGACAGTCACACCGATTTGGCAATGAGAGGCCACTGCATAAAGACTTAAATATTAGGACCTTCAATCTGTAAATGTGGTAGTGGATAAGTTGGAAACTGATTTGTGCCTTAAATTCTAGGGTACTAAGAGACACAGACTGAATTTGCAAGGGACATATTTAGGTACAGCAAAAGACAGTTATACTTTATATAGCAAGAGTAAAGTTAATTTCAAAAAATCTATGTATAAGAGATTCATAAATGATTAAGAGGAGCTGTGGTGATTTGTGGTGTATTCCACAGAGAGAGAGAATGCTGGACTTGATTAATCTGGGTCTAACCTATAAAAAATCTCATATTTATATGCTTTATCTGACTATAAAATAAATTCCAAAGCTCTCATAAGGGTTTTGTTGTTGAGGACCTATGAATGCTCAGCGTAAGGAAGACATAAATAGAAATGTTTTCATTTCTATGCACAGGTGTCTATAAATCCAGGCTCCTGGAAGTTGTGCCCTCCTCCCTGACCAATTTTCCTGTCCAGTTTGGTTCACAGCAGTATTAAAGCACAGGCCATGGAGTCAGGCACCCTGAAACTTAATCCCTAGTCTTCTAATGACTGGATGTATAATCTTAACCACATCATTTTACCTCCTGAGCCACAGAATCTTCATGTGTGAAATGAAGTTTGGATTTGACTTTAGGAACTCTCTTCCATCTCTAAAACTATATCTAGCAAGAAAACCCTGTAAGACAGGCAGCAGATTTCCTTTTTGCTAAAGAGTTGGAGTACAAAATAATTCTTTTTTTCGAGACAGAGTCTCGCTCTTGTTGCCCAGGCTGGAGTGCAGTGGCACGATCTCGGCTCACTGCAACCTCTGTCTCCTGGGTTCAAGCAATTCTCCTGCCTCAGCCTCCTCAGTAGCTGGGATTAAAGACATGCGCCACTATGCCCAGCTAATTTTTATATTTTTAGTAGAGACGAGGTTTCACCATGTTGGCCAGGCTGGTCTCAAACTCCTGACCTCGTGATCCGCCCTCCTCAGCCTCCCAAAGTGTTGAGATTACAGGCATGAGCAACCACGCCCAGCCTGAGAATTCTTAGACATCTTTAAATATAAGGTGATTTGTGCCTGGTCAAGAACAATACACAAATGGTTATTGTGCATGGACTAAATGGAAAACTAAAAAAGCACAAATGTCTGCCACACAGGCTTCTTCCTAGTTATTCTTTTACTCTCAGAGAAGCTGAGTGCTGCAAAGATCAGGAAAATGAGGGTTAACTTTGCTCCTTTGTGACTGACAGTGCTGCAGGCTATGACAAGCAATCTTTCATTACATGACTAGATAACAATGGAAATAAGACATCGTCTTTTTTATCAAATACAATATTTGCCCTCTCTCGTTAAGGAACACGATGCAATTAAACCACCAATCTTACCCTCTGTGTTCCTCTCTCACTCACAACTTACTCAAACAAAATTTTGGCTGATACTTTAGAGTCTCTTAGGTAACACTCAACGTTGGAAATGTTTGCCTTATTCTGTTCTGTGTCCAACTTTCAATTAAAAAAAAAAAAATGAAGGAGAAAAGGGTTTTCCTTGATTGCAAATTCTTAGGGGAGGTTTTAAATTTTTTGCAGACAAATTGCTTTAGGTACATCGACTTCATAATTTGTGTGTGGCTAATTGGATTGCCTGATTAAGGACATGGCCATTGTTCCAAGATAGCAATTGCCGGACAGGGTTGCTCTGGTGGCTGAAAAGCCCTCGGCGTATAATTCTACACCTCTGATTTGATGTGATTTGTAGTGTCTAAAGCCAAAGGAAAACTATGAGACTTCTCAAAGCGCCTGCACCACGACTTAGGACGAGAAGAGTGGCCCCAGCTGCATGGATGGCGTATTGCCTCAACATCGCTACCCCATTAGCATTGGGCTGCAAATAAGCTATCCATCTAACCACTAGGGGTCCCAATCTTTGTACCCTTGCCTATCTTTATTAGAATATCCTTTTATTAAAGGTAGAAATGCAGAATATATTAAACCAACAGGTCTAAAAGGTCTATTTCACATAAACCTTTACCACTAATGCTTTGATGGTATGAAATGCCACATGATCCTATATCTGGTTCAAGTCTGCAATATAACATGGAGATGAGAAGGTAGCATGTACTTACATATGAATTCAGTGCATCTGATTTTGAACTATCCCATTTTTACCCTAATTTCTGGGGTTTCCAAATAAAAGTCATGGGAATACAAAATATTACCTAAAGCAAAGCTAAAATTGCATGTTTTAAATTTTTATGTCAGGAAATGCAGAATTAATACTCTCCTGCGATATTGCTCATTAATACTGTACTTAGACTAAGCTATAGTTTTAATGGCCTAATTCAAAAGAACGGAAAATTTTATTTTACTTAATTTAAATCATTTAGATGTATGAGCTCTTTTATTTCCACTGGCACTTTTTCACAGTGAGCGTAATAGGGATGAAGTCAATCTCAAACTCTCTCATAGAACATAAACTCTTGATGGACTGAAACGAAGCTGAGCCTCTGAATACTTAGGACATAATGAGCTGGATGGATTGGGAGAGCAGTTCATTGAAACTCCCAGATTGGGACACCCAGGGGGGATGTCCACATGATCGGGTCAGAGAAAAAGCACAAGGCAGCTCAGAGGTATTACTTCTCAGTATGGCGTCCCAATTTGAAACAGCCGCAAAACAAGCCACAGCTTGGGAATGTGGCAAGGTTTCAGCAACGTGGAGGTGGGAGAACATCCAGAAGTGCCATTAAGCCTGGTGAAGGAATAGACAGAGGAGTTCATGAAACAAAGCCTGGCTAGCAGCAGGCCCAGCTAATAACCAAAAGACAATCTATATTCCCCTCAGCATAGTGGGGCTATGGCTTAGGGAGTCTGGGCTCTTCTCCCAGCCTGGCCACCAACTGTCCTCAGTTTTCTCATCTACAATATGTATGTAGGTCCTGGACTGGAAGAACTCTAAAGTCTCTGCCCACTCTAGTGTTCTATTCTTTGATAAAATAGCTCTAGGAAAATTGAGTTTTAATCACTGTTATAGGAAAGCATAAGAAAGAGTCACTCGTTTATTAAATATCTTCTGTATGAATAGTTATATGCTAGTAACAGCACTATTCACAGTATTTTTATCACAGTGGATACATGGCATAAAAGTAAGCACTAAGGTTATCTCCCCAAACAGCGTGATCACTGTTCTTAATATTTCTTATGAATACTATTGTCTTCTGTACTACTTATTTCAGCCCAAATAAAACAGGATTGAAAAAATACAATTACACAGAATTTTAAGGCAATGCGGAAGGAAGGTGTCAATGTCAGTCAATGACTTCCTAAGAGATTCCTTTGTTTCTTCATTGTACTTATTGCAGATCTACCAAATTGAGCCAGGGTCCAAGAGTAGAAGAAGAGATATTTTCATTTTTCTGTAACAATTTTTTCTTTCCAGCATATAGCCATTATTAGATCATCCTACTTATTTTTAGAAGGTAAACTGATCTCAACAGTAAACCCGCAATGAGAAGCAAGAAAACTGAGACCATGTGGACTGCAGGAATGAGGTAAAATACAGGGCTGACCCATAAGAAGTGTCCCCAACAACACAAAAACATTTCATAAAGGAAAGCGGAGGGTTGTGATGCAGGATGTGGTTAATAGTTAAGAGCAAGACCACAATGACTAGATGGCCTAGGTTCATATCTCACCCTCCTACTACTAGCTGTGTGACCTTAGGTAAGTTATGTAAACTCTCTGTGTCTTGGTTCCAGACTCATACATCCAGCTGCCTACTCAGAAACTCCACCTACATGTCAAAGTTAACATGCCCCAAATTAAACTCTTTATTTCCAATTCCTCCCAACCCCTTCCTAAATTTGGTCTTCACCCAGTCTCCCACAACTCAGTAAAAGGAAATTTCCTTCCACTAAAAGCCTCTTGGAGTCATCCTTGATGCATCTTTCTTTTTTTTTTTTTTGAGTTGGAGTCTCGCTCTGTCGCCCAGGCTGGAGTGCAGTGGCGAGATCTCGGCTCACTGCAACCTCCGCCTCCTGGGTTCAAGTGATTCTCCTGTCTCAGCCTCCTGAGTAGCTGGGATTACAGGTGCACACCGCCATGCTTGGCTAATTTTTTGTATTTTAGTAGAGATGGGGTTTCACCATGTTGCCCAGGCTGCTCAGACTCCTGACCTCAGGCAATCTGACTGTCTTGGCCTCCCAAAGTGCTAGAATTACAGGCATGAGCCACATCCCACATCCATGATGTCAGCTAAATCCTGTTGGATCAGCCTTACAAATACATCTCCCATCTGACCACTTCCAAACACTCCTATGTCCACCACCCTAGTCCCCACCCTCTGTTACCTGGACTATTACAGTAACCTCCCATATGGTCCCTCCTTTCCTACCCTTGTCCCCTAACAGTCCCTTCTCCTCAGAATATCTAGTGTGTTCTTTCTAATCCTAAGGCTCCTACTCCAACAGCCCCATTGACTTTCTTTTTTTCTTCCCAATGACTTATCATCTCACTCAGCGTCAAACCCTAAATCCTCACCGTGACCTACAAGACGCTACCAGATGACCCCTCCTACTTCTGTAACCTCAACTCCTCCCTTTATCCCTTGGACTTGTTCTACTCCAGCCACACTGCCATCTTGCTATTCCTAGAACAAACCAAGGAAGCTCTTCCCTCTGCCTTGAACCCTCTTTAAATATTTACAATCCTAACTCACTTCCTTCAAAGTTCTGCTCAGATGTCACCTTATTAGAGAGGGAGGGTTCCCCAACTCTCCTAAATAAGACATCATCTGTTCCCCCAGCAGGCTCCATCTCCTCTCTTTGTACTTCCTGGCACTCCATATGATATATACATGTTTATTTGTTAACTGTCTATATCCCATTACTAAATGATAATCTCCATGAGAGTAGGAACTTTATATGGTTTGTTCGCTGCTGTCTCCCCAATGCCTCAAACAGTAGGTGTTCAACAAATATTTGTCAAATGATTAAATAAATTAATATAAAATATTAGGGTAATTATAATTATTAAAATATGAAGTAATTGGGATAGTAATAGAGCCTACCACATAGGGTTGTATGGATTTTAAGATAATAGATGTAAAATGCTTAGAATAGAAGCTCATTAAACATTAACTAATGTTAATATCAAATTTGCTTTGCTATCCAAGATGTTCATCTAGTGGTAGGGGCAAATTTTAGGATAGTGGAAAAATCAAAGGCAGTTGGATTACAGCACATTAGCTCAAGAATGATCCATCAAAGATGAAGCAGGACCCAGTAGGTGGCATGGAGGGTACTGGAATTAAATACAGAATGTGAGAGAAAGAGGCCTCATAAGATTGTGTTGATGGGTGGAGCCCCAGCAAAGCTGACTAAGGTTCAAGACTGAGCTTCAGTACTGCTGAAATTAAAGAATGAGATGAAACCAGATGTGGTGTCTCATGCTTATAATCCCAGCACTTTAAGAGGGCAAGGCAGGCAGATTGCCTGAGCTCAGGAGTTCAAGACCAACCTGGACAATATGATGAAACCTGGTCCCTACAAAAAATACAAACATTAGCCGGGTGTGGTGGTGCATGCCTGTAATCCCAGTTACTTGGGAGGCTGAGGCAGGAGGATCACTTGAGCCTGGGGAATCGAGGCTGCAGTGAACAATCATGCCACTGCACTCCAGCCTGGGCGACAGAACGAGACCCTGTCTCAAAAAAAAAAAAAAAAAGAGAGAGAGATGAGACCAAAAAATGATTCTTACTTGCTCCAGAGAGCACTCTGGTATTTCCTCCTTAGCTTCAGGCTCCCTCCCAAACTCTGGGGCAGAAAGGCAAGAGTTGCATGGACAGATTCTCTGCAAGGTGCTGGGCAAGGTAGCAGACATGCCAGGTCTTGAGTGCATTGTGTCTAGAGGTAGAGCACAGAGGAGGAAAAGGTGAGCAGAAGGCAAGATGGTGTACAGGGAGTGTGCCAACCAGAGAGAGCTCTGGGGAGAAGAGTAAGAGGCTCTTCTCATTAGCTCAGGGACTTGAGGGGGCTGGTAATCTACAGCAGGGGTCCCCAACCCCTGGCCCACGAACCAGTACTGGTCAGTGGCCTGTTGGAACTGGACGGCACAGCAGGAGGTGATCAGCATTACCTCCTAAGCTCCACCTCCTTTCAGATTGGCCAGCAGCATTAGATTCTCATAGGAGTGTGAACCTTATTGTGAACTGAGCATGTGAGGGATCTAGGCTGAGCATTCCTCATCAGAATCTAATGCCTGATGATCTGAGGTGGAACAGTTTCATCCCAAGCCAGCCCCTTCCACCTCCCCCACCCCAATGGCTGTGGAAAAACTGTCTTCCAGGAAACCAGTCCCTGACACCAAAAAGGTTGGGAACTGCTAATCTACAGCATATGTATGAAGACAATGTTAAGCAGGCAAGAGCTGGACATCACAAGTTCTCTGTGTATGAATCTGTGTGTGTCTAAATCTACTATACCTCCTACATCTGTAGATATTCTCTCTCTCTTTCTCTCTCTGTCTCTGCCTCTCTCTCTCTCTTTCTCTCTCTCTCTCTCTCTCTCACATACACACACACACACACACACACACACACACACACAGGAGAGATCACATTTATGGAAGATCACATGGGACCTCCAATGAGGCAGCGGCTGAAGGGATATCCTGATATTAAACTTTTTATAAAAGGAAGTATTTTGAGGTATGTAGAAATATGTTTGAGTGGAGTGGAGAAAAGGAAAACAGATGAGTTTAGTTGTTAGTAGTTGCTGCTTCTAATGGGGATTAGAGACACACCAAATGGGATAACCCAGGAGTGAGGACACTATCCCATGAAGTTTCCAAGTCCCGACTTAAGAGCTGTGGGGCCTGGTTTGAATCCTGATTCTACCACTTACAAATACTTTGACCTTGGTAAAGTAATGTGAATTCTGAAAAATGAGCCTGGTGGCACCTATCTCATTAGGTTGTTGGGCTAATTCAATAGAAGGAAGTATGTAAGGTGCCTTTTACCATTCCTAACACATAGTGTGTGCTCAATCAGATTGCACTAGATTTTATGGAGAACTTATCCCAGGGGAATATCTAATGTAAGATTTTTCCCAGAGAAAGTAATTCTCAGGCTATCTATGAAAAGACAAGTTACTCAAAGCAAGTAGATTTATGTCAAGGGAACAGGCCACCTGGAGAGACAGACATTCAGATTCCACTTATGTTTCCAAAATAGCCTTTCTTCTGCAAACTCATTTGCATAAGGCTCTCTCTTCTTGAGAGTCTACCTTTTAAACCAGAGATTATGTTCATGTTCTTGCTAACTGAAACATGCATTCTCCTTTCTTTTTAAAAATTCTTTGTACTGGCTGGGCATGATGGCTCACACTTATAATCCCAGCACTTTGGGAAGCAGAGGCAGGAGGATCACTTGAAGCCAGTTCAAGACCAGTCTGGACAACACAGTGAGACTTTATCAATTAAAAAAAAACAACAAAAAAAGTCCTTTTTACCTTTTCTGTTCTTGAGAATGGGAAGTAGTGCTATTTTATATGAAAAAAAGTGTAGCCCTTAATTATGAGTTATAAACCCACAGAAATGTATCATATTTTATAATAATAATGAGATAGCTTATGTTCTATTTACTCCCTTGTGAGTATATGCAAACTTTCTTCTTACTTTTGAATTTTTAATTTTCTTTTTTTCCATGTTAAGCAGGGATTCCCCTGAGTTTCTGTTCTTCTGATGTGTGTGTAAAATTTAGGAAGTGATTAGAAAATCTTTTTTACTATGAAAAGCAATCAGAGCTAATACGCATAAGGACTAATTACTGTGAAGGTGGATGATATGTTTTGGTATCTAATCATATTTTATTTGTTAAGGATAATGCATTCTAAGTGGCTCCATCTTCCCTTCACTTAAGTAGAAAATGAAAGAAATAATCACTAGATGGGAATACCCAGTGAAGCTTCATCCCTGAAGTCTTGTGACCATTCAAACCCAGATTTCCAGGTGGTTTTGCTCTCAAGGTTCTTGGTTAAGCATTCAGGACTGCACAAGCCCCTTTGAGCCTGTGTTCCAGAAGTATGGGAGAAGATTCATGTAATGTTAAGCAAGCTCATTTATCTTCTTTTCCCTTTTTACACACCAGTGTGAGGTTCATATGCAGAAACAGCTCATGAGTCTTAGAAAATCAATAATCTAAATTACATTATATACATAAAGTGCAGCTCTTTCCAAAGCAGTTTCAAATATACTCCTTCGTTTTCTCACCTCCTTGCTCCCACCCCTACTACTCCACTAAAGCTTCCCTCACTGAGGTCACCAATGACTCTCACTCAATTCAATGAGCACTTTTCAGTTTTCCTCTTCGTTAACATCTCAACAGCATTTCATTCCCATAACCATCTGCTTCTCCAAATATACTCTCTTCTTGGTTTTTAGGGGACTGCAGCCCACTGCTTTTCTCCAATTTCAATGGCTTTTACTTTGAAGTCGTTTGTCAGGTTTTACTTTGTTTTCTTTTATTTCATTTTGATTTTTATCAAAGTTATGTCATGCAGAGCTTTAACAAATAGTTCTACAAAGCTTATAACGAAAAAAAATCACAGCCTCTGATTCCACCCTTGATTTCCTCTTCCTACTCTTTAAGGTGTTTGCTCTGGTATTTATCTCTATATTTCTAAATAGCATGCTATTTCTGGGTTTTTTCATTTTTGATATATCTTTTGATTTCCAACTTAGGAAGATGAGTATTTAAATCTGTTATATTTTCTCTTCCTGCAAAACAGACTTTCTCTTCATCTCTCTGTCTTCTCTTCCTTTCCTTTTTCCCTCATCCTCCCCATAAATTATAGCAGAAATTTTGGCTGAATCAATCATTTGTACTTGCTTTATTCACATCTATTTTGTATAGCATACTAAGATTACAATTTTTTCTTGTAAAATTTTTTGTTTTCCCTGATATTAATAATTTTTGTACTTTCCTCCTCTATGTTTAGTAAGTTTACTAGTTGTTGTCACAAAGACACCTCCAAATCTCACTGGCTTAACACAGTAAATGTTTACTTCTTACACATAGGAGATCCAATACAGATGTTTTCACTTGGTGGGAGACCCTTTATGGGGCGATTCGGGCCCCATGCACCTCCCACCTTGATGCTTCTCTACCCCCAGGGCCTTGGAGTCCCCTGTTGGATCCTCAATATCTGCAGAGAGGCCAGAGTGATGTTTTAATGAGATAGGTTGGAAGTGGTGTGTGTACCTTCCATTCATAGCCCCCTGGTCAGAATTCAAGGCATGCAGCACAACCTAGCTGCAAGGAAGATTAGAAATGGTGTCTATGTTAGTGGATAGAAAAATCTGGGGCCGGGCGCGGTGGCTCACGCCTGTAATCTCAGCACTTTGGGGGGCCGAGGCAGGCGGATCACGAGGTCAGGAGATCGAGACCATCCTGGCTAACATGGTGAAACCCCATCTCTACTAAAAATACCAAAAATTAGCCAGATGTGGTGGCGGGCGCCTGTAGTCCCAGCTACTTGGGAGGCTGAGGCAGAATGGCTTGAACCCGGGAGGTGGAGCTTGTAGTGAGCCAAGATCACCCTATTGCACTCCAGCCTGGGGGACACAGCGAGACTCCATCTCAAAAAAAAAGAAAAGAAAAGAAAAGAAAAATTTGGATAAACATAGTGCTGTCTCTGTCATTCCAGTCAGCATATATGTGTTTTACTCTTCCTCCCACAGGCCTACCATAATCAGTTCTTTCACTAGGGCTATAACCCCAAGCCCCAGAGCTACTGCTTCTCCATCAAAATTGAGATCCATAGGTAATACACAGTCCTCTCTCTCAGGTTTAGATATGACTCTTCAAGCCCAAGAACCTACAAACTAAACAAACAAGTAATTTGCTGTCCCCGCTCCCCCAAAGCATACACACACACTCAATAGGCAACGGGAGAGCAGGACAACTGAAGGACAGAAGCAGTCATGGTCACATAGCAATGATGGAATCCTGTGAGCAGGATTTCAACTCCTGGGTATTGGCAAATTCCATGCTTAGACTCAGATTCAGTTCTGGGGAAGAAGTTTCCTATCCACTGTCTTCAATGGCTCCTGAATCTTCCCTCTGGGAAATTTTTCCTTGTATGTTATTTTCCATTGAAGTGGGTTTTGAGGTGTCTGCCTTTCCCGAGAACTGGGTGGATTCTAACAGTACGCTTTCTGCTAGGGGTTTGCTTCAAGACTTACAGAATAGTCAAAAGGCTTTTGAGGTTAAGTTTAAGCTGTCTTCGACAATACACTTCCCTCAAAAAATTCATTAGACTTCCCAGGCTGGGCATGGTGGCTCATGCCTGTAATCCCAGCACTTTGGGACACTGAGGCAGGCAGATCACCTGAGGTCAGGAGTTCGAGACCAGCCTGTCCAATATGGCAAAACCCCATCTCTACTAAAAATACAAAAATTAACCAGACATGGTGTTGGCACCTATAATCCCAGCTACTCGGGAGGCTGAGGGAGGAGAATCACTTGAGCTTGGGGGGCAGAGGTTGCAGTGAGCCAGGATTGCACCACTTCACTCCAGCCTGGGCAAAACAGCAAAACTCTGTCTCAAAAAAAAAAAAAAAAAAAAAAAAAAATCATTAGACTACTGGTCTATTTGCTGCCAGTCATTTCATAGTCTAATAGTCTACCAGACTTTTTTCCTAGATGCAGTTCTCAATCTTGACTTCTTTATTTCCTCACCTCCATTTCTCTCTCTCAACTCATAGTAGCTA
This sequence comes from Pongo abelii, assembly GCF_028885655.2. NCBI lineage: Eukaryota > Metazoa > Chordata > Mammalia > Primates > Hominidae > Pongo > Pongo abelii. Next base: position 107,337,977 of record NC_071996.2, on the reverse strand, counting down.
TGTGGAAGTCATGTGACACCAAAGCTTAGGTGAGAAGGTAACATCTTTAATGGGGCCTGTGCTAGAGGCCTGAATCATTTTTTTATTAACTGAGAACTTGTAAAATCTATAAATACTTAATCCTCCAAATCTCCACCAGATGTGTAAGTCTCCTTTCTTTATGTGTAAGCATATCAAGGAACTTCTCCTTTTCATTTTTCCTTAATGAGATCACTCCTGGAGCCAAGTTCTCCTGCTTCACTTGGAACCAGCTGCTCTCTAGTACTCAGATGAAGCACTGAAGTCTGTCCTCATAGTCACTATGAAAATCTCCTTTCCTTGCCCATGTTTTAAAGCCCCATTTACTGGATCCCACTGTCAGGATCTGGCATCTGATTTTACTCTGCTTATAAGATAAGGTTGCCTGTTTTGGTTTCATGGATGTTAGAAGAAGACTAGAGATTCCTGGGTCAGAAACAAAGGACTTTATTAATCACAGCGTAGTAAGCAGCGTAAGTGTCAGTTTCCTTTGCCCCCCTCCCCCTACCCAAGTCTCCTGGGGACAACAAGAAGAGGCTTGGGTGAATGCTGTGCACATATAGGTTGTTGTACAACAGAGAAATACTGGCTTGGGAACCTGCTGTTTTACAGCAAGCAGTAAGCAAGCCTGCTCTTTGTTCCAGAGGTACACATTGCCTCATCCTTGAAGGTTGCTTGCTGCAGACATAACCTTGAAAAATGGTCCTGATAAAGATTGGTCAGGGCCTTGCATTCTTGGCATACTCAAAAAGAATGTATGTGGACACTCTGGGCCCTGGAAGATTGCCTTTCTCAAAACCTGTATGTGCTGCTCCAGGTTTATACACTCACAGATTTACCCAATCATAGTTGTCTGCTCAATAATACCAATTGCCCAACAGGAAGATTATTAGGAAGGCAAGGACCAAATCTGTTTTCTCACCATCGAATCCCCAGTGCCTATCACGGTGCATGGTACGTGGTAGGTAATCAACTCATAATTCCAATAAATTAAGAGACGTAAGTGATTTACTCTGTGGATGATATTACATTCTAGAAGCTCGGATAAGCCACAGATACATCACACACACACGTGCACACACATGCGCTTGCACACTCACACACACACACACACACACACAAAGTGTCCTTTGGAAAACACAAAAACAGAATTTTTCTTAATAAGAGTATCCATTTCTTTATACTGAACATTTGTTGTTTTCCCTTTTCTCTCCTCCAGTCTCTCACATTCCATCCACAATCTCCAGAGCCCCTCATTTGACAAACTCTGTGACTTAGAGAAAATAATCTTGGAATCCACACTCACCTGACCCTGCCTTTTCAACAACACCATTTTGTCTGTCATTACATTTTTCTTAAGATACTATTAAATAAAGGTCTAATTATTTAGTATCTAGACTAGTCTTTATGGTTGCTCTAGTACAGTGGGTTTTTTTGTTTTGTTTTGTTTTTTTGTTTTTGAGATGGAGTCTCGCACTGTTGTCCCGGCTGGACTGCAGTGGCACAATCTCAGCTCACTGCAACTTCAGCCTCCCAGGTTGAAGTGATTCTCCTGCCTCAGCCTCCCGAGTAGCTAGGATTACAGGTGCCCACCACCACGCCTGGCTAATTTTTTGTATTTTCACTATAGATGGGGTTTCACTATGTTGGCCAGGCTGGTCTTGAACGCCTGACCTCATGATCCACCCGCCTCAGCCTCCTGAAGTGCTGGGGTTACAGGTGTGAGCCACTATGCCCGGCCAGTACAGTGGTTCTTAATCAGGGATCCTTTTGCCCCTGAGGGGATGTTGAGCAATACCTGAAGACATTTTTGATTGCCATTTTTTAGGTAGGAGGTGCTACTGGTCACTAGTAGATAGAAGCCAGGGATTCTGCCAACATCAGAATGGCACTCCACAACAAAGACGTATCCAGTCCAAAGTGACAATAGTGCCAGGGCTGAGAAACCTTGCTGTAGTGTGGATGGATGGAACTGCCGCATATGGGTAACACTACAGCTCAGTTGTTGGGTGAGCTGCACAGGAATTCATTATTCTCCCAATGTTTATGTCTCCTTTAGTGTTTCAGAAACCTAAATTTCTCTTTCCCCTAAAGGTAAAGTCATCGTTTATTCTACCACAACTATCTTTTTCTTCTTCTTTTTTTTTTTTTTTGTATATCACCTATGTCTTCATGAAGCAAATAATCTCTAGAAAAGAGTGTAAGTTAAACAACATGGATTAAAGATTTACTTCTGTCCCAAATTTATCTGTGCCCTTCTTAACCTACACATACCTCCCTGTGTGGTCTAATTTATTTCTTGCTGCTCTTTGGGTAACAAGGACACAATGAGCATTCCATATGATCATATCTTACCTTAAACTGTAAAATTTAGTTTAAGATTATTTTAAAAGAGGGCTGTACCACCTATTTGACCCTTTATTCAAATATCGGCCCCACTTAAACCTAAAGTCCCTGAAAGTTTAGAAGACCTAACCACAGTAACTTCACTGAATGCCTCTGTACTTGCATTTAGGCTGGGTCGGGAAATAGTGCAAACCATAATCATTCACCACCAGGTAAGTTCTGTTTGCACAGCAATCTAGCCTCACCTAAATCAGGATAGACAGGTAAATCAACACAGGAAAGTTTGGCATGTAGATTTAATTTCCAGACCTAAGAGATTAGAGATGTGTTTGGAAAGACATATAAGCACAGACCTACAAATGGATACCGATTGCTTTTAACTCATCTCACATACAGAATTCCTTTGCCTCATCTGCTTATTTGTCCTCCTGACGTCCCAAAGACCATGGCTTGCATTATCTTTTCAAAAGCATTACAACCCAGAAATTTTCCACTTATCGATAATATTGGAAATTAAATTGCTGCATGGCAGGCTCTAACCCAGTACAGCCTGAATCTCCCCTGGCTTCTCAGTTATTTCTAGGTAACTTAAGTGTCCTTCCCTTTTCTCCACTGCATTTCTGTTGTCCTTAAACATTGTCCTGGCACTCATTCCCAACAAACCCTTTCCCTCCCCTCCAGTTGCCAACTCTTTTCTCCTGCTACCACTCTGATTTCTGGCTCCAAAGTGATCCACTCAGCAATGATCCAGACTCATAATTCAAGGGTGTGACTCCACATCCAGGGGCAATGAGCTGTTTTTCCATGAAAGGATAGTTAGTGCTGGAGCCTGTGCCTTCTATTACAGGAAATTACATCAAGCATTAATTTAACTTACAAGATCTCCAACTTTTTTAAGGCAGGAGGGAAAAGGGAGGTATAAGAGAAAAAGAATCCACAAATATATTTTTTGTTGAAACATACCAGAAATGGAGCTTGAAGTGCCAGCAGAATGTTCCAAACACCATTTTTTTAAATGATTTTCCATGAATGTAAAGAGTGAATCCAGCACATAGTTTATGACTGGAATTGGAGTTTGTCTGATACGATAGTTAAGCTACAATAGCTTCCCATAACACAAGTGACTGAAGCCTAAATGAATGGAATGGGAAACTGATGGCAAGTTGAGGGAATGGGCTTTTCTAGGCAGCAAGACATTTCTCAAAGCTCTAAGACAGATAGGAAGTGAAGATGGATGGAAGATTAGATTGGAAAATAAAACAGGCACCTCCTTTAAGGAAAGAGGAGCTATTTTTAACACATTCATCTTCTAAGGAAAGAGGTGAAGGACAGCAAAAATTGAACATTTTAGTTCAAAACTCAGTAACAGCTTGTTCTCATTTGGCTTAATTTAGTTCAACAGATAAAGTACTATGTCCAAATCTCATCCAAAACTGTCATGAGATTTTACTACATTGAATCCCTACTCTTCTTTTCTTTTTTTCAGAGTGTCTGTGTTGGTCTTTCTTCCTCCTTCTCCTCCTCCCGATTTTCCTCCTCCTCCTCCTCCTTTTCTGTCTCCTTTCTTGAATAGCCTATCCCAAGCAATAGAAAGTAGATTGCTACTAACTTTTAAAGGAAAATGCCAAGTAACTAAAGCCATTTCCATGAAGGACTATGAAAATGAATACACATGAAATAGTCCCTGGGGTCCTACTGGTAAAATAAATGGCTCTTCATCACCTCTCCCCCAATCTTGTTCACCCTTCAGGCCTGCCCTGGAAAGACATTAGAAATAAAGTAAACAGTAAAGACTGTCTAATGACAACATTTGAAAAATGAAGAATCTTGGAATTGAGGGGAGGGGATATGTGGATCAGGATTAGACACAGCTGAGGGGCAGTGGGACACATCTCTTTTGGCCTATGGGGACTTCCACACTTGTTTGCATGTTAGCTATTGGAGGAAGGGATAACATGGGTAATGGGGCAACCATAACTCTTTTCCTTGGAAACTTTCCCATGCACCTTGGCATCATGGGGTGGGCCTAGCCATCCTTGTGTGCAGGCTGATGAGAAAAAATGTAAGAAAAGGAGAGAAGAAAAACACCTTTCAGGTTTGTTTGAAGGCACAGCATCATGAATCCACTTTAAAGAAGTTCAAATTCATGTACAAATAATTCATACTATATATACCTTTTTGTAAGCTCCTTAGATATTTTTGAGAGCAAGGTGTGTATTTTTTAAAAAATTATGGAGGGTAAACTCTGTTTTTGTTAATGAAAGAAGCATTAGTCAAAGAATCAGCCCACCTGGTATCTATAGACTTACCTTCCTATCAATACCAAATAACCCAACCTTAGTCATCCATTTGTCTCTGCTTCCCTAACACTCTTTACTTAAATCTCATGTAGCACTTTTCACATTTGAAGGTAATTACCTATTAATATATCTGTCTCTATCCATAATCATAAGCTTTTTAAAGAAAAAGACTGTCCTTTTCAGCTCCGTGGGGATCTTTAAATGTTGAATAAGTGAATGAATGAACTTTCTGCATCTCAGTTTTCTTTCTTATTCCCCATTGAAGAGCCTTTGTGAGCATTAAATGAATGAAGTTAGGTTAAAATGTCATTAAAATGCAGTGTCTCTGCAATAATCACATAGAGAAGAATGACATTAAGATAAATATGGAATGTGAGCAGATGAAAGTAAGAACTCCAGTAGAGGAATATCCAGCTGACAGCTCATTGGCTGTCACCACAGCCATCTTACAAAGGCCTCATACTATCTGGGGAAGACCCAGTCTGAAGCTACCAAAGAAAAAGTCCGCACGTGATTATTATTCATTGCACTAGCTCTCCCTGTTGCCCAATTTATGAGACCAAGCTTGTGTTGTTTTTGGAAAAGTCTTCCTATCCTGATGATCCCCGTGGAAACACAGGAGCATATACCTCTCTCTTTGTCTTCCATTTGAGGTTGATCTAATCCAGATGGAAAATTTTTCATAGGCATTATAAAGTACTCCATCTGTGAAGCAAACAAAAGAAAGTAAAAGACAATGAACTCTATGAAAGCTGAATTACCCATTAAGGGGTTATGCAGAGGTCTTTTAATGAATTAACTCAGTGTTGTGTGAATACTGCAGGTAATGCTGAAGAAAAATACTTTCTTTCCTCCACTTTCCCTTTTGACGGTCACTGAAATTATGAACGTCTTTACGAGTTGGCAGAAAATATACACATCTTATTTATTACTTAAGTTAAATACATTTAGTTGACCTCTTAAATCCCTTCTCTCTGTGGATCAGGCAAACCTCTGGTAGCAGTGTGCCCATGGGCTTTTTTTTTTTTTTTTTTTTTAACATTCGAGTTTCAGTTTCTTCATTTGTAATTTGGGATAGTATACTTACTATCCACTATTCCATACGATTGTTGAAAAAAATAAATGACAAAAACTTGTACAAAGGGCTTAGCAGCATACATGGTGCATAATACACTCTCTATATGATAGTAGCCAATAGTGTTATTAGGCTTCTGTTGTGCAATTTGTTAATATTACCATGCTTTGCTATTTATGTATTTTTATTTTATACTCTGTGTCCATCACCTCAGTACCAAAAAGCAAGAAAGAGATGAAGTTGCCCAAAGCTAATGAGCCATTGTTTCTCCAAGGTGACAGAGAACAGCTAGAAATTCTAAGCATCAATAGCATTGAAGTTAGGTTTTAACAGACATATATATAAATATATAATGGTGGCCATATGCAACAGAACAGCCAGAGTTAAAAAGAATGACAACACCAAATGCTGCTGAGGATGTGGAGCACCTGAAACTTTCATCTGTTTGTGGTTAGCAGGAATGTAAAATGGTGCAACCTCTTTGGAAAACAGCAGTTTCTTTTTTTTTTATAATACTTTAAGTTCTAGGGTACATGTGCACAACATGCAGGTTTGATACATAGGTATACATATGCCATGTTGGTGTGCTGCACCCATTAACTCGTCACTTACATTAGGTATTTCTCCTAATGCTATCCCTCTCCCAGCCCCCCACACTCTGACAGGCCCCAGTGTGTGATGTTCCCCACCCAGTGTCCAAGTGTTTTCATTGTTCACTCCCCACCTATGAGTGAGGACACGCAGTGTTTGGTTTTCTGTCCTTGTGATAGTTTGCTCAGAATGATGGTTTCCAGCTTCATCCATGTCCATGCAAAGGACATGAACTCATCCTTTTTTGTGGCTGCATAGTATTCCATGGTGTATATGTGCCACATTTTCTTAATCCATTCTATCATTGATGGACATTTGGGTTGGTTCCAAGTCTTTGCTATTGTGAATTGTGCCACAAAAACATACGTGTGCATGTGTCTTTATAGTAGCATGATTTATAATCCTTTGGGTATATACCCAGTAATAGGATTGCTGAGTCAAATTGTATTTCTAGTTCTAGATCCTTGAGGAATCACCACACTGTCTTCCACAATGGTTGAACTAATTTACACGCCCACCAGCAGTGTAAAAGCATTCCTATTTCTCCACATTCTCTCCAGCATCTGTTGTTTCCTGACTTTGTAATGATTGCCATTCTAACTGGCATGAGATGGTATCTCATTGTAGTTTTGATTTGCATTTCTCTGATGACCGTGATGATGAGCTTTTTTTCATGTGTCTGTTGGCTGCAGGCAGTTTCTTATAAAACTAAACATTCACCTTTCCTGTCACTGAAAAAGGCCACTTCTAGGAATTCACTCAAAGAAAATGAAAACTTATGTTTACAAAATATATTATGGTAATATTCATAGCAGCTTTATCATAATAGCCAAACTGGAAACAGCTCAGATATCCATCAATGGGAAACTGGATAATAAACTATGGCATACAATTTGCTACTACACAATAAAAAGGAACAAAATACTGAATGTTAGATGAATCTCAAAAACATTATGCTGAGTGAGAAAAGCCCTACACACCAGAGAACATACCATATGAGTTCTTTTATATTACATTCTATAACAGGCAAAACAAATCCATGATAGGAAAGACTCAAAACAGTTGCTGCTTCAAGGACAGGCAGGATGTCTGGGAAGGGGTATGAAGAAACTTTCTGGGATGATGATAATTTTCTAAATCTTGTAGGCCTTCACTTCACACAGGCATATGCATTTGAAATATACCACAAATGTACATTTAAGATCTGCGTGTTTCACTGTATGTACACTTTATATCAAATAAAAAACTGTAAACAAAAATGAAACTCTACTTAATAAGACACAGGGTGAAGTATTCAGGGGGAAATATACTGAGATCTGCAATTTATTTTGAAATGCATAAAAATAAGTGGATTAATGATGGATAAGGCTTAGATAGATAGATATATGATCAAGTAGAATAAATATTAATGGTAAAACTACATGGTGGGTATATAGGTGTCTGCTGTAAAATTCTTTCAGCATTATTATATGTTTGATAATTTTCATAATAAAATTTTGGACAAAATATGGTGGTGGCCAAAGTTCTTTCCTGCCTACGGGAGTAATTATTTAACTTTCCTTTGTCTTAAGGAGTCCTGCTCTATTAAAGGAAATTATTCCATAAAGTATGACAAAAGGAATACATCAAATGTAGAGGGAGCTGTCCAAAGATATCTCCCCCAAAGACAGAGCTAGTTAAAATCAGGTTCCCTTTCACTACCTTCTCTCGTTCATGTTTCCTTCTGATTTTTCGCTCATTGGCTAAGTCCTATCTAAATAATGGGTTCTCTCCATTTGTGGCCTGAGTTGGAGACCTTTAGGCAAGACCTCCATTTCAATATCAACCAGTTTAGGAAACAGGGGGAGTCGTGGGGGGAATGTAAGAGAGAAGATAGAAGATGGTACGAATTTGCTTCTGCAGAGACCAAGCTTTTATGTGAAATGAGTATGGTGATATATTTGTTGCCTTTACTATAAAGATTGAAACACCTGTATTGCCAACACATTAATGTAATACACACGGAGAAAAGGAAAGTGCTTATTTTTCACTGGGCGAGGAATAAGAGCAGTACCATGTATGAAAAATGGAATTTTCCTTTTGTTAAGAGGATCTGGTTTTCCATTTTTCCCCATTAGGACTAGCTGGCATAGTTATTTATAGGACCTGGGCCCATACACACTAGCCATGTGCTGATTTTGATACTTTTCCTTGTTTAAAATTTATAGCAAAGTAGCAAAAAGATACATTATCTACAAAGTAAAATGAAATCTCAAGAAAGGATCTATTAAGGCAATGTAGTCTTTTCTTTTAAAAATATCACAAGATTTTGCATTTTATAGGTGAGCATGTGATCTGCTTATTTTGGCATAAGGAAAGGAAATTTAGGCAAAATAGAAGGAAATGACCGTATCAAGGTTACGACTGCGTAATAACGAATGGGCTGACAGCACTTGATTTTAATGAACACATGAGTGAAAGTAATTAAGCAGAATTGTTCATTTTGCCTTATATAATTTCAGAATCACCACTTTCAGGAGATGGAACTTCTACTAATGGCTTCAAGGAAGCAGCCAATGAGTATTTTCAAGCTTCAATCACTTTTCCACACCCCTTTCTGGGAAGGTAACAGGAAACAGCATTCAAAAGATAAGCCCAAGGCGGCCATCAGACATGACACTCTCGAATCCACATTATCCAAAACCCACACCCACTGGGCAGAAAGTTTATCTTTCTAAACTTCTTCAGCTTAGCTCTAGCACCTTATTAAATTTCTTAAATTAGGACTTAATTAGTAAATTCAAAAATAATTGCTACAAGGGAAAATGAGGAAAGCTTCCTATTTTAGTGTCCTTCTGAAGAAGAGAAAAACATTTATTAAAGTGCTTTCTTTGATTTTCTGGAGATGGAAACTTAAAAACATTATGTTGATCTTCTGCTGTTATTTGCATTTCCTCATTTTGAAGAGAAAGCATTTAGAAATAGAAGCCCAAACCTCACTATTATGAAATATATTTCTGTAACAAACCTGCACATGGACCCCCTGAATCTAAAAAATAATAAAAGAATGATCACAAAAAATACATACAGCCAATAAAAATGAAAAATGTCCATTTTCATTAGTAATTTAAGAACTATAAATAAAGCAATGAAATATCATTTTTCTCATTTATCAAACTGGCAAAGATTAAAAATTGGCAGGAGAACGGAGGGGAAATTCTTATAAACATGCTTGTATGTGGGGATATAAATCTACTATAATTTTTGCTACAACTGTGTTGATGGGAGGTTTTGGCAATGTTGATTAAGAGTTTGAAAATATTCTATTTAAAGTTGTGTACTAATGTAATAATCAGAGGTACACACAAAAATTTATATTTCAAGAAAGGTTTATTACTGAATTTTTATAATAGCCCAAAATTGGAAATAACCCAAACGACCACCCATAGGAGACTGGTGAAATAAATGATGGTACATTCATATATGAGAACAACATGCAAAAAAAAAAATGGTTTTAAAAAATATTTAGTTATATGTTTATAATATACCATTAAGTAAAAAGAGAAAAATCTGATGAAATCATATTTAGAGCATTATTCCAGTTTTGTGACATATGTCTAGATGCATGAATATCCTGCAAGGGTATATATCAATATTTGTGCATGATAGGACTTTGGGTGATTTTTGTTTTCTGATATTTTCTGTATTATCTGTATTCTCTACAATGAGCATATTCTACCAGACAACAATGAATCAATACTTTGAATTATACAAAACAGATTTTCTGCTTTGTTTGCATCTCGCAGGCCATTGTCAGTCAATTCAGTTGAATGATGGGACAATTCAGTGAAGAAAAAAAAAATTAGGCAACCTGGTTGGTTGGCAGTTTGTAGACAAAAGACTTGGCTAATTTCCCATACTTGTAATTTTTCAACTAGTTGGTTTGGCATCACATAAATACAGCCAGAGTTGGAACATTTGAAACTGAAAAAGCTTTAATGCCAAAAATCTCTTGGACTCAAATTGAAAAAAGATGCACACTGATTTTTTTTCTATTACAGTTTCTCTCATACATAAAAATGAACTAATAAAGCAAATCCTCCATTACCACCAGCTATATTTCAAGCATTTTAAACAGTAAAAGTGGCCCTTAACCCCAGCTGGCTATAGAAGAGCTATAGGCTGCCGGGAGTATGGTGGGGGGTGGCCCATGAGAAAAGGGAAATCTGTCTCTGCTTCAGCATGCCTGAGCTTCTGGGCTTTCTTCATTTTTACCACATCCTACTGTGTTGCTACTTCTCTGCTGGTCACCTTGGATCTGGTCAGAGTCACCATTATAGCTGTTATCTCATAGATATTGGCTGAAAGATGGCCAGGAATTGTCATCTGTTTTCTCCATTGCAATGTTTGCAGCAGCTGAAAAGGTCCCTGACACATAGTAGGCACTCAGATAATGAATGATGGAAAGAATCTACAATCGAATGAATGCCTATAATTCTATAGCTGTTCAGACACTTCTTAAACTTAAAGCCTTGGGAGAAACATTCCCATTTATAGATTAAGAGTTTAGGTTGTTACCAATAATTTATACTTCAGTGTGTGAAGAGTTTCAGGTCTTTGAGAATGAGTTATGCCTGGGAAATGGAAACTGCAAAAGAAATTTCAGGGTGCCTGTAACAAGAGAAGAGAAATGATGCTTTTTGACTGCAAATTATCATATATTTAAGTAAACTGTCATACACTTAAATAAATAAGAGGTTTCTAGTAAATATACAAGAAGAAGGAACTGTTTTGAGAGAAAAATAACCTAAAGTCTTGCAAGGTGCTTTCACATGTCCAATATCACTTAATCCTTCCAATAATCTTTTCAAGAAAAATATATCTTATTCCCATCTTGCAGGTAAGAAACTGAGGCTCAGACAGATTGAGTAACTTGTCGAAGCCCTGACAGCTAGAAAGTGGAAGTGTCTAGATTTGTTTTACTCTAAAGCTCCAAACCATGGGGAAAAATACATAAAATTTTAAAATTGGAAACTGGGAGCACGCTAAAGGAATGTGATTGTCTCACTAGTTTTCTTCAGGCCTGCCAGTCTGGTGGCACTGGTGTTAATCTCTCAACAGAGCTAAGCTCCTTAGGTGGGTTCACGATGGAAGAAATTAGACAATCACTTTAACCAAGCAGGCAAGACTGTCGTAAACCTACTGACACATTATCAACATAGCTGTACCAACCTCGTGGGCAGTAAAAACATCCTCCCCAAGCACTTCTAATATCCTTAAATAAACACTAGGAAGTTCCAAGTAAATATCCAGAAAGCAGAGGTTGAACTGAGAGCTAAACAACATTAAATTATTTAAATTCCTGAAGATCAAATAAAAGAACCAGACACGAGGTAAATTAGTGGAATGTTTACACACCAACTGGATAATTTCTAATCTAATTTGCAATGGCGTTTGGAACACGACTGACCATTTGAAATAAATAATATGTTGTCTTAGATTCGGATGATTAGAATACTTTGCAAAAATCTATTTTATTGTATGATGCTGTCTAGCAAAGAAATATCACTTTAGGAATAACTATTGCCAAACTAGGGATTGTTTTCAAAATATACATGGCTGATGATAATTGCGTGCAGCGTGAATCTTACCACTATACAGAAAATTAAAACAGCTTTCATGGATAGTAGCAGAGACTGAAATAAATATGACTTGGAATGCTTTTATTCCAAGGAATAATTGTGTACTCTGTCCAGCAGTTGAGAGCTTATAAATAATGTTTGGGAAGTCAGGAACAAATGTTTTAATTTTAGTGAGTTAAAAAAGTTTGTGAAAGAACATCTGAGTAGAACAAGACTGCTCTTAAAAGCAGGAGTAAAAACTGACTACATCCTCAGAAGGGCAGCCGTCCAGACAAGGGCTTTGAGAATTGGAAAGTTGGACTCACTTCAGCCAAGCTTCCTAATTTCTGGAGCTCTGGTTTCCTCTTCTGCCAACAGAAAAGCAAGGCAAACATGAAAATAGAAAATGTGCACTTTCAGCAAGGCTTGCTGGCTTTGTAGCACTCATGCCTCAAAGCAAAGACCACAATGGGTAATGACAATGCTATGCCATCAACAGAGAGAATTTTAGTCTGCACACGTTCCAGACTAATATTTAAATTTAAATGCTAATGAGTGGGGTAAGATGAAAGTTTATGGCAATAAATAGATGACTAGGTATCATAATTTGAGAATATTGATTTTAAAAATTGATAACATTATGACCCAAGAGTATATAAATATACATATTTGATGTCAGATTCAAGGGTGTGGGTCTCTAGGTCAACTATGTTCTGGTCGATAAGTATTGATTAAGAACTACTGTATGATTGTATCTAATATCTGCTATAGAAGAGACAAAATTACCAGATATAACTTGAATCTTCTGAAAAAGGAAAAGAAAAGGAGATGGAAACTCATCAAAGGTCAACTGTATGCCAGACACAGTTCTAAGCACTTTACATTTAATGTGCCAATACTTCAAGGGAAGTATTAAGATTTCTATTTTATGAATGAAATATGCATGAAAACAACTGCAAAATAATACAAGGTAGTATATCATTAAGTTTTACGTTAAATATCATCAGGTTCTATAGTTTATGATTCTTAGAGAGTCCTACAGATAGTCCAGAAGGGATGAAATCATTATTGACAACAGTGACTACAAATGGCACCATGAGGAGCTGTTCCTTGGAATGGATTTGAAAGTACAGGTAGGTTAAAATAGATGACACAATTATCTAGATGGAAAGAGGTTGGGCATGGAGACAAAAGCCATATAATCAAAAGCAAAAATACATTAATAAAGATAATGCATGGGGCAGTGGCCAATCTGAGAAGAAGAGAGGGTGCATTAAGGAGAGTTTAGGACTATAAAATTAGAGTAGAAGAAAAGTATTGAATGTTTAAATTCTGGTTGATTCAAAAAGCAAGGGGAGGCAATTATAGATTCTTGAGAATAAATTAGTTGATGATTCATATTCCAAGACAGGTTGACAAGCAAATCCCTAGCCATGGAGGCTGTCCAATTTTGGGCGACATTCAGGACAAGTGTTATCATGACACTGATGTTTTAGGAAGACATAACTTACGTCTGGCATGGCAGAAATTAGTGAAGGAACAAAACCTAAAGCAGGGAGATCGCTACATTCTCTCTCATGTGATAACAATGGCCTGAACTATAGTTACAGCAGTAGACATAGAGAATAAGAAAAGCTTCCAGCTGATTTAAAGGAAGAATCTATGGGGCTTTATGATAGATATGGGATGGCAGAAGGGAAAGCATGAAGGTGACTCCCAGGTATCTTGCTAGCAACATAGGCATAACTTACAAAGAAAGCACATAAAATTCAGCTCTAATATGTTAGGACAACTTCAATGTTTTAACTAAGTATCTTGCTCCCCCACCCAACATGCATGTGTGTTTAGAGGTTCAGCCAGGTAGAAGGAATAGAAAATGGAGGGAACAATTTTTAATATTTACATTTTAGTCCAAATATGTATTATACCTTTACCTAAGAGAATGTGAAGCTGGGGTGGAAGGTGATGCATGGAATGGCTCCTACATGCCCTCTAAGAGATCAAAGGTTGGTGGGATTATTTTGGTCCCATTGGCCTTCAGGAGATCTTACATTAAGCTTGGGCCTCACAACCTAGTATTAGGACCTAACCAATACCCCATACCCCTGCCCTCTTCTTGCCCACTACTATGAAATATGAAAGCATTTTATTGGAGAGCAACAGAACCTGTAGAAAATATTTTGTTGAGTTAAAAAATAATGTTGAAAGCAAAAATGCCGGCCTGTTGTGGTGGCTCATGCCTGTAATCTCAGCACTTTGGGAGGCCAAGGCAGGTGGATCACTTGAGGCCAAGAGTTTGAGACCAGCCTGGCCAACATGGCAAAACTGTGTCTCTACTAAAAATGCAAAAATTAGCTAGGCTTGGTGGTGCACACACGTAATCCCAGCTTACTCAGGAGGCTGAGGCATGAGAATCGCTTGAACCCAGGAGGTGGAAGTTGCAGTGAGCTGAGACTGTGCCACTGCACTCCAACCGGGGCAACAGAGCAAGATTGTCTCAAAAAAAAAAAAAAAGGCAAGAATGTTGACCAAAATTCGAGATTGCAATCTTCAAGAGTGCATTATGTGTCTTTGGATCAGAAGTTCAAATAATAACTCAGCACTGGGCGTAGTATCTGGTATAAAATTGCCTCACAATAAGTATATGATGAATTAATTGACAAATTTTCTTATTTTCATTTTCTTTTTATATGTTGCCTTTGCTTGAAAAAAATCCAAAGGTCATCATCACTATGGTACTCTGAAGAATGTTAGAAGACCGCTAAATTTAAGATAGCTGTGACAATTTTGCAGCACAGTGGAGTGGAAGAAGCATTAGGCTCAGTAGACCTGGGTCTGAGTCCTGGCTTTGCTTATAATAATCTGTGCAACTTTTGGACAAATCCCTTTCTCTCCCTAGGCCTCCATTTTCCCAAAGGTAGAAGAAGGTGCTGGATCAGGAGGGATCACTGAATCTATGCAAGCCAGCTGAAGCTAGCTCTAAGAATATCTCAAACCTTGCCTAGGCTGGGCATGGTGGCTCACGCCTATAACGCCAGTAGTTTGGGAGGCCAAGGTAGGTGGATCACTTGAGGCAAGGAGTTCGAGACCAGCCTGACTCACATGGTAAAACCCCATCTCTACTAAAAATACAAGAGTTAGTCAGGTGTGGTGGTGCATGCCTGTAGTCCCAGCTACTTGGAAAACTGAGGCAGGAGAATCGCTTGAACCCAGGAGGTGAAGGCTGCAGTGAGCCGAGACTGTGCCACTGCACTCCAGCCTGGATGACAGAGCAAGACTCCATCTCAAAAAGAAACAGATAAACAAACAAACAAACAAAAAATGTTGCCCAGAAGATCCAGTTGTTTACAATTTCTTTTCTGGACTTAAAATATGACTTTGTAGGATTTTCTTTTCATTACCTGATAGATGTCATTTGAAAAATCTTCTGTAATAACCACAATGAATGTGACTTCTAAGCCCTTTCAAGACCTTTAAATAAACATGATATGACAATTATTCTGTGGCATCCATGAGTCACCCATGAATTTTACCACACTATGCATATGATTTGATCATCATAATCTGAAAGGCCCCTTTCACAGGAAACACCTGCTGAGACGTAGGTCAGCCCAGCTGCTCTAAATATGAAACACGTCTATACATGTCCCCATGGGAACAGAGATAAGCAGGATAGACTCGGCAAAACCTAAAATGTGCTGCTTCCTCCTCATTCTGCCATTCTTCCATCAGGTGTCTACCATCTCTCCTAGAGGCCCCACTCTGTATCTTTTTCCCAGGAAAAAGAGCAAAGGAGCAACCATTGGCATGTGCCGTTCTACCAAATTTTAACCAGATTTAATTCTCCTGGTCATATTTGGTTCAAAATTTTTTCTTTACTATTAAAAGCAGCAGCAAGTTGGTGGAGATTTATCTTGGTGGGAAAGTATCAAGTAATAGGAAATAGATCCGAGCATAATGGATACTTTTAGAGCTCTATCTTGCTCTGTCTCTCACTGCACCGTCTTCTCTGTGTATAGCTCAGGACTAGGAAATCATGTGCTAGCAACCCGGACTCCTCCATCCTTGCCCTGACTTCTTGACGCCAGTTGCTTTCCTTTCAACACCCTGGTCTAAGTCTCCCAGATGTTCAGCTTTCCCCCTATGCCTTCCTCATTCTCCATTGGATTCACCATTGGCCTAGGTTCTCGTCTTTCTCTACAACTCCCCTTTTCAGGGAATCCACAGTCTCAGATCTTGGAGTTATTGCAGTTTCAAGCCTCCTAGAAAGTATGCTTCTGGAACATTAATCTTTTAACAAATAGGTATTCAGTCACACCCGGCTCTTTGCTAGGTGTGAAAACACGGCAGCAAGAAAAACAGGCAAGAGGAAGAGCAGCAGCAGGAATCAGATCGCCCCCTTCAGGAAGGGGGTGGCATAGGGCTGGGAGTATGTAGTAGGTGGAATAGTGTCCCCCAAAAGTTCAGGTCATCCCAGAACTTATAAATACTTTATTTGGAAATAGGGTCGTTGCTGATGAAATCAAGTTAAGATGATATTATATTGGATTTGGGTCCCAAATCCAAGAGGACTGGCATCTTTATAAGATGGAGATTTGGACACAGACACACAGAGGGAATCCCATGTGACAACAGAAGGGAGACTGGAAAGAGGCAAGCCAAAGGGCACCAAGGATTGCTGGCAACCACCAGAAGCTAGGAAAAGGGAAGGAGAGATCCTCCCCTAGAGCCTTCAGACAGAGATGGCCCTGAGGACACCTTCATTTCAGACTTCTGGCCGCCAGAACTATGAGAGAGTAAATTTCTGTTGTTTTAAGCCACCAAGTTTGCGCTAATTTCTTACAGTGGCCCCAGGAAATTAATTCAGGTTATCAAGGGGATTAAGTACTGGTAGAGGAAGCAAAGCCCTGAGAACTTTGCCCCTGGGCACAGGAGGACGGAGGGTCTTAGACCAAGGATCTCCCAACTTTGGAAGCCAGATCCAAATCTCTCTCCCCCAATATGCGTGGATATCAGAGTATGTCAGTGTTCCGGGAAGATGATGATGGTAACAATGATGACTACAGTTGTTACTAAGATAAAGAAAAAGAGAAGAGACAGAAGAGGAAAAAAGTGAAAAAAATGAGATGGAGAAAAGCATAATTTTAGAGTAAAATGACAATATCATTATAATTTTATATCTATGACCACAGTCAAGCTGAATGAGGAGTAAAACTCCAAACTCTTGTTCTTCTGGGTAAAACAATATTTATTATGTAAACTGCTTTCCATTTATGCCTAATAATCTAATAGCACAATAACAATTATGTTAGATTTAAGTTATTGTTAGATTTAAGTTATCATTAATGTTAGATTTAATGTTATTGTAACATTATCATTAAATATTAGATTTAATGTTATTGTAACATTATCATTAAATATTAGATTTAATGTTATTGTAACATTATCATTAAATATTAGATTTAAGTTATTGTAAATTTTATTTGGTCAAAGCAGTAAACACTATGGAAACGACTTTTGTAAACAGTGGCTCCTAACATGTGGTCATTAGCTCACAATCCAAAACAAAACCTATAGGCAACATTGCTTCATTCCATTCAAATAGGTACAGAAAATATGGCGTGGTACTCATGCTATTTATGAATTTCACCACCCAGACAAAGATAAGGATTGGGAGAAATGAAGCATTTTATTCCATATGTAAGCAAACGTTAAAAGAACGCAGCCAGTCCACAGCGTTGATATATCCTTTGTCTATAGCATTCCTCGACCAAAATAAAAGTGCTATGTGTTCAACAGAGGAATGTTAAGTTTTCTTTGGCATACCTCTAACATATCTGCTGCCTGGGTTTTAACAAAGACTGTTTGTCATTAATGTGTGCTTGCTGGTTTGTATACCAGTCCCACACACACAATAAGGTCTCCTTTCATGCTCCCACCAAGACTTAAGAAAAATATCCTGCAAATGTGAATGCACAATCATGTCTAATTATTGCAGTTCAGCTGAACTTTGCCTCTCTTATTTTGAGACCATGAACATAATCTCACAGTTTTCCTCTCCCAAATACAACAGATTTTTTTTGGTTTGTTTAATGATCAGTCTGGGTTTAAACAAAATGCAATTTGTTTTTAAAGATATTTGAAACTAAATAGGAAGTCTCATTATTGGTTTATTGGTCTATAACCAGGTTCTTTCCTGTAGAGAGATGTTTTCAACATTCAATGTGAAATCCACACACAGCAGCACCCTTTCTAGGGATGGGGTGTTGGTGCCCTCTTGAGGAAGAAAGAACGAGGCAAAGGAAAAAGTTGAAGAAAGCAGTTGGAAACCAGGAGAATATTTAGGTAGCCCTGTGCTTAAAAAAACTCTAGTCTCTCTCAAAGGGCAATTCAGTCTGCCTGGGATATGGCCAACAAACTTTCTGCATTTTGTTCCAGCACAAAACTCACACGTTATGATATTTATAAGTATAGCCTGTTTTACTACCACTTTTTATTTACAGTGTGTTTTCCAAGGAAATGCCATTTTGATGAAGCAGTGCCGCCCTTGCTTTCACGTAGCTCACAGGCAAGAATGAGTTTTGATTATTAAATCCACAGCCACCTGACAGAATATATGCCATCCAATCCCTGGTAGCTGCACTTGAGGATCACAAATCTCAAAAAGCTCCATCTATTTTACCCTCCTCCCCCACTTCATACTCTGGCCTAATCTGACTATACACAGTCAGTAATTTTACTCTTTCCTTAATATTCACTTCTGCCAAGCTCCTAATCACTTGTCTTACGATTCTTTGAACTCAGTCCAATTTTCTGCCTCATTCTGATTCCAGGAATGTGGGCTTAGACTATCTTTTTTTAATACATATAGGACAAGTGACGTTTAGTTAGCCTCTCCACCCTCAACCCCCAAATTTAAAAACCTTTTTAAAAGTTTCCTTGAAAGAAAATTAATTGACAAATGAACAATCCCAGAGAACTAAAGAGACTTTAGGAGCATTTTACCTGATTCATTCTAATGGAGTATCAGCAGCAAAACTTCTGTGGTTCTAACTTAACACACAATGGACCCTTAGCCCAATTTTGGCCTTAGAGCCACCCGTCTGATTCTCTCTTAAGTTAGTATTATCTTGGCACTGGTCAGTGTAAAGATGCAAACATGTTGGCTTCCAAGAGACAGTATAGTATAGTAGTAGATCAGAAAACCATTTTAAAACTATGTCACCTGAGTCCTAATTCCCTCATCTGCCACTTTCTGATTATGTAAATCTCATCAAGCTCTCTGGGCCTCATCCCTGTATCTGTAAAATCGTAATGTTCAAAGTGCCTCTGTGGGCTAAGAGACCCTGGGGCAATCCTAGGGACACAGGCCAGGACTTCTTTTTGGCCATTTGTGACAATAGTTCCTGTTTCTTTGAACATATTGAATTTACAAAGCTGTTGAGGAAAACAGAGCTTAAAATACTCTATTTCAACAAAACGATATATTAAGTTAAGATAAGGGAACTAGAGTAGAGCCTAGGGTGGTCTTTAGCTTTGTTTTGAATTGTCCTGAGACAATTGTCATGTTTTGCATCCTTGCTACTTTGTGACAGCCTCTCTCTGTGTGCCCCAGATGAGAAGCTGCAGCTTGACTCCATTCATGTCAGTCTTTGTAGGTGTCACAGGGAAGCTACTCCTTCAAGGTAGGGAAGCTGTGACAACTGTGTTGTGTCCACAGTGCTTCTTTGTGAACAAACATATTTTTGCTGGATCTGCCTAAGAAAGAGTGGGTGTTGGGTGGTGAAGAAGGCAGAAACAGATTTTTATCTCCATTCAGAGCTTTGAAACCTTTCATCACTTTAAGAGAGAGATTTCCGCATCAGAAGGCTGAAAAACCAGGTCAGGTAATATTTGATTGTTATATAATGTGACCTGAAGTCAAAAGTAAAGGGAGTTTGCTGGGGGAAAAACAAAATAAAACCTTCTGACTCTGTTATTTGTCTCAAAATTCTGAACCTTCTGCTCACTGTCATACAAAAAGAATTTACTTATCAGCTCGGGACCTGAAAGGAGTCTCTTATTTTTTGACCAAAAATTCCCCCAAAACATCCCTCCTAGAGCGATTGCAAGGATTCAATGAGAGCGGTTGTAGCGTGCTCAGCCCAGGGCCTGTGATGTGATTGTACTCAGTAGATACTCATCACTAACGACTAGGCTTGCCCCTGATACAAGGTACTCAACACGGGGAGGTTTAATGTCTTGTGAGTGGGAAGTTGGCGAGGGGATGGTGGTCGGGGAAACCCAGCAGATGCCTGCAGAGACAAGATGTGTGTCCCTTTAAGTCTGGGCAAGGTCAGACAAGAGGACTAGAATGCTTCCCACAGTTATCACCAATCAAGTCCACCTTCATTGTGGTAGGGCCTGTCTCAACATGGGCTCAGGGGTTCTGCTACTGAGAATTCTTGGAGAAGTCTTTGGCATTTTCTACCACATGTTCTATATGCTTGTCTTTATAGCATCTAACTTTTGGCTCTCTTCCTCACAGAGCCAGAAAGAGTGCCGCTTTAAATGTGAAGAATTGAGCATGTTAGCTGCTGTGTGCCATTGATTATTTTATTGATGCAATTTGTGGTCTTAAAGATGAGACTTTCCATGAATAAGATATTTTCCCCTTACTTAAGTAACATGACTTTTTCCCAGAAACCCACCCAAATCTGCCTTAAATCTCATGGAGGTTAAGAACGAATGGACTTAGGTACAGCACAAAGCTTATTTCCCTCATATTGTTATTTGTTAATGTATCTATTGGGCTTATTGCTTGAAAAGTTAAGAAAAAGACCTGATTTTATTGATAACAAGAAGCATTCAATATTTCTACGCCTGACCCCTCACATCTCAGGATGTATGACTCCACTGCACATCAGACGCTTCCTTAGGGTCAGAATAACAATATTTTAGATCAATAGAGACCATGAAAAGGCTCCTGGAGGATAGTTTCGCTGTGTGTCAGTGATACTTGAGGCAAGTAGTCAAGAAGAGCAGGACAACCACCTTCCAGTATATCCCAAGTCTAAGTGCCCCAGCTTTTTCTCATAAAACCCGCAAAAGCAACAGGGTTTTTCTCTTGCCTCAAGTGGCTCATTGGCTTACATAGGCATCCTTGAGATTTAAGGTATAAACAAAAGCAACTGTAATTTTAACTTATACAATATGTGTGTAAATAAAGATATGACAGTGGGTTAGGGATTTTAAAGAGAGAGAGAGAGAGAATCTAATGTTATTCTTTAATCATCTCCCTGCTTCTAATGTGTTAATATCAAGATCCAATATCTCAATTCCAGCCTGTAGAGTTTTCCTCGTTACTTTGGAGTTCCTGTAATGTGATCTCTTCATCACTAAAAATCAGTGATTACATGTATTCCATTCTCTGGAAATGTTTTCTGAGATAAGTCTTGTTTTTCTTAATGCTGGATAGCCAGAAAATAAAATTGGCTAACCAGAATAATTTAGATACAATCAACCGCTGAGAATAACCAAGGCTATCAAATTCTGTTGTAATATTTTTAAGCTGAGTTCCAAATAGACTGTTCAGTCTGCAGCCATAGACTCCAAAATATGAACTGAATATGAAAACATTTTAACTTTCATGTTTTAATGATAAGAATGTTGTTGGCATTAATATTTGAACATTTCAGCCTACCTAGTTCTGAAAGCTATGTCATGGCAGGCTCAGAATCCACTGGCAGACTATAAATAAAATCTTTCTATAAATATATTTTATGCCAAACTACCAGCAGAATACATTTTTCATCTTCTAAACAGATGGTATAAGAGGAAAATCACGCATGTATATGATTAATCAATGTGCTTTTGCTGATAGAATTTTCATTACCATTACCAGCATGAGTTTTGTGAAATTTCTGCATTTTATATTTTCTTTTGAGAATTAGTGTATTTAAAGAAATGATTACTATAAATGAAGACAGAGAGATGATAAGACTTTATATGTTTGTTTCCTTTAGGTCCAATGGGCCTGAGTTTTTTTTTTTTTTTTTTTACAAAAAGATAGCCAGGCAGTTTCTTTCAGGCCTATGGTTGAACCACATGCTAAGGCCCTCACCTTCTTTCTACTCCAGTCCCTACTCCTCGCTCTCACTGGTCACTTGTCAGAACTCTTACTCTGCTAAGAAGTTAGCCTTTATCAAAGTCCTTACTCACTTGATGCTAATGACCAGTATACTGAAAGCCAAGAAGAGAACTTACTGGGCAAATGCCATGATAGCACCATATTATTATTAAAAAAAAAAAAAGCACCATATTATAAAGTAGCACCCAAGTGTGGATATGGTATAGTCACAAAAGTGTAGGGGCTCCTCTGGATTCCAATGACTCGGATTCAAACCCAGCCCATCACAGTAGCCAAGAATCCTGGCTTTTTTACCCCTATATCCATTCTCTCATTTTAACTTTAGAGAACACCTCAAACTTTTATCTTGGCATATTGCCATGTAGAATAAAAGACTATTTCCTATCCACCCTCGTGGCTAGGTGAGGCTATAGGAGTAGGTTGTGGCATAGGACTAAATTTTATCCAATGAGATATAAATAAGATAGATGGCTTATTTTTTGTCCTTCTCCCTTTTGTTCTGCTTCTAGATTGCAATGTGGATGTGACGGCTGGAGTTCCAGCAGCCATTTTGAGCCATGAGGTGACCAGGAGACTAGAAATGGTGTGCTAGGATGGTATGCAGAAATTTAGAACTGAGTCTCTGAAGTCACTGAGGGGCTACAACATCAATGCCATCCTGCCTCCTGGTAGGCTTCATTTAAGTGAGAAAGAAATAAAAAGCTATATTATTTAACACACTGCCTATCAACTTTGGCAAGTTACTTAATTTCTCAATACGTTAGTTACTACACCTATAAAATGAGGATAATGATACTGCCTAACTCGGAGGGTTGTCATGGGTCTTAAATGAGATGATACATGCAAAGTACTTACAGGAGAAACCTGTACATAGTAAGTGCACAAGCTGTTGCTCCTACCATAGATGCCTGACACTTGAGTCTGTAACAGTTTCAACAGTTGAAAAGTAACCTGAGAAGTTCCTTAGCAAGTTATTACTTTGAAACATTCTGAAGTGGGAATCTGAATCATGCCCTCTGAGAGAGAATGAGTCATTTCGCTAGTCCTGGAGGCTAGCATCTGCCTATCTGCACTGCTTTGTTGCCCACTGCTCATGTGGCAACTCACTCAAGGTATGACTACAACATTGTTTCTTCATGTAAACAGCCCTGAAAAAAAGCCAAATGCCAGTGCTACTGACAGTAATACAGAAAATACTTTAGAAGCCTAACAAGGGAATAAAGTGATCGTTCCTAGTTAGAATATTGACATTATGGCAATAGATCTGAACTAGGACATGAACATAACCACCACAGGCTTCATGCCAACGAAGCTAGAGATTACAGAGGTCATTTCAAATATGAGCATTTTAAAATGTCTCTCAACATTGATGAATGTTACCAACCTGTGGTGACATATGATCCACAAGGAAAAGCCACAGGTAATAAAGAGATAAAGTGAAAGAATTAAAGAAAAGAGAACCTACAGAATTATGACACTGGGCATATCGTGTTTGCTTCAGAAGGGCTCCAATAGGAAAAAGAAAACTATTTTTATTTTATCCACACCCACCTACCACCCCCACCCCAAAAGACTTGATACTTTTTGTAATAAAAGGCACAGAATTACCAAAGCATAGAACCATGGAGACACAGGGCATCGAATGATGAAATGGTGTAGCCGAGAAGGAAGACTAATTATCATCAGACAGCCTGGTTCCTGGTCTAGGAATGTCAGGGATGTCACTTCCTACGATTTCACTTAGGTCACAGGTAACGCTTGGAGAATGCACACTTAGAGCAGAAAGGGGAATGCCTGCTGCG
The DNA here is from genome assembly GCF_028885655.2 of Pongo abelii. NCBI lineage: Eukaryota > Metazoa > Chordata > Mammalia > Primates > Hominidae > Pongo > Pongo abelii. Next base: position 107,314,116 of record NC_071996.2, on the reverse strand, counting down.
CTGAATCTTTCCATTTGCCCCTCCAGATGCTGCTGCACCCTTCCCACCCTGCTCCTCGTCACAGAGGCGGACTTGCTGGCCTGCATCCACAGGCTCCCCTGCCCGCTGGCTTCTGGTTGGGTTCAGTCAGTGATGAGCCCTGGCAGGAGACCAGAGGCAGAGAAGAGATGGAGATCTCAGTATTTATTCTCTGGTTCCTTCTCCGTGTGGTTGACTTGAATTGGAATTACCTTATATCCCTGGACAGAAGCTTACTGCGTGTCTCAGAGCAGCCTACTCTATATGACTCTCTCTTTACAAGTTCTCTCGTCTTCTCCCTTCCCTTTGAGTCTAAAATAAATATGTCAGATTTAGCAAATACAAATACAAGATGGCCAGGGAAATTTGAATTCTAGATAAACAATGTACTTTTAAAAATAAGGATGTCCCGTGCAATATTTAAGTCATATTTATGCTAAGAGATTATTCATTGTTTATCTGACATTCAAATTTAATGGGGCATCCTGTATTGATATGACAACTCTAACCTAAAGGGACCGTCAGCTGCTAACCTGGGCTCCTGCTGTACTCTTATGGTTCCCCTACACCCTGCCTACATCTTTGGAATAGGTCCCTTTGTCTATAAGCCATCCTCAAATTATCCTGATTTGAGTATGCCATCTGTTTCCCTCTCAGGATCCTAATACAGTCATCACACCCTTTAGTTTATTCCCGTCAAAGTTATTTCCTCTCAACCACATTTCATATGTTATTTCTTTCTGAAGATTTTCCACAAGGGTCCTATGGTAGACAACTCAATGATACTGAAAGGAGATCCTTACTTTCCAGAAAACAGATGATACAGAGACAGAAAAGTTGGCATCTTAACATAAGACTCAAAGAGTCCAATTTTGATCCTTGTATCAATGTACCTTATCATGGGTTTCCCTGAAAGTAGAGCCTGAGACAAAGGTTTGCTTGAGTGTAGTTAATTTCTGAATGTGACCTTAGGGAGCAGGACTGCAAGGCAAGGATAGTGGAAATGGGAAGGAGGGAAAGCCAGTATGAGGAGGTGATATGAAGACTATTGATTGACTGTAGGCAACTGGTGTTTGAGCCCACCAAGACCTTCTGAAAATCCTTACAAATATGGCTCAGACCATCTATCCAGAGGATCAAAGAGGGAGGTATTTACCAATGGCTTCTGTTCCCCAGTAGTCAAGAATGCTCCCAAGCACTCCCTGAATTTCCAGGTTAAACATACAGGAGTTCCAGGCCAGTTTCTGGGATTTCCATGCTGCAACATCAGAGAAGACTCAAGGCAAAAAAGCGAGAAATACTTGGCACAGGCCTAAAGTGAGTTACTGTCTAGCTACAACTGCCTGAAGATGGTCAAATCCTCTACAGCACTGGTTGGAGCCAAGAGGAATTTGAGGGAGTGACCAAGATGTCTCCTATGTCCAGTGGGAGGCCAGTCTATTTCTGTACAGTATTAAGCTACAAGCTTTCCTAGAGAAGTGCCAAGACATGAATGAAGATGGTGTTGATGCTATTGAGAAAAACATGTCCTTTTTAAGATGGAATCTCTGGAGGAGTTGCCTCAGTTGGCAGCAACTGCAAGTCAAGCTTGTTCTCAAGCACTGAATGTGAAGATGGATGCTTGGGTAGAGCTTAAAGTAGTTGAAAGGAGATGAACTGAGCTCCTCCTTAAAAGCACCACATGTATTTGTTAATAGTTATCATAGGCCATGCCTGTAGCAGCCCAGGAAAAGTCCTTGATAGAGTTTGGATATTTGTTGCCTCCAAATCTCATATCAAAATTTGATTCCCAATGTTATAGATAGGACCTGATGGGAAGTGTTTGGGTCACAGGGACAGATTCTTCATGAATGTCTTGGTGCCATCCTCGGACTAGTGAGTGAGTTATTACTCTTAATTACCATGACAACTGGCTGTTAAAAAGAGCCTGGCACCTTGCTCCCTCTCTCTCTTCCTTCCTCTCTTGCCGTGTGATGCTTGCTTTCCTTTACCTTCTGCCATGAGTAGAAGCTCCCTGAAGCCCTCATCTAAAGCAGAACTATAAGCCAAACAAATCCCTTTTCTTTATAAATACCCAGCCTCATGTATTCCTTTATAACAATGCAAAATGCACTAAGACAGTCCCCAAGTGGACATGCGTGGGATTCCTCGACTCTCTAATGCAGGTGCAGTTAAGGGGCATTTACCTCAGTCCTGGTACAACAAAAATTCCAAGGCCTAGAATCTATATTAGTCCTGAGCAGCAGAATTGTTGCTTTGTATGGTAGGTTAAGTTGCTTCTGGGTAAAAAGATGGCCATGGGTATAAAAGGTGGAGTCCATGCTTCTCTGGCCCGGTGGGCATCTCACTTTATCCACACAGCCAAAGACCACCAACCACAGCTATATTTCCATGATAAGTGTGGGTAGAATGGGGAATTGTGGCCAACCACCTGCATCTTTCCTTGTTTAGGTAAAAACACTTATGAAAAAGAAGTTCTTGAACTCGATCCAAGCCATCATTCTTACTCATCCTTGAACCCAAATTACACTGCATATTACTAACTAGGGTGGCAAACAACTGACTAGGTAGACAGAAGACTCCATGGTTAGGTATGGGTAAAATTATAGAGCAATACCAACAATATACAATTTTATTTATAAATCACAGTTTTAACTCACAAGCCTGTCCAGTGGCTTGCAGTAGGGAAGAAATGAGTTCTCGTCTGATTCATGTTTCAGTTTGGGATTGAAGGAATGACAGAAGATAACTCTCACATCCTAGCTTAGGATGAAACTGCTCCTCACATATGAGCCACACCCAGGCTTCTAATCATATACTCTGTAAACTGTATGCTCATTCAGATTACTATCATCATGGGTATATTTCAGCTTTTTACCTTGTGGTGAATAAAGAGACTTGAGCAATATTTTCAGTATTTTTTATTCTCCATGCGAAATGTACTAATGTGAAATACAGCCACAATGATTTGAAACTGTTCCTGATAGTTTAGCAACTAAGTTTTGAAAATGCTTACAATTAACCATTTAAATTAAAGAAGGAGATATGGAGATTTAAGGGTTAAAATATAAAATAATGGTTTTCCTCCACTTTTTTATTGCATTTTTCTAATATTCAGAAAAATCGGAAAATGTGTTAGCCATCGACCCATGTGATGGTAGAATGATGCTCAAATCACGCCCATTGAGTATCATTTCAACCACCATAGCTGACAGACAAGACTACAATGATTGAAACTAAATTTCATCTATAGAAAATTGCAATTTGATCTTGCCTTCCCGTTACACCAATACGTCACCAATAGATTGCCTCTTCCCCTAAAACTCCACATCCTGTAACGTGTTTGAAAACGTCACGATGGGGGCACTGCAGAGTCTAAGGGCTGAATACACCTTTGAGTGTAATGGGAAGTTCATATCATTTCGAGACATCTCAGGCATCATACTTCCTCCAAATGCTCTCAGGTCATATAGACCTTGCTGAGCAATCACAAAGTTAAAATATTCAAATTGTTTGGTCTCTCTGTAATCTGTGCTGCTATATTTCTTTCCAAGCCTAGAGCTTTGCAATAACAAAAAATGGCAGAGAAATTTACCCATTGAAGACTGTGGCAAACCGGGAGTGAGAGGAATGATTTGTGGGTAAAATTACTATCACACAGAATTGGAGCTGCGGTGAAAGATGTTTTGACTCATTAACAAGTGATGTAACTTGACAAGTGTTGAAGGAAATTTAAGAGATTGATAGTGCCCTGGTTTATAGCCAGTGCAGACAGAGTGTTGAACTGAGAAACAACACTTGACTTCCTTGACCTAAGTGTCTGGCTCCCAGGGACCCCACGAATCATTAGCATAAGGTGTGAAGGTTGTGGCCACGTGCCTTTTCTTCCTGCTGTGTGGCAACCATGGAAGGGGATAAGGGTTGGAGGACCAAGAAGGAACTGACAAACAAAGATTCACTTTGTGACATGATGTCAGCCTCAGCTTCAACATGTAAAGCTCAACACTATTGTTTATGTGACAAGAAAAAACTGAGCAAACTGAAAATTGATTACTTTTCTTCAACCTTCTAGGGAACTGAAGTTGCAGAACAAACTGCCACCAAGAAATCTGGACAGTCAGGGCATCCAGAGAGGCATAACCAAGATCTGCTTCTCTGGAACAGAAGCTGCTGAAGCCCTGAATTGGTAGGAGCACTTAAATGGTCATTTTGATGGATTCTGGAGGCTGAGTGTGGAGTCATGGGGAGTGAGAAACTCTTGGGGGAGGGGGGTCACAGTCTTAGACGTGGCCCCCACACCTTCATGGGCTTTCTTTCTAGGAATCCCACAGGTTCTCATGATGAAGATCTGAGAAAGATGCCCTCTAGGCTCAGGGGCAGAGAAGATTCATGTGGTAAAACATTCCAGAGCCTTCTCCATAACAAAAGCCTACTCTCTAAGGAAAAAAGACTTTGCCAGCGCCTTATCCCAGCTAGAGGAAGGTCATTACTCCCATCCCAGCCTTCCCTAGCCTTCCTGTCTCACCTAAGAAAAAGACACAATCAATAGTCAGAGCTTCAAGAAAATTGATTGGAAAGGACTGGTCTGGAGGGAGTGAAAGCTACATCTATGGAGAAACACTGGGGAGGGTCACAGTTCCAAGACTCAGATGGGCTAAAAGGCTGAGATTCAATTGGAAGATTATAGAACACTCCCTCTTCCCTAAAACTTGCCACCACACCGGCACTACAACAGTGGATTATAGCTGAAAGCCTACATCCTGTTACATCAGCAGATACTGGTCAAACATCTCTGTCCAGTCTTAAGTAGGTTAACAATTGTTCTTGTTGGTTAATAAAATACCATAATTCCATGGGACCTACCCATCGTGTGTCTCTGGAAGGAGACCTGACATCCAAAATATATAATGGCAATAAGCTATGATAAGCCAAGAGAGAAAACAGAGCCATGCCTGGCAAGCTTGCCCATTTCTAATGTCCTGTAAGTGGGCTTGGGGTTCCCTAGTACAAAGAGTTTCAGGCACAAAGTTGTTGGCTGTACTATGGCACTAACAGCCTCTTGTAGTATTAGTGGATTTGCTTAGATGAGTCCCTAAGAGTCTTCTTCTCCTACTCGCCTAAGTTCATCCTGAGTCTCAGGAGGTGCCTGTAAGATGAACCAATCTTCTCACCATATAAACGATTCAATTGATCATCTAGATTGCTATCTCCCTAGTTCAAAAAGTTCATCATGGAAGGTTCTAAAGAGTCCTTTCTAAAGGACTAAAGAGTTCTAAAGAGTTCTAAAGAGTTGCATTAGCAAGATGCTATCGATTCAGTACAAGTTATTTGCATATATGCATTACTCAGGTAGAGCAGCTGCATGACCCAATAATCTAAGTGTGGCAGTAAGTGGTAACCTTGATACTACTCGGCATAACAAAAGTACTATTAAGATCCCTCATATAATCTTCAGAAGGGGCTTCTTGGATTTATATACACAATGGCCAATTCTGTTAGTCAGGATACTCAGTTTCAAGCAGCAGAAACTCAAACTAGCTTAAAGGAATAGAAAATGTATTGGCTTATGTAACTAAGAAGTTGGGGATAAAGCTTTTTTCAGAAATAACTGGGACTTAAATGCAGTCATTAAGTCTAGGTCTGTCTCTCTCTCTTGGGATTTCTTTTTTTCTCTTTTTCTCCCTCCCTCTCTCACCTCTGCTTCTCTTTCTTTCTTTCTATAAATGTTTTCCTCAATTTGGTGGGGAAAGTGGCCACAGTAACCCCAGTCCTAGAACATTCTGATGCTAAAATTCCAGAAGAAAGAGTAACTTTAATTTCTCCAAGAGCCCATATAATAATCTGAGAGATGGACTCTTGATTGACTGCTTGATCATGTACCCACTCCTTGGGCCAATGATTATTTCTAGAAGGAAGGCTACAATGCCCGCCTATCCCTGTGGCCAGAGAGTATTGTGGCCAAGAGCTCCATTAACACTACTTGGAATGAGAAGGGACAATTTCCCCCAAGAAAATGAGAGGAGTTATTGCTAGAAAAAGGGTGAAGACATCCCAGGATGACAAAAACAGATGCCCACTATATTCCACCCCTTGCTCTCCCAGCATGCACATTCAATCTTTATCCAATACAGATAATTTCAAAGGTGCCCTCACCTGAGGATTTGATCACTTTCTCCCTAAAGAGACACAACCCAGAATCACATCCCAGTTTGGCATATCTGGATCATGTACATTGGCCTGACTACATCCAGATAGTTTCTCACAACAGTAGAACCTAGAGCTCAATGACAAAGTTAACCACCCTCAACATACCCAGTATAAAATAGCAGAGGAAGACAGAATAACAACAATGGAGACTGCCATTTGGTGAGTAGAGAAGAGGAAAGAATATAAATACTACAGGCCGTATCCTGCTGCTGGAAGAATGCATGCCCCTAGGGCTGCAACGGGAGCCAATTCCATCCCTAGTCCTGCTTACAAGGAGGCTCTCCCTTGGCCATTTAACTCAAAGGCTGCCCTTGAGATGTGTATAGAGGGATATGCTAGGGTCTCTTTAGTAGCCTAATACCCAAGGCATGGTTATGGAGGCCTGGGAATTGCCCTAGGGGTTGAGCAATCCCAGGTCACTTTCTAGACATGAGATTTCTCAGATAGCATAACCCTTTAAAACCCCAGTAAGTTGTTAATGGAATCAATTCTAGGAAAACTTCATTAGCTTGGAACCAATGCCAGCAATCTTGGCCAGTCACAATTTGTAAATCTGAATCCTGTCTTTCAAGTTTCTGTCTCTTAGCAACGAATCTTGGTTCTCTGCCCATGCTCCTGGCTCTCTGTTTTATGCGTCAGTCTTGGTCACTGCTTTAGGACTATGTGAAACAATAAATTGGAGTGGTGAGGCAGAGCTAATCTGTCCTTGGCTGCCAGGCTGTATCCCATTGGATGAGGTCTTTGTATAGGGGTAATTATGACCTTTATTTAGGAGTGACACAGCGCAGGAAGTATTTGGGAGGAGTTTCTGTATTCTCTGACCTGTCTCTGGTTTCAATATAATCTCCTGTCTTTCTCTGCATTGAATTAAAAATTAGGCAGATATTTTGACATTTGCAATTCCACAAATACATGATTCTCTTGCCCTTAGTGGTCTTGGCTTTCTGGCAATCAACAGATGTCTGCTATTCTTTCTCTGCTTTTAACCCACCAACCTGTCCCTTTTTTCAGAGCAATAGTGAATACTGCAAAAAGAGGCAACACCCTTTATTATTCTGATATTTTTCGAGCAAATCCTCTGAAACTGCAGACTTGGTAGGCTCATAGTCTGAGTCCTAAAATCCCAGAGGTGATAATGAGTTAGCTACTGAGCTAGGGCATGGTAAATATTTGATCTTCCCAGCCTGGGATGGTGGATGACTCTCAGTTTTCTACTTCACCTCAACACAGGTAATTCCACAGTGTAAGGTCTGTCACTGGCAATGCCAGTTTCTGTGTTGGCCAAACTACTTTTGTTTGCAAATGACAGAAATCTAACATAAAGTAGTTTAAACAAAAAAGAGAATTTACTAGCTCACATAATGTGGGTAGATGAAATCTGCAGTAAAATGAGGTTCTCAAGTCTCCACCTCTCAGCTCTGCTTCTTTCTGAGTGTTGGTCTCTTCTGGCAGATGGCCTCCTGTGTGATGGAGAGAAGCCCCTTGGCAACCCCAAGCCCACAGCATCCAGGTGCAGACCTCTGACAGAATGAGAAGTGTATTTGTAATAGCATTCAGTTACCAGTCCCAGGAAAGGTCTCTGGCTGGCCCTGGTTTGTCATATACCCAGCTTACAAACTCTTCCCCATTTCCAGGGCAGTGGATTACAATAAAGTGGCAGGGCTGAGTCATATAGCCTTCCCATGGCTGGGTATTATGTGAAACGACAGGGATTATGACTGACAGCCCCCGCAGCCACATGGGATGAGAGAAGTTCTCAAAAGGAGAGTGGAGAATAAGAAGCAAGGAGATACAAAGAAGATGAAAATGACACTGATTCCACTTCCATCAGGCTGAGATTCACTGTATTACCGAGAATCTGAGGCTTAGGCTCCACAAAATATATCCGCTCATTTAAAAAATCCACCAAAAGGAAAAATGACTGTGTTACTCGCAAAGATAACTGATGCAAATATTTACATGTGAAGTCTGCAGGAAGAAACACCCTAAGCCACAGGACCAGGCCAGGAGAGCATCTAGACAGTACTGTCACCACCATCTCTTACACATCTCAGGAGTGGCTTTCTCTGTGAGTGCTGTGTTAGCTAAACACAGGAACTACATGTCAATCCTTATATTTCCTGGGTCACTTCTGGAGTGATCCTGGAAATGTGATGTCCAAGGCCTGATGTTTTGTGGTGTCGGAGATGCCACAGTTAATGAGGCAAAACATCTCCTTTCAACTGTCTCTACCAGGTTAGTGGTTCTTTGAGCAGGATCATATTGAGCAGAATATCACACCGGAGAAAGTGTAACCAGAAGGATGCATTTTCACACAGCGTATTACTGTGTTTTCACACTGCTACAAAGAACTACCAGAGACCGGGTAGTTTATGAAGAAAAGAGGTTTAATTGACTCACAGTTCCACAGGCTTGACAGGAAGCACGACTGAGAGGCCTTAGGAAACTTACAATCAGGACTTGCTTCCCGGCAAACGGGAAGCAAGCACCTTCTTCACATTGTGGCAGGAGAGAGACAGAGCAAGGGGAGAAGTTCCACACACTTTAAAACCATCAGATCTCATGAGTACTCACTCACTATCACGAGAAGAGCATAGGTGAAATCCGCCTCCATGATCCAATCACCTCCCACCAGGTCCCTCCCCCAACATTGGGAATTACAATTCAACATGAGATTTGGATGGGAACACACAGCCAAACCATATCATATAGCAAAGTGCATCCAATGATCATGGTGGGGCATGTGGTACTGCCAGATCCTATGAGGAGCTGGGAGGTGATAAGAGATATGTCAGGATGAGTGATTCAGAACTAAGAACATAAATGACACGAGGCGTGAGACCTGCTTTCGTGTGGTTCCTGGAAACTCCTGGGGAAGGTAGGCTTGAAGTTGAAAGGAATAGGAGGCAAGACAATGGATTATACATTGAATTATTGTCTAAGTGCTCGGTTGTTTTACTTTAAGATTTTTTACACATATTTTATTGATTATGATTCTGAAATGAAGAAAAGCTATCTTGCATAATGATTCAGGGTATTTTATCTCAAGGCTATCATATTGCTTACTTTTATATAATTGATGTTCTAAACATCATAGAATTGTTTTTAAAGCACAGGGGGTTCTACAGAGCATTTAGTCCAGTGTTCTCACATGTTTTTTTTTTAATCAAGAGAACTTTTTTCCCTTCAAATAAAATCTTACAAGAAATTCCAATATATAAGATGGTGTCATTCATTCAACAAATATCTACGCTCCAGACACCAGGCTAAGCATTGAAAAGAGGACAGGAATCAAACAAACTACACCAGAACTCCTCTCTCATCGAAGCTCAAATAGAGCCTGGAGGGTCCCAGGAGTCACCTGTCACCTCTTGCCTGAGCCTCTGGGGTCCCCTGAGACCCTGGCATGAGTTCAAAGACTGGTCTAGGCTCACTCCCTTATTCAGCAGGAGGGCATTCTGAGATTAGAGAGTAAACAATTCACACCATGTTTCACAGCCTAACTATCAAAAATCTTAATTGCATCTGTTACTTTCTTCTGTTGCTTCAAACACAAAGAACAGCAGAAGTTGCCCACCTTCTGCTTTAAAATAGAACAAAAAATCTATTCCTCCTACATTTTCCTTTAAAATTCTTTTGCTTCAAATAGAAGAACACAGTGCTTTTTCTCATTCTTGGTACTCTCTTGATACTATCCTTTGATTTCTTGAAGGAAATCTATGTGGTAGGATGAGGGTAAAGTTAAGTTGACAAAATTAAGAAAGCAAATAATGGTCTCCATGATGTAGCAAAAGCCTTAGGATGGAGGAGTAGGAGAAGGAGATCCAGAAATGTGATTTTAATAAAATTATTAGGAAAGAAATCCTGAAAGTTGAAGGTCAAGAGAAGGAGAAAAAGCCACTCACTGAGGATGCTCCTTGGATGACCGGAGTGTCAAGGATGGAAGAAGAGCACTATTAGTGAGAGATAAGTTGTAGAGGTCGTGGGATGATGGAAAGAAATATGTAGAAGAAAGAAAAGTCCATGAGGACACATTTTCTTCATGACATTTTCTTGTCTTGCATCTTTGTGATCAAAGAAGCACTTAAGATACAACTGTTGATCAAACTGCAAGCCAATCTGTGACACTGAAATGGAATATAATGTCATTCGAAATACACTGAGAACCTACCCTGGGGCAGGTGCTGTGGTACACACTGAGGGGCTAAAGGACTAAGTTACAGCCCTGCCTCCCAGGAGCTCTCTAGCTAGAGAAAGAGAAAGACCCAAAAGCAAACAAATACTACATTGATTTATTGATTTATTCATCCCACTGTGTGCTCAGTACCCACTCAGAGCCAAGCACTGGGCTGGAGAACCAGAAATACAGGCCAGCAACAACAGGAACGTTTCCTCAGCTCTTGGCATATACAACATATGGAGAAGGCAACCAATCAAATAATTGCACAAACAATAGAACTGCCTCTCCTACAGGACTATGAAGATGAGGCCCAGGGAACTACGAGAGCCTAAAATGGGAGATTTGATCTAGTCACAGAATTCAGGGAAGGCGCTCCCTGGCCAAGATCTGAAAGAAAACTAAAGATTAACAAGGCAAAAAGAGAACGAGCCTTTTAGGCAGAAGAAAGCTCTGTCAAGGTCAGAAGAGGTCTAGGGCAAGACTGGTGAGGTGGGATGGCACCTACGTAGGAACCAGAAGACCACATCAAGGTTTTGTCTTTATATGAAGAGTATTGAGGAACCATAAATCCTTTTTAAAAGTTCCATGTAAGAAACACTATGAGCATAGAAAATATGGAGTCGATTCTTCCCAAAGGTTGGGGAAGTCTGAAAATGCTACTGAGAAGAAGTGACATTTGGGCTGGCCCTGTCAGATAACTTCATATTTTTTCAGGTGGCAAAATTGGGTAAAGCCATTCCAGGCAATGCCAATGATGTGAGAAAATGAACTGGGAAAAGGGAACTTGGCCAAGACCAGGAAACATGAGTAGGATGTATGATATTCTGGCTGGGTTGGCAAGTGCTGGTGAGGTCTTGGGGGTTGCTGAAGGAGAAGGAGTTAAAAATGGTGTCAGTAAACCAAACTTGGGTAGTTAAGGCACATGTCATAAATACAGAGAGAAAGAGGAACAGGTATGAAGGGAAAGACAAAGCCAGTTGGCCAGAGAGACAATAAACTTGGAGACTTAGTTTTCTTTTAGTACCTGTCAAAATTGCCTTCTCTTCCTCCCCTAGGTAGCCAGGTAGACAAAATTCCCTCTACCATCAGAATTGGAGTCTTGCACTCTGAGAGTCTGGTTCTGGCCCTAGGCCAGGGGTCCTCAGAATGCCAAGTTCCCAGCAAGCTGCATTCTCACTTCTTCCCCTGTAACTAGCCTCTCAGACCCTTTGCCTCCAACTCAATATTTGTTTGCCCAGATTCTTTGTTTAGGGTTCTCGAACCTATGTCATATGGACTCTGCCTTCTTACTTTCATTTCCAAGTTTCCCATTCTGGGTTTTCAAGCCTCCAGCTTGACTTCCCAAGTCCCTTGACTGTCATTTCCTCACTGCCAAATCTGACTTCTTCAGGTTCTTTAGACTCTTGGGACCTATGAGTGCCGTATGGACACTTCTGTTGCTCTCTCCATTATTTCCCCAGCCAATTTCCCAATTTGGTTCTTCCTAGTCAACTTATTCCCTTCTTGCCACCAAGAATCCTGCCATATGGTGGCATGCTCAAACTCACCATAATAAGATAAGAGCCACAGTAGGTTTTTATGACTTTCCAGGTGATATGGTTTGGCTGTGTCCCCACCCAAATCTACTCTTGAATTGTAGCTCCCACAATTCCCACTTATTGTGAGAGGGACCTGGTGAGAAATAACTGAATCATGGGGGGGCAGTTTCCCCCATACTGTTCTCGTGGTAGTGAATAAATCTCACAAGATCTGATGGTTTTATAAAGGGTTTCTCTTTTTGCTTGGCTCTCATTCTCTCTTGACTGCTGCCATGTAAGATGTGCCTTTTGCCTTCCACCATGATTGTGAGGCCTCCCCAGCCACGTGGAACTGTGAGTCCATTAAACCTCTTTTTCTTTAAAAATTACCCAGTCTTGGGTATGTCTTTATTAGCAGTATGAAAATGACTAATACACCAAGGATCCCATTACTACCCCATCCTGTACTATATTAGCCCATTCACCTCTGCCTTTTGGACAGTCTGAGGGAATGTAGGCCCTGAAACATTTCAAACATAAACTACCACCATGCGCCAATCTCCCCAGCATCCAGTTAATAATGAAATCAAACAAACAGAAAGCTGATGCTGTTCTGCGTTTCTCCACATCAGCTTCATGATTCTGGGAAATAACGTTAACCTGAATACTTTCTTTTTCAAGTAAAATGGGGCCTTGTCAGGGTTTCATGAAATAACGTAGGTAATATGCTTAGCTCAATGGCTGAGTGACATAGCAAGTGCTCATTGAGGGTTTGCTATTATTAAATACTTTGACAATGAAAAAACGTATATATTTATGTTACTTTTATTTCATATTTTCCTGGGATTAAGCTATATGACAACTGGTGAATAAACCATACAAGAAATAAATGATTTAGATCAGGAGTTGGCAAACTTTTTCTGTAAAGAGCTAGAGAGCAAGCTTTTAGGCTTTGCAGGCAATATCATCTGTGTCACAGCTACTCGATGATGCCTTTGTACAGCAAAATTAGCCACAGGAAACAGTAAGCAAATGGGTATGGCTGTGTCTCAACAGACTTTATTTGCAGAAGCAAGCCACAGGCCAGTGGGCCACAGTTTGCTGAACTCCATTGTAGATAGTTACCTATGACTCTATTTTGACTAATTGATTAATTAATTTACTAAGTTGACAAATATTCATTCAGAGCCTACTATGTTAAATGCTGAGGAAACAATGGTAAAACAAATGAATGTAGTTCCTGCTTCACAGAGATGACACCTAAATGGAAGGGTTGGACATTAGTCAAACAAATACCCATATAAATATAAAGTAATAAATGCAGTTAAGGCTATGAAGCAGATATATGGTGCTACGAGACGATTTAACAATGAAGTGTTTGTTTATATGTTGGTTAGAGAGGTTTCTCTACAGAAATGTTACTTGAGCCAGGACCTAAAGACTGAGAGTAAGTTCACCAAGTTGAAGAAGCTGTAGAAAGGTTCCCAAGCAAAGCACATAACATATGCAAAGCATTGTGAAGGGATGAAATAGGGAGTAGCCAAAGAATTGAGACAAGACTGGTGTGGCCAAAGCACATGTAACAGGGATACGCGGTTTAAGATTTGACGGGGGAAGCTGGCAGGGGCCTTGGTAAGGATTATGGTCTTTAGCCTAAGAGCACAGGGAAGACAACAACAAGTTTTAAAGTATGATCAGATTTCCATGTTGAAAAAATTATTCTTTCAGCTAAGGTGTTGAAAATCAAATGGAGAGGGATGTAGACAACATTGCAATGAAAGAAATCTCCAGTTGTGGCTAGATCACTCTTTAGAAAGAAGGAGAATGGGCGATTTGCTAATTTGCAAGTAGGAGTTGCTTTTCTACATCATGGGAAATCACTTAAACTCTTTGTGGCCTATAGAAAATGAAGAAAAAAATGCATAATTTTATTTCATCAGTGCCAACCTTTTCATCTTCTCAATGTTTCTCTTTCAGTGGCAAAATGCAGGTGAATTTGCATAAAAGTCTATTCACACACAGTTCTGGTGACCTACTGACTCAACTTGTTTTTCAACTTGACTTATTTTCCACACATGAAACATTTTGGCTCAGATAGAAGACAGGTTGTAATAAAACATCTCTCTTGTTGTTTGAATCAAAATACAAAGATTCAAAACTATCTGCAAGTAAATTAAGTATTTTCAAAGTTTAAAAACCAATAATCCAAATGGTGAGTTGGTTACCTGTAAAATGAAGTTAAAAAAAGAAAAAAAATTATCTTTTTTAGGTTTTGTAATTTGTCTATGTTTCTTCTAATGGCACCAAAAATATACAAGGTCTAGAACTAAGGTTCTAAACAATGAGTGGTGTTGTCTCCCCAGGGGACATTTTTGGTTGGCACATCTCTTGGGGGAGGTGAAAGGAGCAGGGCTTCTACTGGCATCTAGTGTGGCAAGATCAGGGATGCCATTAACACCTTCCTATACATACAACCCACCTTCCCACTCCCACCAACAGAATTATCCAAACCAATATGCTAACAAGATTGAGAAACCCTGGTCTAGAATAATGTTAGTCTACAAACTCTTCTTGTTCTGGGAGATGTTTCTCTTCCCTTGTTTCCTTCTTTCCTTCCTTCCTTCCTTTCTTCCTTCCTTTTCTTTCTTTCTTTCTCTTTCTCTTTCCTCATCTTCTTTCTCTTATTTCTCTTTCGCATTTTCCGTAATGTATAATCTAACCCCTGTGAATACCTCTCTTTATACACCTCAGGTACCCCATAGCATTTAATCCTCTTCTTCCATTAAATCTTACCTTTAGGAGAAAGCACGTTAAACTTCAATCTACTAAAATGTTGATTGATAGGTTGATTGATTGATTGATCTGAATAGCTCTTAGAGCTCCTGCTTTGTGCAGAGGTCTACCCAGTCAAGGACAAATCCTAGAACTATCTCTGAAAAGGATCTTAGAACCCAAATGCAGAAATCCCTTCTACCATATCTAGCCAGACAGCCTCTTCTGGAATATTCCAAATGTGTTTAGTTTCTGAGCCTATTTCACTTGGAGGAAGTTCCAACTGTTAAAAAATTCCTCTATATTTTGAGCCAAGATCTGCAGCCCCTATTTTCTATTCAAGCTGCAGCCTTGCTGGTGACTAGTTTGTCTTTTCTGACCTACCTATTGTCCATAATCTGAAGGGAGTCTTCTCAGCTTTTTCAGAAGTTATAGACTACTTCCTGGACACAGGTCACTTCCATTCTGGTATACATAAGAATTCATAAATGATTGGCTCAGCTCTAATCACAGTGACTTGTGTCCTCAGTATATCAATCATTATCTCTCCCTGTGACTCACTCATGTTTCTCCCTGCATTCACTCCTGTACCCCCTCAGCTCCACCAATCTACCTTTCAAACGTATAAATTTAACCTTGTGAGTGTCCAATTTATTTTTTTAAAAAAAGTCAGTGACTTCCCAAGATGCAGTTTAAAATCTGTATTGGCCCGCGAGACTCTGCATAATGTCTCTGTGTGCCACCACCTCCCACTTTTTCCATTTCTTCTTGTGACTTTCCTCCTTGCTCCCACTATGCTGGATTCTCTCCATCCCTTGAGCATGCGGTGCTCTGTTCTGACTCAGACACTCCTTTCAGGCTCTTCCCTCTGCCTGGAATGCTGCTCCCTTTATCTAAACTCCTACTTATTCTTCAAGTTTCAACTTAGTTATAATTTCTCAAGGAAAGATTCCCTAACTCCCAGACTAAGTACATGAAAATCAGAACACTTGAAAATATTTATTTATGTATTATCTTTTATTTAATGTTAATGCTGCCTTTCTCCACCAGACTATAAAGAAAACCATGAGTAGATGGTCAAAAGAAGCTTGCATTTCAGGCTGTTGCAAGCACTTCTGAGCTTTCTTTTGTAACCACATGTCATGGACCCAATGTTCTCTCTAAGAAAAGAGTGCACTTGGGCAGAATTTTCAAATAATTCTGGCATCTCTATAGCACTGCACAATGAGCCACATTTATCAATTCCAATCCAAGATCATTCTGCCTCTACCATTAGCCTTGCTGACTGTAGTAGACATATTTTGTGCCCCATCTCGTGTTCTTCTGTATCACTCTTTCTAGGCACTGTGACAGAAACCAGTTGGTTTGGGGTTAAACCAGGTTTCCTGACCTTATCTGGTCATATATCTCTAGCTTTCAGCCCTGGGACTTTTATGATGTATCATGGAACACCTGAAGGAAACTTCCTGGACTGATGAATGGGCAGGTTTGAAATGCAAGCGATTTAGCACCCGTAGGGCAACTCTTGGTCAATGACTGATAAAACTAGTGTTCTCCCACCAGCCCTGCTGTCTCGGACAGACTAATCTGGAATACCTTCTATGTTTTCTTCAGAAGGTCCTGGCTGAGCTCTAGCTGCCTACACTGATGATGAGGCCAATAATGTGTCCTTGAATTGGCTTTCCCTCCTTTCTTCTTTTCTAAATCCATCATTCATGTTCTCAGAGACCACTTCCAAAATAAACTACCTACATATAAACCCTTGCTCTGGGCTCTTATTGTATAGGAAACCCAGTCTAAGACTGTGATATTGGATATTACAGGAATCTTCAGAAACAGCTATTTAATCACACAGCAAGTGAATTCCACTTAGATCGAGAAGTCCTGAATCCGCCTGTGGTAGGCTAAATGATACCCTCCCTCACCCCAAACCTACCCACATCCTAATCTCTGGAAACAGTTATGTTATCTTAACATGGTAAAACGGACTTTGCAGATGTGACTAAGATAAGGATCTTGAGGTAGGAGGATGATCTTGGATTATCCAAGTAGTCCCTAAATGTAATCACAAGTCCTTATAAAAAGATGAGCCGTAGGGTCAGGGTCAGAGAGAAGGCCACGTGAAGACGGAAGCAGAGGCTGGAGTGATACACTCTGAAGATGGAAAAAGGGGCCACAAGCCGAGGAATTCTGGCCACCACCAGAAACTGGAAAAGGCAAGAAAATTGATTCTCCCCTGAAGCCTATAAAAGAAACATTAGCCTAATGAAACTGACTTTGTATACTTCTGACCTCCAGAACTCTAATAAATTTGTGTTCTTTTTAAAGCACTAAATTTGTGTTATTTTAACAGTAGTAATAGGAAACTAATATACCACCTCTTTCTTGGATGAGTCTTAGCTTTATGTTCACATTACGAGGGCCAGCCCTCCACACTCAATCTAGCTCACACTCAAGAGACACCAGCTGTAGTACAAATGACTCCTTCTTGTCTGCAAGAGAAAATCAAACATGTCATAAAAGACACAGCTGAATGCCTCTGTTAATAAAAATAATATTAAATGCTAATATTTATTTACTTAAAGATGGGGTCTCACTATGTTGCCCGAACTGGAGTGCAGTGGCTATTCACAGGTGTGATCATAGCACACTACAGCCTCAAACTCCTGGGCCCGAGTGACCCTCCCACCCTTACCTCACGAGTAGTTAGGACTACGGGCGTGTGTCACTACCCTCAGCTGTTAAGCCAATTTCTTACTATGGGTTAAGTTCTGTGCTAATCATGTCTTCTCCATTCTTCCCTAATCTTCACAACTAACCTAAGGTTGATACTTCTACTATCCACCATGGTGGATATCTTCCTTATGACCCTCTAGATTCACTCTCCTCCCTGCCTTGCCCTGCTGTCTGCCATGGGAAGTGGGTCTCTATAGAGTGCCTCAAATGGCTCTCTTGATCTCTGGCTTCCAGTTGGGTTTGGCCAATGGAGGCAACAACAGGAGATGTGGAGGGTGGGAGCAGGGTGAGATCTCCAGCTCTCTCCCTTTCAGGCTATCACAGATTGATCACATCCCTCTTCTGAGGTTGCAGAGCATGTCAGGTAACTCCTACATACAGCTTACTGGCAGGATCCTTGCTCCTGCTATCCCTGAGAATTTTCTGGAATCCTACCCACATTTCTGGAAATAGTCTCTAATTAAACTCTCCTTTAAAGACCTACTTTGCATGTGCTGTCTGATTTCTCCAAGACTGTGCTTGATGTTCTGCACTTCACAGCTAAGGAGGCTGAGGCTCAGAATGGCTAACTCACACATTTCATCTAAGTATAAAATAACCGAAGAATGATAAGAATAACAGATTTCATCTGCTTTTGCTGTGGTAGGGAGAATTGCTGATGTTCTCCCCAAATCTGAAAAAGAAAATCAAATTTATTGTCACTAATCATGGGTCTATCATTCACATGTGCATTTAATTTGCCTGCATTTTTATCAGGGCTGTATCCCTTAAAGGTTGTGTTCTTATTTTGTATGTGCACTGTCTGGTATTTTTTAATAATGTATGCAAATTTTGTGAAAATATATCATTTCCTATCTTGTTTTGATCATCTTGACACCACATTTTCCTGTTATACAAACATTTTAGAGTGTGGTTTGTCCTCAAAGACCATGCCAATTGAGAGGAAATGTTTCTGTGAACTGAGTTATATGTTGCCATTTTTTATGAAGTCTGCAATTCTAACAGCTGTGTCCCAAATTAAGAAGAAGATAGGCATTTCTCCAGAGAAAAACCAATCCATCAAGACTTGATCTTGCACACACTATAAAAATTTAATAATTCAACCCTACTGGGGGCCTGGCCAGGCTGAAACATGTTGTATAAAGAAATGAAGTTTGATGGCTTTGAAATACAAACAAGAACTTGTTCTAGGTAAATAGAATGTGGCCAAACATAGTTCTTAGGAAATCTGCTTGAGTGAACAGCTAAGAAAGATTTATAATTGGTGTATCAATTATGTCTATGGGAGTGGATGTTTTTATGATGTTGAGGGCACTTAAAAAGTTTGTTCTCATAAGTAATTTAAACATTCCTCTTGAAATACTGTTTGCACTATTAATTTATTTAGCAAATTAATCATGGAATCATAACATTTCACAGCAGAAAGAGACCTCAGAGAAAATCCAGTGCCAGTCTCTTTTTGCAAACAGTTTCTTGGATCACTCTTAGCTCCATGCTTACAGCACAAGGACCAGCACTCCACATACCTTCTCAATCCAGCTCAAACTTCCAAGACATTAACATAATAGGCTATTTATTTGCAGATTGAAGTCTCTGGCCCAAATTCTCCTGAGCACCTAACTGCCTTCTGAAGTTCCACTGACACTTCAAACTCAATAGATACAAAACAGAGCTATTAGTCCCCTGAAATGTGCTTCCTACCTATGTTTTTCTTTCTGTGAATAGCAGCATCATTCACATAGGTGCCCAAGCCAGAAATATAGGTTGCTAGGTCAGTCTATCAGTGATTTCCCAGTGCTCCTGGAATAAAATCCAAACTTCTTAACATAACATATAAGGGAGGCCCATTGAGATCTGATCACTGCCTATTGCAACAGCTTCCTGTCTTGTAGCTTCTCTCTGTCAGTCCTCACACCCATTCCAGGTACACTGTCCTTCCCATAGTCTTCAGAAGAACACTGGCTCATATCCCAACAGTCAGCTCAAACGTTACCTTCCTTTTCAAACTTTTTCTCCCTGATGTCTCCCTCTCTGGAAGATTCACTCATTCCCTGTGCACCTCCATCTATGACATTTAGGTACACATATTTGTTCTTCAGGTCAGGCACCATGTCTAGTGTGTCTTGATGTCCACTGGATTTAGTTGTTCAAAAGAGCTTATGACAAAACTGACACTAAATGAATGAATAAATGGATGCCTGAATGAATTGGGTATAATTGAAGTTAACACCCTGAGGTTGCCACTATAGGTCTCACTGAGTAAGGCTTTTTTGTTCCTAGAAATACTAACTGTCAGTAGCTTGATAGTGCCAGAATTCACTAGGGGTTGTGGCTGGGCAAGCGCGGAGTAGGGAGAGGAGAGGCAAGGTATGATAACAAAATCAATTTGCTACAGAGAAAGCGTTTTGAAGGTTAAAAAAAAAGTAATGAGAAAAAAGTCTAGAAAGATACTTGGTACCAGATTATGATGAAACTTGAATGCCAGGGCTAAGTGGATGTTGAAGATTCATTCTAGGCTTATAAGCAGAAAAATAACAGGATTCTGTTATTAGTTCATAAATAGCAAGAACAATAGCATAACGAAAATTATATTCCAGGAATTTTAACATAACCTTGTTGTACACGAATTAATGACCAGAGTCAAGAAGAGTAGATAGGGGTTAATGGACCAATTTAAGCCCTAAGGTAAGATTCTGAATGAGATTATTGTCACTGGGAATAGAAAGAAAAAGAAAGATCCAAGTCAAATGAAGAATCAATAGTGTCAGGGAAATTCAAGTTGTCTCAATTAAGATCAACTATGCTGAGTAGCCAGCTTTAAAAATGGGAGATGTTCAAAACTATTCCCTCCCTGATGCCTCTTTATGCAAGACACTTTCCTGAAAGTGAAATGGCTCTTTGCCTCTGTTTACACAACCTCTCTGTGGTTTCTTTTCTTTGGCTACTGAGTTCTAGAGACTGACATCTTTGTGTGTTACTAATCACAGCCCTGTGAGTAAGGAGTAGGGGAAAGATGAAGATAGGGGAAAAAAAATAAAGAACCCTCATCTACTGTCTTTAATCTATTAAGGCTAGACATGTGGGAAGAAACACACCAAATGACAAAAGATGCCAAGAAATCACAGGTTCAAAAGAGGGGATTTCACAGAACCAACAGCCCAGTGAAGGATGGGGCTGGTGTGATAAAATAGGAGAAAGTATTTGTCTCTGTTCATTTTGTCTACTTAGAGCTGGGATGGAGTCGTCCCTGACCCTTGTGCCCATACTGTCTAGCGAAACATCCAGAGATCAATACAATCTCCAAAGGTTCTGCAAGTCAGTCATACCAGTCTTTGCTTTCTTTCTTTCAAACTACCTTCGACACCTCGAATGACCACACCTACTGATGTCAGAGTTCTGGCAGCAATAACAAATAAACATTGATATGGCATCAGCCCTGACACCGGTCATTCTATGTATACATGTTTATTTCATATTCCGTCCTCTGAGTATTTAAATACGTCATATGGTTTTACCTGACTTTTCTGAACTCCCATGTAAAAATTTATGAAAGCAGGTCTCTCTCTCCTAAAGAGACTTACTATGTGGTTTCTGGATTAGAAATACAAATGTAAGAAAATTCTAAATCTAAACTGGAAAAGCAAACGTCTTAACTGTCATGTTTCCCAGATCAAGTCTTTCATAGATTTATTCCATGAAGTGGCAGGATAAGTGATCCACAGTAGAATCAGCCAAAGCTTTTGGATTTTACTAAGGAGGAAGGAGGAGGCTCTCCAAATGATTAACTTTGTCTGGTTGAATTGAGAATTTCTGAATGATTAAGAAACTGGAACTTGACTAAATCAGAAACCGTGTGGTCTATAACAGAAAACCTTCTAAAGGAAAACAACATAAATTCGCAGATGAAGCAAACAGATGATTTCTGTAACTTCATAACTAGGATGAGAATGCCTGTTTGTCCTCAGCTCTGGATAAAGTCCCTGAACCAAGGCCACTTCAGGACAAGGGGGTCAAATGTGTTTTCAGTGATTTCTTGGAAAAGGAAAAATTATCTATTGAAATTGAGTTATCTGAATTATTTTAATAATGTCTCCATTTCAGTCAGGTGAATGAATGTGAGGGGAGTGAGTTTTGAATTGCCAGCTTTGCTAGTAGAAATGGTTTTTCACTTGTCATATTTTTCTAATGAAAAGGAAAAGAACACAATTCTCACTAGAGAAAGTGGCACTAACATTTTACCGAGTCTACCATGGGCAAGACACTGTAGGGAAGGTCCTTTCATATACATTCGCACTATTAGAAGTAGTAACAATATTGATGAAATCTACTGGCATAGCTACCATGGACTGAGAACTTCCTATGTGCCAGTTAAGGGTTAAGTGTTTCAAACAGATCACTCCATTTTCAAAATTCTCGAGGTTCCTTCACGTTGTAGCATGTGTCAGCACCTCAATCCTTTTTTCATTACCTTAACTTTAGATAAAACAAATTCAAACTTGTTAAAGAAAGCTGCTGTGGCCATTGAATATCCTCTCCCATTGTAGCCTTGATACCTCTTGTAACTACAGTCATGCACCACTTAATGATGTTTCTGGCAAAGACGGCATATATGACGGTGGTCACATAAGATTATAAAGGAGCTGAAAGCTTTCTATCACCTAGTGACATCATAACCATTGTCACATCATAGTGCAATGCATTACTTACGTATTTGTGGTGATGGTGGTGTAAACAAAACTATACAGTCAGTTGTATAAACGCCTAGCACATACAATTATGTACAGTACATAAATACTTGATTATGGTAATAAACGTTACTGGTTTATGTATTTACTATACTTTTTATCATTATTTTAGAGTGTACTCCTACTTATTTGTTTCTAAGTGAACAATAAGAGAGCCTCAGGCAGATCCTTCAAGAGATGTTGCAGATGAAGGCATTGTTATGAGAGGAGATGACAGCTCCATGAGTGTTATTGTTCCTGAAGACCTTCCGGTGGGACAAGATGTGGAGGTGGAAGACATTGATATTGATTTGATGATCCTGACCCTGTGTTGGCCTAGTCTAATGTGTGTTTCTGTCTTAGTTTTTCACCAAAATAGTTTAAAAAGTAAAAATTAATAAATAAATAAAAATGTTAATCATAGAAAAAAGCGTATGGAATAAGAATATAAAGAAAGAAAATATTCTTATACAGCTGTACCATGTGTTTCTGTTTTAATCTAAGTGTTATTACAATTTTTTTTAATTTAAAGTTTTCTTTTTTTTAATTATACTTTAAGTTCTAGGGTACATGTGCACAACGTGCAGGTTAGTTACATATGTATACATGTGCCATGTTGGTGTGCTGCACCCAGTAAACTCGTCATTTAACATTAGGTATATCTCCAAATGTTATCCTTCCCCTCTCCTCCCACACCACAACAGGCCCCGGTGTGTGATTTTCAAAATAAAAAAGTTATGGTAAGCTAAGGTTAATTTATTATAGAAGAAAGAAAAAATTCATAATGTAGTGTAGCCTGAGTGTACAGTGTTTATAAAGTCTACAGTAGTGTACAGTAATGTCGTAGGCCCTCACCTTCACTCACCACTCATTCACTCACTTACCCAGATCAACTTTCAGTCCTGCAAGCTCCATTGGTGATAAGCACCCATATATAGGTGTACCATTTTTTAATCTTTTATGCCATGTTTTTACTGACCTTTTCGATGTTTAGATATGCAAATACACTGCATTACAGTTACCTACAGTACTCAGTACACTAATAGGCTGTATAGGTTTATAACCTAGGAGCAATAGGCTACACCACATAGCTCAGATGTGTAGTGGGCTACACCATCTAGATTTGTGTAAATACACTC
The DNA here is from genome assembly GCF_028885655.2 of Pongo abelii. Taxonomy (NCBI): domain Eukaryota; kingdom Metazoa; phylum Chordata; class Mammalia; order Primates; family Hominidae; genus Pongo; species Pongo abelii. Next base: position 107,290,823 of record NC_071996.2, on the reverse strand, counting down.
CATGATTTTCACACAACAACGAGATTGCCTAACAACACATTTCTCAGAATGTATCCCCATCATTAAGTGGCGCAGGACTGTAATGATTTCTGTGCAATCTCTTCAGCCCCCATAGGAAGACAACCAATATTGTATATTTTTTAAGAGACACACAGCATTGTGCATCTTCCATTACCTTCTTTTTTGAGTTCTTGGGTCAGTTGACTTGGGAATAGATGACCCATTTTTAAATCAAAGGCAAAAGGACCCAAAGATCCCAGGCCTGTCCCAGCTCACATGGGAGGACAGGCCAGATGAGAAGAAATGAGTTTGTTGAAAGTCTGCTGGTCTCTGCACGTTTATCACCACATTGCTTATCTGTTTTACTGCTCCAGGAATGTGGTAATTCCAGTTCATGGGAATTTGGGCTTCCCATGATTTCCCTTATTGATCCTTTCATTTCCATTATCTGATTTTGATGGTATAAAAATTTAGGTTGAACGACCAGATTGCGATTGGGCTCACCATTTCTACCTAACATTTGGATTTTTTCCCATTCCTCCATTATGATCAGAGACAGACTCACAGTGTTGGAAGCAACCTCGGTCAAGATCTTTTTAAGAGGCCTGCCAAGGTCACATAACCAGTTAATAACAAAGCTGCAGTTAGAGCCCAAGGGGGCAGGGTATTTTTCTTGGTGAACAGAAAGTAACATGTATGCACTTGAAAGTCAAAGTATCTAGCTGTGAATCTCCACTCTGCCACTTCCTAGCTGTGGGATCTTGCATAAGCTATTTAACCTCCCCAAGCCATTTTCCTGTGGGGGTGTGAACTTAAATGAGATAAGGTGTCTAAAGTGCCAAACACTGCTTTTGCACGTAGTCTAAATGCTCGTTCAGTGTTCATTGCCATCCTTCCCACGTCAGGGCTCTTTGGCCTTGTACTTCAAGAGGTCCTTCTGCGGTGGTGACCAGAACTCAGAGTTCCTCATTGCCTCCTCCACTTCCAGAGCAGGAAACTGATGGGCACTTGGCTTCCTAGGATTGTGTCCTTTGGTGAATTGTAACCTGGGTGTCCGTTGTCAAATGCCAGAGCAGACCAGGGCACTGTGCCTTTCAAGGACACAAGGCTTCCTCCCGTCCAGGAGATGCTTCATGTGAGCCCTGAGGCCAGTAGTCATCTCAACCACTGTTATCCTTTTCCCACCCTGAGAAGTTCTGGGAATACATCCCACCCTGGGAATTATTTTGAATAGAAAGCAAGTTTATCATTCACACTTTGTGGTTCCCAAGGGCAAGAATGAACCCAGAATGTAGCCTGAACTGCCTCTTAGGCCCTAGACGCATTACACTATCGTATGCAACCCACTCCTTGTAATTGAATCATATTATTTATTGTTACAGTTTTCCCATTACAAAATATTGTCTTAATTTTGACTAGCATGCTTACTCCTTAAAATCTAGCTGGAAACTTTCCATGCTACCCAAATAACCTAGCTAAACAAACATATAAGTTCTATCTTGGGTAACTCTTGTTCTAAACTTCCTCCACTTTCATAGGTTATTGACCCAGGGTATTTTATATTTTGCTACATTCCCAGATATGGGTCTAACTGATTCCAAAACAGATTTTCCTCATCTCACAATCTTTTACCGCTCACTGACAGGACTCCTGCTCTGCTGCTGACTCCCTCTAAATCTCCTCAAGGCTGTTCCATAGCTGACCTCAAAACTATCCACCTTCTCAATGTCTTTGCTTCAGTCACTTGGAGAGGGAAAACACCAAGACACATCTCTTGACAATTAATTATTCCATTTTGGGGGTGCCTACTAAGTGTAAAAACTAAACTAGACTTAATCTATAGGTGGCCTAATGCAAATTACTTAACACTTCTAAGCTTTCGTTTCCCCATCTGAAGAATGGAGATAGTCATCGTACCCACGACATAGGGCGGTTTTAGATATTAAGAGAGATAATGAATATCAAGGGCTTGGCAATGTCTAACACACATGAGTGATCAACCAATGTGAGCTGCTGTTCTTGTCATGGTGGTCATTAGACAAAGAGCAATACAAAGATACCTCAGACATATTCCTGCCACCCCAAGGAGCTTGCAAGATACTTGGGGTGATGAGGCATAAGCATTTGATAAGATAATAACATGAAAAGTAGCCTAATAAATATGTGATGATATTACTTGTCAGCTGAGTGAAATACAGATTACTGTAGGCAAAAATATAACCTGGGAAGACTTCAGGGGGAGGATTGGTGGAGAAATAACAAGCTGGACCTTGACTGATGAATTGCACTTAGATAGTGAGGAGAGCTTTCCAGACAGGGGAGATGGCAATAAGCAACACACAGAGATGGCAATGTGCAAGTGTCTAAAAATCACTAGTGACAGGTTAACTGGAGAATTCATGTCAATGCAGGTTGGAGCCAGATTGTGACTGGCATTGAGTATAAATGTACACTGTAGACATTTGAGGGTTTAAGCCACAAAGCGGTGGAAGCTAAATATGGTAGTAGTATATGAAGTGGGCTTAAGAGAGGGAGATTACGACAGAAAGCAAACATATTGTTGCAGTAGTCTCAATTTAAGGTGAAGTGCAGAGATCTGGGTGACTGTCTAGAGGTGGAAAAGGAAGCCGTATCTAAAAGACACTTAGAGGGAAAAAGTGTGTCCTGATTAAGGAAGCAAGACCAAGGGGGAGTGAGGGTGTTATGCCAGAAGAAGGCGGGGGTACAGAATACTCCAAGGTTTTAATAACAGGGAGAAAAGAGAATGGGCTATATGTATCATTAATAAAATAGGAAAATTGTTCATTCAGTCATTTGCTCAATAACATTAACTCTGCATTTTTACCCCCAGATCCTACACAGGGTATTGGAATCCAGAGATGAACACAGCAGTCCCTGCCTTCCAGGAAATAACAATCTAGTCAGAAGGAGAAACTATCTTGGGGAAGAAAGATGAGTATTTACTCATAAGTTAATAGATCTGAAAAAAACTTAAATGTCACCTAGAGTACTACTCACCCTACCCCACCTGAAACAAACTTTAAAGATGAGAAAATGAAGTCCAAAGACAGTAAGTGGTTACCAAAATTCACACCTCCAGTTATTGTCAGTCCAGAAGGTGAGCCCAGAATTCTTGATGTCCTAGCATACCACCATCTATGTTTGACACTTGATCATGTATTGCCTGTGACATCATTCATAGAGTATCAAATAAAGGAATGGAAGTCTATGGCAAACTGCAAACCATAAGAGAAGGTAAACTGTGGCTAACTCACTTCTCACGCACTGGTGTCTTTTTACCACCTCGCAAGATTCTAAGTTACATCCAAGGCCCATGCATCCAATGTCTGTGGGAATGAGGATGCCATCCACCATCCAGATGAAAGCCTGCCTCTCCTCTCTCCCCTATTGCCTGTACCCAAAGATTCTTAAAGTCTTGTCACTCTATCTCTTTGATATTGTTCAAATTGATCACCTCATTTGTACCACTGCCACTAGTACCTTAGTCCAGGCCCTCATTCCAGTTGTTGCCTAATTTTTGTCCTGCTCCCCTTCAATCTATCATTTTCACTCTGCCATTAAAGGGCCAAATGTCATTCCTCTACTTCATTGACTACAATGTTTGTTCATTGACTACAGGATAGGGTCCAGTCTCCTTAGTATGATCATATGTTCTTTTTCTTCCAGAAGAACTTTCTTGCCATTCATTTCCAAGTACCCTATGGCCTCCACAAAAAAACTACCCACCATTATCGGAACACCTCAAATTCTTTAATTTCGTATGCCTTTGCATATACTGTGTATTTTGCCTTTTTTTCTCTTCTTACTACTTGAACTTCTACTCATCCTTCAATGCCCATCTCAAAATCATCTTCCTTAAATATAGGTTTCTATTTATTGTATTTATTCATAACACACACCATGACAAAAAATAAGCACAGATAATGTCACATACAGAGATACGCACTATTTAGCAAAGTTAAATATACTCAGGTTGGCAAATTATGGGAAAATAAGATGAAGACAGGAGTGATGTTAGGCTGCAAAGTGTTTATCATACAATCTTATATATTTGCTGGCCTTTCACAGTTCTTCACTTAAGCCTCTGCAACCTTTGTATGTTTATGTGTTTTACTCCTCCCCTAGACCGTGAGTCCATGAGGAAAAGAAACTCATCTTCATGATCTCTGTATCACCAGTTTCTCCAATAATATGTGGCACTTATTAAGCACTCAATACATAGTCACTGGATAAAAGAATAAATGAATGGATAAATGTACAACACACTCATCTTTATACCCCATATATTAAACAACTTATATATAATGTGTGAAGTGATGAAAGGAAATTCTGAGAAATATTCAAGTACCTAGAGATATGGTCATCCCCTTTGGGAATAATAGATTAATCTTTGGGAATACATTAAATATCAAGAAAGAAAATTTAGAATGAAAAGAAATGGGAAAAAGAAGCCAATGAAAAAGAAAAAAGGGAGTGGTCAAATAGGAAGAAGCAGTAAGGAGACAGAAAAGACAGGAAGCATGATGGGTCCATAGCTGTGAATGCTCAGGAGAGGCAAGCCCATCTTGAGTCTAACGTGTATTCTCCATGCCAGGCATAGAGTAGGCGCTAAATAAACATTGTCATGTCAAAAGTTGGAGAGAGAAACTTGAAGGTCCAAAGTCGGGAGCACAGAAAGTTGAGCGACTTCCTTGTCCTCAGATTTAGTCTGGGCCTCCATATGAACACACTGTCACACAATTTGCTATATTTACATTTCCATCAGTTTTAACTCATTTTTGGCTGTTCCTCTAGACTCTAGAGCTCTCAGAAGCAACCCCTTTGTCATTTACTCTCCCTGGTTGTTCACTTTTGGGGGAATAGGCATTCTTTTCAGATTCCATTTGATTTCTGCATCCGCCTAGGCATTCCTGACTTACTCTTGCCTTAGGTGTAACCTGTGGATCCCCCATCCTGGGGTAGTCCCACCTTACTCTTCAAATGTATAAACACCACCCCTGGTAGTTACATAGCTCGGAAACTCTCATCTCCTTCCCTGTTCCAAACCCTGACGCGTCTTGGCCCTAACAGACTTTGAGATTGAAATGCACGTTGTCTCTTGAACTAAGTATATTGTATTTACTCAAAAAGAAGACTAGGTTGTATTGGGTATTTTTCTCTTTTTTTTTTTTTTTTTTTGAGACAGGGTCTCACTCTGTCACCCAGGCTGGAGTGCAGCGGCGTGATCTTGGCTCACTGTAGCCTCTGCCTCCCGGGTTCAAGCTATTCTCTCGCCCCAGCCTCCTAAGTAGCTGGGATTACAGGCATGAGCCACTATGCCTGGCTACTTTTTTGCGTTTTTAGTAGAGATGGGGTTTCACCATATTGGCCAGGCTAGCCTCAAACTCCTGACTTCAGGTGATCCACCCACCTCGGCCTCCCAAAGTGCTTGGGATTACAGGCGTGAGCCACCGCACGCGGCCACTCTCTGCCATGTTTTGTGAGAAATTTCATCCAAATGTTTCTGATTTTTAAATTGACACTTATGCCCAGGAAGCAATTTGACTGCCATCTATGAATTTTTTTAAGTTTTTTCGTTTGAAATAACATAAGAGAAGCTTATGTTACATATATTCTTGTTCTAGAAATCTAAGAATTGGGAGGCTACTAATTCAACATGTTCCCCGTGTAGAATTGTCACAAATAAAAATGCTTGTTTACATTTATAAAGTCGTTCCTTCCTATCCATTCTCACAGGGGCAATCCCCTTTACCCCATCTAACTTTCAAAGGAAAAAAAACCGTGAAAGTCACAATATAAAAATACAAAAAAAGGAAAAACAGAAACTCCCAAATTGAAATAAAATCTAAACAGACTATTTCCTCCTAAGCAAGTTGTCAAAGGGTAGAAGATAAAGATAGAAAACATCTTGTGATATGGGTGATTTCCACAGTGACTTTTGAAAAATCTAGGCGTTTCCCAGAAATCAGAGAAGGAAGTTGTGAAATGGTTAAATATGGGGCTCTCAGAAGCAAAACATCATACCCAATTTTTTTAAAAGATACAAATTCATCTTGCAAACATAATCCATGGTACTTTCGTAAACAGAGGATTGTCCTCATACCCACCTGGGCAGAATAAAGAGCTGAAGGGCATGGCTTTATCAATGAACTAAAACAACACACACTCATATAACCCTCAAAGTTAGCACCCAGTAAAGATTTTAAGGAAATGCTGAAATGTAAATCCTGAGGATTGAGCTAAAGATTTTAAAATGATCGAATAGTAAAACTTCAGAGATAGAAGAGACTTCAGCAACTATTTTTTTAATGAAGTGATGGAGTTCAGGCCACACTATCCCAAAATTTGGCACTTTGGCATTTGAGAAAACAGCAGAAATGGAAAGGCCACTCTGAATTTCTCCCACTTTTCTCCCCTGAAGTAGGTCATAAGATCCTCATTCAACAGGTACCTCCCTATACCTACAGAGGAAAAAAACATCCATATCTCTGAAGACACAGGACGCAGAGAAGAATCTGAACAGTCCTTGCTAAGTTCCCTAGTTTATTACCACTAGATCAGACTCCCTAGTCTGGGGAGATTTGCTAAGTTCCCCAGTTTATTACCACTAGATCAGGCCAATCACACTTCCCCAACGACTGCCCACTGTTCATCAAACTTAAGCATAAAAATGCACAACTTTCTTCCTTTCTTCAGGTCTTCATTTCTGGAGCCTCTCATGTTGTGTAAAATTGATAATAAATAAATCTGCACTCTTTTTTCTTGTTAATCTTTCTTTTGTTATGGAGGCCTCAGCAATGAGCCCAAGGATGAGTGAGAGAAGAAATCCTTCTCTTCTGCAGAGGAAACTGAGACCTCGGGTATATTTGACTGGCAGTGAAATGACTGAATGTGAGGATACATACACAGACATAAAGTGACATGCTTTTAGAAGTAAGAAAAAGTATATGCAAGGGTTCAAATGAATGGAATTGGCCATAAGTGGGATGAGATGAAGTGGCCTGATCTGCAACACCCCCAAGCTTCAGTCCAGGATCACTTACAGCACACGTCTCACTCTCCCTCCCCAAATACAGAGAGGTTGTGGGATTTGAAGGGCGTAATATATAGAAACTGGAAAGCTCACACCTAGTAATAACTGTGGGAAAGTGAAGAGATGCAAATTGCAAAAGCTGAAAAGTTCATAATTATGAAAATAGAAATTGTACTAATTTTAGCAAATTTTTAGTGAAAATTGTATAACCGCATTGTAAACTTTCTTTAAAGCATGTAATTTAAAAACGTGTCCCAACCTTTTTTTCTAAAGAAGGTGTCATTTTAAAATTCAGGTTTGTCTTTTTTAAAAGATGTTTTTAAAAGATGCATATGTTAATTTGATCTGCTGAAACACTAAGTGCCACTTCTTTACAAGAACAAGTTATACTATGGAAAAAAGTGCTTAGCAAGAGCTGTTTTTTTCTTTGTGGGGGTGGCAGATTTCTAGATTATAGCATCAGAACTCAGTCTTTTTATCGCTTCTCAGCATTATGCTCTACCTTCACTATGCCTCTAAGGAAAAATGGTTTCTAAATGGCCCCTATAGCCAGCTGGGCCTCAAAGCACTTTTTTTGTTTCTTTTTTTTTAATTTTATTTTTCCAGAAGTTATTGGGGTACAGGTGGTATTTGGTTACATGAGTAAGTTCTTTAGGGGAGATTTGTGAGATCCTGGTGCACCCATCACCCGAGAAGTATACACTGCACCATATTTGTTTTCTTTTATCCCTTGCCCGCCTCCCGCTCTTCTCACCATGTCCCCAAAGTCTATTGTATCATTCTTATGCCTTTGTATCCTCATAGCTTAGCTCCCACAATTCTCAAAAGATACACAAATGGCCAACAAACATATGAAAAATGCTCAACATCCCTAATGATCAGGGAAATGCAAATCAACCACAATGCGATACCACCTTACTTCTGCAAGAATAGCCATAATCAAAAAATAAAAAAACAGTAGATGTTGGTGTAGATGCGATGATCAGGGAACACTTCTACACTGCTGGTGGGAATGTAAACTAGTACAGCTGCTATGGAAAACAGTGTGGGGATTCCTTAAAGAACTAAAAGTAGAACTACCATTTGATCCAGCAATCCCACTACCAGGTACCCACCCAGAGGAAAAGAAGTCATTATTCAAAGCACTTTTTAAGGGCACAACAAGGAGAGCTTGAGTTGAGTAGGGTGCTTGAAATTGTAATATTTAGTGCCTCGAGGCACCAGTGTATGCTCTTGATGGTGAAGATAATTGAAAAGGGGGAAAACCCAAGTGACTTCAAGTAAGCCTATATTCAAAAGTTTACAAAGTCAGGCTGGTAGTCTGAGTTAAAGATCTTTTGTGGGTTGAGCTTGACTTAATACCCCACCCCTTCCTTTACCAACAGTGCATTCAAAAGAGAGAAATTAAAACTATATTTTGGAAATCACATAAAGGAAAGAAATCGGGTCCATTTGGTCTACATAAGAGAAGATGGAGAAGAGGTTTGCTAACTACCTTCCAGGATGAAACATGACATCATGCCAGGGTTGGTGGATCTGTCCTAGTAGGGCTTCAGTAATAGTTGCATGAATTATTTTCATTAACAGCAAAAAGAAGTGGGTTTAAATTCCAACAAGTAAGAGATATATTCTAGTGAGAACTACTAAAAACCTACAGGAAACACCCATCTCTAAGAATGAAGTAGAAGGCAAGAGAATGGATTACATTTCTTCCTGAGGTCATAATGTATTTGAGCACATGAAAGTTCATCTCACATATAATTGGTTTTGTGGTATCTCTAGGATTATTTGGAAGGAAAATTATTGTATTTGTCTATGTGTTCCCAAGCTCCTATCAATATATTTCACATAAGGAAGAGATAAAAGCTTTCTGTAAGTCAAGAGATTGAGAGCAATCTGGCCAACATGGTGAAACCCCATCTCTACTAAAAATACAAAAAATTAGCTGGGCATGATGGCGTGCACCTGTAGTCCCAGTTACTCAGGAGGCTGAGGCAGGAGAATCGTTTGAACCCAGGAAGCCAAGATTGCGCCACTGCACTCCAGTGTGGCAATAGAGAAAGACTCCATGTCAAATAAATAAATGAATAAATAAATAAATAGCTTTCTGTGGCTACAAGTTTTCCTTACTGACCCTATAGGCACCAGAGGATCATGGAAGTGGGATGAGAAGCCTAAGAGAGGGGAGGAAAGGAGAGATGAGAGTGCTCAGAATCACAAAGGGCCTTGGCACCAAGGAAACAAATGACACCTGAATCAAAGCAGAAATCAGGGACTCCACATTCACCAGAGCCCAAGCTGCCCCATCAGAGGAGTAAGGACTGTAGAGAACACTAATTACAAAGTGCAAAATGAAGACAGAAGACAGATTGGTCTATACCAGGCCAACCGAGGCCAAGTTTGTAGAACTCCTGCCTGCTCTCCATCCCAAGGAGATTACCCCTCCCTGTGAAATCCCAAGTCAAGACAGAAAATGTAATTTTTAGGGTTAATTTTCTTATTAAATTGGCAAACAATATATGTTTTTGAAACTTTCCCTCTTTCCCTGAAGTTACCAGACTGTCTGAAACTTAGAAAGAACAATGACATCTGATGAAAATATTCCACTATCAATTCTCTAGAAGACCACCAGAAAAACCTCTTACTCGAGAAAAGCTAAGTTTATTGAACTTGTTGAAGTAAGGGAGAACAGTCTCAAAATAAACAATTGAGGCAGGCTATCTCCAGAGTTTTAGGGTCTAGGCTGGGTGACTTTAAAGTAGATATCACAAAGCAGAAAGCTAGTTGGGATTGGGGAGAATATATGACAAAATACATCGACACAGTGGAGACAGGGAGGCAGGAGCATTAATGCTGGTGTTTCTGGGCAAGCTGTCAGAAGTAAGCCGCTGAGCTGGTGTTACAGGTTGGGTTCTCCATGAAGTCTGCTTGGGGCAGCTTAGTATTCAGGATGGTTATTAGGAAGGCCTTTGAGATCACACCTATGGAACAGATGAGGAGGAAGCTGCATTGGCCAGAGGGAGAATTCAAGCTGAGATGCAGCCTCCACAATGCAGCCTTGCTCCACATTAGCCAGAGGGAGAAGTCAAGCTATGACGCAGTTTTAATCAATGCCCACCCCCAACCCAGGGAGCTCTGGATTTAAAATGACCCATCAGAAATGCCCCACATTGGGCCATGCTATAAGACGTAGGCTGCCCCTGAAAGAAAGCGCCTTGAGCAAAGCAGCTTTCTGCAGCTAAGCAACCCCTGAGCGGAATGACGGATACAGGCTTTCTCCCGGTAGCATTCCCAGCAGAGAGGGCAGGAGTCTTTCCCTGAAGAGGGGTCTGGGCAGGGTTGTCCACAGTCTCATCAACCATGAGCATGCATTCCCTGAAAAAGCAGCTATTAGTGTTGCTTGGTCTTAGCATTGTTTAGCAGAGGAATTGGAAACTCTATCTGGTCCTATTATTGTTTAACACAGGGACAAAGAATTAGGACAGTTTCAGTTTGCAAAACAAGTTTAGCTTTTCTCCTTCCCACATCTAAATTTATCTGGAGCTCAGAGAAAGGGGTACCCTTCCTTTCTATCAATTGCATTTTGCATCCCATTCATCCTCACCCACATTTCTCCATTCTTGTGATCCTTTATCCTATACGTATTGCATTACCCCTCACCACTGATAACCTCTTCTCTACCTAGAAATTTCCTCAAGTGCAGTGAATTTTTTTAATATTATTTATTTTGATTCATAAATCTCTACATAGTCATTCACCTTCTTTTTACCAACAAATGTCTTTACTTAAAAAAAAAAAAAAGTCCCTACTCGTTCCTCTTCTCCTACCAACTAACTCCTCCGGTTCTAACTTTGCTCTTCTATTGAAACTATCCTCTGGTAAGTCACCAATAATTTGCCTTGAAGCGTATAGGATTTGCTTATCTTGACCATCTTCTTAAAACTCACTCTTTGCTTCTTGTATCCTGCAGACTTCCTTCTGCCTTTAAGACATTCATTTTTTAAGTCATGTTCATTGTCTCTTCTTCATTATCTCTCAGAAATGAAGATGATTCCCATTTCTGTCTTCTCCACTCTAGCTATACTTACCTAGTTAATGCTTTCTACTCATGCAAACAACACTGCCATGTGAATAACATATCCCTGACATTCAATATCCAATGGCCAGGAAGAAATCTGTAAATGGTCGATTTGTCAGGATCTCAAACCTGTCATCTCTAAAAATTGACACAACATATCAAGACTTCAAGACTACACTTTTTGTACTTTCTATCTATATCCCTAGGTAGAACCCTATTTTATACAGAATATAGTTCTATATTGATCAGGGTTCAGTCAGGAGAATGAAAACCACGCCACTTATTTCAATAGGAAGAATTTAATATGGGGAATAAGTTAAACAGGCATTAGAGGATTGAAAGGGCAAAACAAAGGGAACAGTGAGGTAAACAGTGACTGCAGAAAGCAGCTACCACTCCTAGGGCTAGTGGTCCAGAGGGTAGAGGTCAGGGTTATCAGAACCTAGAAGCTTGGATCTGGGGAGAGGGCACTGCCAAGTTGGTGCTGCTGCCTCAGAAGCTCAGACGAGGAGCCTTGTGATGCCAAGACACAAACCTCTGAGGAGAGGATACCAACCAGCTTGTGTTTCTGAGGCATCTGGATCACAGCTGCATTTCAGGAATGTGAGAACCAACTGGAAATCAGAATGTATTGTGGTGGCCTAGTGCAAAAACCATTGTTGTGGTGATCCTGACAAGAACAGCAAGCAAAACAGGAAGAACTATGCCCGTTCTCCCTGCTCCAGACCTCACACGAAGCAGCTGGCAAAACAGAAACATGGTCTGCAGAGTCTCAGCCACAGCAACCCAGGGCAGGGACTAGAGGGTGAATTTAGAACTCACAGGCAATAATTTAATAACCAGCATCTGTACCATAACCCTCTAAACCAGAGGTCGGCAAATCACAGCCCATAGGCCAGATGTTCTGTTAAATAAAGTTTTATTGACACACAGCCTTGTCATTTGTTTCTGTATTGTCTACTTGTGCTTTCAAGCTACAATGGTAGCATTGAATAATTTCCATAGAGATTGTATGGCTCACAAAACCTAAAATATATATATCTGCCCTTTGCAGAAAAAGTTTGCTTATCCTTGTTTTAAACTGCCAAGGCTGAGCGACTTTATTATGTTGACAATTCTGCTTCCTTCATCCTCAACCGAGAATCATCTGCCAACTTCTATTGGTTACACCTCTACAATATTATCATCCTTTCTTGCCTTTATTTCCTCAGTTGTCTTCTCTCCTATTGACCATCTCCTTTCACCTGTCCTTAGTCAATTTACATCCTGCTGTCAGATTATTCTTTGGAAAACTCATGTCTGGAAATGTTCCTGCCCTGTTGAAACACCTCCAATGCTCCCTCCATTTTATTAAAAAATATTAAACCTAAAGCCTTGACCATTGTCTGGCTGCAAACTACATGTCCTGGCTCATGGCCCACCACTGTCATGCATTCAAGTCCCTGGTCCCTAACAAACCCTACTCCCTATTTTTGTGATTTTGCATTGATTCCTCTGGTTTGAAAGAATCCAAAAAATAACTCTCCTACTCCCTACATGAGCTAAAAACCAGTTGAGAAATAGACTCTCAATGGGAGACATAAAAATGGAGATCAAAATTTTAGATATAATGCTATAAAAGCTAGGATGGAGTATGTGGCTGATCTGTGACTCTATGTCCCCACACAAATCTCATTTTGAATTGTACTCCCATAATTCCCACATGTTATGGGAGGGACCAGTGGGAGATAGTTGAAACAGTCTTTCCCGTGCTGTTCTCATGACGGTGAATAAGTCTCACCAGATCTGATGGCTTTATAAGGTGAAGTTTTCCTGCACAAGCTCTCTTTGTCTGCTACCATCCACATAAGATGTGACTTGCTCCTCCTTGCCTTCCACCATGTTTGTGAGGCTGCCCCAGCCACATGGAACTGTAAGTCCAATTAAACCTCTTTCTTTTGTAAATTGCCCAGTCTCGAATATGTCTTTATCAGCAGCGTGAAAATGGACAAATACAGTGGCTAATTTGTGCAATAAAAAGGGTATACTGATACTCTCTACTATACTACCTCCCATTCATACTCTAGTGAGATCTTAGGAAAGCCCACTGAAGGGAAAAACTTGGATCTGAAAAATCAAACACTATCCAGGATCTCTGCCTCACACTGATAGAGAAAATAATGGAGATTTACATCCCAGTGCTTGGCATTTTGTAATAGACCAGCTCCATCAAACAGATAAACATGGACCGATGGGTGTCTCCTACCGGTCAGAGGGGGTGGGATAAGAAAGAAAATGGGCAAAAGACAAGGGCATTGGCTAAGGACCCTCCTGTCTAAAAAAAAAAACAGATTGACGGGGAGCGGGAAGTGCCCCAATCGTTTCCCCTTTTTTCCTCTTACCCTTTGGAATTAACATTAACCTTGAAGTATATCAACCAAGACTGTGACCCTCCTCTGCAAGGGAGGAGACCAGCTATTCATCAAAACAGTCCTATTCTCACCTTCATGGGCTGCTTCTTCAATACCACCTACTGCTTATTTGGTGTCCTCCTGTGACTACTGATGGGAAACATAAAATTGCTTCCAGAGAGTACATTAATTAGATTAACTCCACATCTGCACTGTATCCAGGGCTGACAATTTTCTCCCTCTTCTATTTCCCATCCCAAATTATGCCCAACTCTGCTGCCCAATATAGCTCACCAGAGGTTATGAAAGATGATTAAATGGCAATACTAATATATTTCACTAATAAATTTCTAACAACATAAAAATTCCCAAAATTTTCATATAAACTCCCTCACATTGTGAAATTCCCAGAAGAAATGGAGGTCTAAAGATTAAATTCTCTTGCAAGTTAAAGTCCAAATAACCTAATGTGCAAAAGCATTAATATCCTTAATTCTTTCTCCCCAGGTTATTATTCCACTTAGGCTCAGCTAAAGGGCTCAGGCTTAGATAGCTGGTGGAGTCTAAATTCCTTCAAACACTGCTGCCTTGGATTTTAGCACTACACTCATAAAATTTAGAAATCAAACAAATCCCAGCCCTTAAAGAGATCATCTCAGACAAAACTGTTTCCTGAACACAATACTTAGTCTAGACCCACATTAACGTGGCCAAGGACCATGGCAGTGAATCAGTGGTACTATGGGAAGAAGGGTAGTCAGAGAGAAGGAAACAACTTTTTCATGTTTGTTGGCTGTATATATATATCTCTCTCTTTTGTGAATTGTATACATACCAGCTGACATCTTCAAATCTTGTGCCCATTTTTAATTGGGATGTTTTTCTTCTAATTATTGAGTTATATCTTCTGGATATAAGTCCCTTGTAAGATATAGGTATTAACAATATTTTCTACCAGTCTACGACTTGTCTTTTTATTTTCTTAATAGTATGTTTCAAAAACAGAAAGTCCAATTTATGAAATCTAAGTTATAATTTTTTCCATAATTTATATTTTGGTTTCCTTCCTAAGAAATCTTTATTTAAGTCATAAAATTTTGTCTTATGCTTCCTTCTAGGAGATTTATAGTTTTGATTATTTTATTTAAGTTTATGATCCATTTTGAGTTATTATTATTGGAGATGGAGTCATACTCTGTCATCCAGGATGGAGTGCAGTGGCATGATCTCAGCTCACTGTAACCTCCTCCACTTGGGTTCAAGCGATTCTCCTGCCTCAATCTCCCAAGTAGCTGGGATTACAGGCACGTACCACCATGCCCAGCTAATTTTTGTATTTTTAGTAGTGACAAGGTTTCACCATGTTGACCAGGATGGTCTTGAACTCCTGACCTCAGGTGATCCGCCCACCTTGGCCTCCCAAAGTGCTGGGATTACAGGCGTGAGCCACCACACCTGGCCTTGAGTTAATTTTTGAGTATGGTATGAGGTAAGGGACAAAGTTTAATTTTTCCCAACAGATGTCCAATTATTACAGAGCTATTTGCATATAAACTCCCTCACATTGTGCAATTCCCAGAAGAAACTGAACTCTGCCCCTCAGCCCCCTGCTGAATTTTGCTGGTCCCTATCTTAAAAATCAATTGACTGTATATGTGTGATATGTCAATCTCTATGTCTGTCCTTATGCCAAAGTCACACTTTCTTGAATTACTATAGCTTTCTAGGAAGTCTTAAATCAGATCATATAAATCTACCAACTTTCCTTTTTTTTTCAGTTTCATTTATTCTATTTCCTTTGCACTTTCATATAAATTTTAGAAGCATCTTGTGAATTTATACCAAAAATCCTGCTAGGATTTTGATTGGCATTTTATTGACTCAATTGGCATCTTCCAATTAATTAGCATGGTTTATATCTCTCAATTTATTCAAGTTTTCTCTAATTTCTCTTTTTGTAGTTTTCAGTGTTTTTTTTTAGTTTTCAGAACACAGGTCTTTCACATCTTTTGCTAATTTTATTCTACGTTTATAATATATTTCACTAATTTTATTTCACTTTAAATTGTTTTTTTATTTTATTTCCCAATTGTTTGCTTTGTGGTGGTATATAAACTTGGTATTGATGTTTGTATATTAACATTTTATTCTGTGACCTTGCTAAACCACTAGTTCTTCAAGCTTTTTATAGATTCCTTATGAATCCCTACATACACGATAATGTAGTCTTGGTATAAAGACAGATTTTTTTCTTCGTTTCTAATCTGCATATATTTTACTTATTTTTCTTGTGTTTTTGCACTAATGAGGACTGTCAGTACAATGTTGAAAAGAAGTGGTGATAGCAGACATCCTTACCTTCTTCCTGTGGTAGAAAGTATGATGCTATCTGTAGGATTTTCTTAAATGGCCCTTATCAAATTGAAGAAGTACCTTTCTATTTCTAGTTTGCTAAGAGTTTGTCAAATGCTTCTTCTGTATATATGATGATCACATATTTTTCACCTTTATTTTATTAATATGGTGAAGCATGTTAATTGATTTTTGGATGTTAAACCAACTTTGCATTCCTGGGACAAAATCAACTTGGTCACAATGCATTCTTCTTTTTATGTATTGCTGGATTAATTTGCCAGGTTTTGTTAAGAATTTTTGCCACTATGTTCAAGAAAGATACTGGTCTAAAGTTTTTTCTTGTCATGTCTCTGTCCAGAGTACTACTGTCCTCATAAAATGAGAAGTGTTCTAACCTCCTCTAATTTTCTGAAAGAGTTTGTGTGGGATTGATGTTGTATCTTCCTTAAATGGTAGACTGCACCCAGTCAAGAAACATCTGGATACAGTTTTCATTTTGAAAAGTTTTTAATTACAAATTCAATGCTTTAAATATGAGGATATTTAGGTATTCTTGAGTCACTTTTAGTAATTTGTCTTTCAAGGGATTTATCTATTTCATCTGTGTTACCAAATTTATTGCCATGATGTTTTTCATAATATACCTGTGATGGTTAATACTGAATGTCAACTTGATTGGATTGAAGGATGCAAAATATTGATCATGGGTGTGTCTATGAGGATGTTGCCAAAGGAAATTAACATTTGAGTCAGTGGGCTGGGAAAGGCAGATGTACCCTTAATCTGGGTGGGCACCATCTAATCAGCTGTCAGCGAAGCTAGAATATAAAACAGGCAGAAAAACATGAAAAGTCTAGACTGGCTTAGCCTCCCAGCCTACATCTTTCTCCTGTGCTGAATGCTTCCTGCCCTTGAACCTCAGACTCCAACTTCTTCAGCTTTGAGACTCAGACTAGCTTCCTTGCTCCTCAGCTTGCAGATGGCCCATTGTGGGACCTTGTGATCTTGTAAGTTAATACTACTTAATAAATACCCCTTTATATATCTATTTCTGTCCTATTCGTTCTGTCCCTCTAGAGAACCCTGACTAGTAAAATACCCTTATTTTATTTTACTTTATTTTATTTTATTTTGGTGTATGAAAGATCTATGTAATGTCTCTCTTTTCATTCCCTATTTTGGTTAAGTTTGTCTTCTTGCCTTTTTCTTGGCAAGTGTACATAAAGAAATAGCTTCTGATTTTCTTTCTATTTTTGACTCTTTTGTGTTTCATTAATTTTATTTTTATTTCCTTTTTTGGAGTACTTTGGATTTCGTTTGTTCCTCTTTCTAGCTTCTTAAGGTGGAAGCTTATATTATTGATTTTTAGAACTTTATTCTTTTCTAATTGAAGAATTTAGAATTATAAAATTCCCATTATGCACCACATTGTATGTATGCCACAGATTTTGATATGTTGTATCTTCATTTTCATTTAGTTCAAAATACTTCATAATTTCCTGTAATTTCATCTTTGACCCATGAGTTATTTATAAATAAATTGTTTAATTTCCAAATATTTGCAGCTTTCCACAACCTATGCTGGGAAGGATGGGGGACTGGGGAGTGCCCCAGACAAAGAAACCACCAGCTCACAGTTATTATCAGATGCAGATTTTTCCCAAGTTTGTGTCTACTTTTGCTTACTTTTTGCAAGAGGAATTGCCCAACCTCTTCATGCATCAAAACTGAAAGCCGCTATTTGCTTCCATTCCTTTTCATTTGTTTGTTTGTTTGTTTGTTTATTTACTTATTTATTTATTTATGTTTGAGATGGAGTCTCATTCTGTTGCCCAGGCTAGAGTGCAGTGGCATGATCTCGAATCACTGTAACCTCTGCCTCCTGAGTTTAAACTATTCTCCTGCCTCAGCCTCCTGTGTAGCTTAGACTACAGGCATGAACCACCACGCCCAGCTAATTTTTTGTATTTTTTGGTAGTGATGAGGTATCACCATGTTGGCCAGGCTGGTCTCAGACTCCTGACCTCAGGTGATCTGCCCACCTCAGCCTCCCAAAGTGCTGGGATTATAGGCGTGAGCCACCGTGCCTGGCCATCCTTTTCATTTGTTTATTAATAAAATGCATCCACCTTTGATGGTCAAAACTTAGCTTGGGCCCCTGAAACCTAGTGTCATAGTCACTGCTTATGAAGTATTATTCTATTTGGTAAGAATTGAGGGCAAGTGATCTAGCACTGCCTCCTCAGACCTAGCACTAAGGTTTTGAAGCTAGACTCTCACACAGTAATATTTTCTGGCACTAGAGAGCTGGATTATTCAAGGTCCTCTAGAGGGACACGATTAATAGGACAGATGTATATAGGAAGGGGGGTTTATTAAGGAGTATTGACTCATACAATCACAAGGAGAAGTCCCACAATAGGCTGTCTGCAAGCTGAGGAGCAAGGAAGCCAGTCCAAGTCCTAAAACCTTGAAAGTAGGGAAGCAGACAGTGCAGCCTTCAGTCTGTGGCCAAAGGCCCGAGAGCCCCTGGCAAACCACTGGTGTAGGTCCAAGAGCCAAAAAGCTGAAGAACTTGGAGTCCAATGTTAGAGGGCAGGAAGCATTCAGCACGCAAGAAAGATGGAGGCCAGAAGACTTAGCCAGTCTAGTCCTCTCACGTTCCTCTGCCTGCTTTTATCCTAGTCGTGCTGGCAGCTATGGTTCCCAGATTGAGGGTGGGTCTGCGTCTCCCAGTTCAGTAACTCAAATGCTAATCTCCTTTGGCATCACCCTCACAGACACACCTAGGAACAATACGTTGCAACCTTCAATCCAATCAAGTTGACACTCAATATTAACTATCACGGGAGTTTCATTGCTGTATTAGTTTCCTGTTGCTGCTGTAATAAATTACCATAAATTTGGCTAAAAACAACACAGATTTATTAACTTCTAGTTCTAGAAGGCAGAAGTCAGAAATAGGCCTCACTGGGCTAAAATTAAGGTGTCAGCAGAGCTGCATTTCTTCTGGAGGCTCCGGGTGTCAGTCCATTTGCTTGCTTTTTCTGACATTGTCTACATTCCTAGCCCCCTTTCAAACATCCCTCCAACCCCTGCTTTCATCGTGACATCTCCTTCATGACTTTCCTGCCCCGCTCTTTCCCTTGTAAGGACCCTTGTGATTACACTGGGCCCACTCAGATAATCCAGGTGAACTTCAAGATCCTTAACTTAATCACATCTGCAAAGTCCTTTTGCTGTGTAAGGTAACATACCCACAGGTTCCAGAGATTAGAATGTGGACCTCTGTAGGGCGGCATTATTTTACCTAAAACAGCTGTCTTTGTTATTTAACGTTCTGATCTTCAGCTGGAAGGCCAGCCTAAGAAACATGGTAAAAGCAACAAATACTGACTCACCTACTTGTTCCTAAAATGATGTAATTCTTCAGTCTTACATGAAATATGCCAAGTTGCATCTGAGAAATTAAAGGTCAGGTGAAGCTCCCAGAATTTGCTAAGATCCCCCACCAAAGCTGCAAATATGCAAAGACCCCTGCCTCACAAACTCTAAGACTATATATACTTGCTCCAGTTAACTGTTCTGACAGAATTGAAGAGCTCCCCTGGCCCAAGGTATTAAAACTTCCCAATCAAGGATCTCAACCTTCATGTATTGTTTTGCTCTAGAAGTGGCCCAATGGCTGTCGCCTGTCATTCAGTTAAAGAAGACTAAGTAATAATGGGTCAAAGACTGGGAACCTTACTCTAATAGAGTGCCCTACTCATAAAATATGAGGAAAGTGAGATAATTATTCTTTTTTTTTTTTTTTTGAGACGGAATTTCGCTTTTTGCCCAGGCTGGAGTGCAATGGCGTGATCTCGGCTCACTGCAACCTCCGCCTCCTGGGTTCAAGCGATTCTCCTGCCTCAGCCTCCCATGTAGCTGCTCCATGGCCGCCTGCTACAACACCCGGCTAATTTTTTGTATTTTTAGTAGAGATGGGGTTTCACCATGTTGGCCAGGGTGGTCTCGATCTCTGGACGTCGTGATCCACCCACCTCAGCCTCCAAAAGTAGAGTGCAGTGGTCATTCTCAGTTCACTGTAACCTCCACCTCCTGGGTTCAAGCATTTCTCCTGCCTCAGCCTCCAGAGTAGCTAGGATTACAGGAGCCTGCCACCACATCCGACGAATTTTTGTATTTTTAGTAGAGATGGGGTTTCACCATGTTGGCCAGGCTGTTCTCAAACTCCTGACCTCAAGTGATCCACCATCCTCAGCCTCCCACAGTGCTAGGATTACAGGCGTGAGCCACCGTGCCCAGCCAATTATCCTTTCTTACTCTCCTCCACCTGGAATATCCCTTCAACATTTGTACATCCTGATAGTGCCCTATTTCCATCTGTCAAAGTCTTATTCACCCTTTAAGGTTCAATTCACATACAGCTTATTAATTAAAGATTTCTACCTCTCTTATATCTCCCAGCCTATCAATACAATATAACAATTTTCACTTGGCTTAAGTTCTTACTATGTTCAATATTGTCTCTTTTGTCTCTATGAAATTATAGTTCCTTGAAGGCATTAATCAGGATTTGCACTGATCTTGCCAGACAAAGCAAAAAACATCTTTATTTCACAGTGATGGGGACCCATTGACACCAAGGGCAGGGCAGGCTTCTGGCTAAGCAAGGCAATTGGGTCTTTTCTTAACATGGGTTTAAACTGTACTGATGTTTTTATTCCCTGTGGCATCTACTAGAGTGCCTTGCACACTGTAGACTTATTTTTTCCCTAATAAATAAGAAAACGCTAGGTAAAAGTAAGGAAGAAAAGTTTATCATATGGAGGAAAGTTTATTTTGTGTTACTCTACAATGAGAATTAGAACCAAAGAGCAATATCACAAGGAAACGAGCTTCACCTCAACGTAATGAAGAGCTTTCCAACATTTGGAGTTGTTCTAAAGCAGAATGAGTCCCCACATGAGAGTGAGCTCTGACACTAACTGCACTCAAGCAAAAGCTGAAGGGCCCTTTTCCAGGATTTCTACACAGACAATTCAGACATTGACTAGGAGGTTAGACTAGACTCAATGACATATACCTTTCCTTGCTCTCTGAATATTTATTGACAGTCACCTGTTGACCACCTAGACTCTTGATTGCCCTAGACTTATGTTGTTCATTTGTGTTATATATTTATTGCTTCAAGCCTGGTATGCCATGAACTGTGCATTGACTGGTCCCTAACTTTCTTCTTCCCATGTATTTTTCAGTTACTCAGACTGACCAAGAATATTTCATCAACAGGTGAACTATAAGCAATCAGACATGAAGCGACAGCTATCAAGAAACAGTAAAGCAGAAGAAATTATGCCATGAGAAAACCTGTTACACATTTTCACCTGGACGAGGAGCCCATCCTAAGCAGGGGCAGGCTCAGAGCTCAAGATGGGCCATACCACAATTGGTGGTTAGGTAAGCACATTTTACCTGCTGGAGTTGCAGTGTCTGAGTAAAATATAGAGTCTGATAAGATTGAAGTAGGGCTCTGAAACTTTATTGACTGACAAAAAACACTTCTCCTACTCAGAATGCTAGGTGAAGGTTAGTACAGGCACATTCTTTCTTGAGTGGTGATGATGATAATTGTACAACTCTCAGGTCTTAGCCAAAACCATGAGTAGTAGAGCTGCAAATAAACTAAAAGGATTTAGCAGGAGTGAAAGGATAGGGTCTGGGTCCCAGAACTCAGGGATCTAGTCCTCATTCCCATGAACGCATTCATTGAAGCAACAGTTGTTGGTCAGAGCTTCTCACGTGTGACAAGAACTTGGAGCATGAAGGGCGTTACAGAAGTGTCTCTTGTGTCAGGGGCAGAGTGGGGAGTTGGGAGAACATTGGTCTTGGAGAGCAGACAAGCCTGGAGGTGAAGCAAGTCTTGGAGAAGAGGGAGAAGATTCTCCCACCATTGCCTCTCATCTACTTGCTGACCACCCAGAATCTTTCGCCTGCTTCCCCCTTTATCCTCTTCACAGCCTCCCCCAGTGTGTAGAGGAAGATGAGAGATAAGAGAGGAGAGTGAATATTTAGGGAGTGAACAAAAGGCAGAATAAGTCAGATTGGGTAGAATAAAGCAAGTGGAGAAAGAGATAAGCAAGAGTTTCTGTTCTGCTTCTGACACTGACTAGGAGTGTACCCACAGGTAAATCATTGCCCTTCTAGAAACTATCTATGATGTTGGACTGAGGATCCCTGGAGAGTCTGTGGTTGAGGGGCCTGTGTTCTGCTGAGCCTTATAAATAGTTTTCCTTGTGATGAGATTTAATGTCTCAACCCTTGGCTTATTCACATACTGATTATTCCAAACAGTTGAAAATCTGGACAGTTGAATTTCTGTAACATTTTGCTTGAAATCCAGGATTCAACATAATTGTTTCTTTAGAGTGAGAGAGTGGAGTTGGAGAAGAGTGGGAAGGTATTTTGATTATTTTAAATTACTCCTTCGATCCTCATATACTAATAGGATTGACTCTCAAAACCCTGTTTGGGAACTGCTGGGTGGACCCAAGCTTCGACTGGAAGGCAGGCAATGGTTCCTGTATTTCTCATGCTCATTCACTTGGGTTTCTTTATGTGAAAAGAGGAGTGCTTCCCAGAAATAGCCATTTTTGTTGACTGTTGCTAGGAAATAAATTCAGACACCATAGCATTTAACATATACCATGGGATGGAGGAAATTAGAAGATAGCCACCCTGATTTCCATTAGAGGGGAAACTCTGACTCAAAATAATTTAATTTAGGCTAGCCCACTTCTTTCAGGATTTTGGAAAGCTTGCCAGATAAAGCAAAAAAAAAAAAAACCCACAAAACTTTATTTCACAGTGTTGGGGACCCAGTGACACCAGGGGTAGGGCAGGCTCCTGGCTGAGTGAGGCAATTGAGTCTTTTCTCAACATGGGTTTAGACTGTACTGATGCTCAAGTATAGTTTGTTCTTCAGGGCCAGAGTGCTTACTTTGATTGACTCACTAGCAAAGAAACCAATGGGGCTGCAGCTCCTTTTGGTGCAAGTAATGAAAAGGAAACTAGAATTGAAGGAACTGAGTTAACTATTACCCCCAGGACTAACGCCCACACTCCCTGTTTTCCTCTACCCCAGCACCTGCATTACTAAGAGTAATAAGCTTCAGCTGCCCAGTGGGCTGGAGTCTAAAGCTCTGCTCATGACTGTCAGACGCAGACTTGGCATATGGCCCACTAGGCTAATAAAGAAACTAAAAAATCTAGAAATGGGAACTTTCTCGAGAAGGGATATGGAGTTTCAGAACAAGAGGCTTAGAGAAGAAGGTGGGGAATCCTAAATATAGAAACCCAGGTTGGGAGTGGAAGGAAGGGTGCATGGGGGATTCTCCATCCACACCCCACCCAAAGCCTCCATTTCAATGTGACTTTCTCATGAAACTCAAGGTGTAATATAGTAGATAATGTTATTTGCTAGAAATCAAATTCAGGGTGAGAAGTGTAATACTTCCCAGGATGGTCTGGTAAAATGATTGTGCACATTGGAAGCGTGAATGTGTGAGGAAGGTGGCAAGAAGACATTTAGAGGATGCCTTGTGGTTAGGAGACCGTGGTAGGCTGAATAAGTTCCCCCAAAATATATGCAGGTCCTGCAAATAATCGTATATGGCAAAGGGGCTTTGCAGATGTGATTAGTTAAGGATCTTGAAATGGAATGATCTTGGATTCGTTGATAAATGTAATCACAAATGCGCTTAGAAGAGGATAGCAGAGGGAGATTCGACTACAGAAAAGGAGAAAGCAATGTGACCATGGCAGCAGGGATAAGAGCAATGTGGCCAAAACCAAGGAATGTTGGCAGTCACGCCAATGTGGAAAAGACGAGAAAATGGATTCTTCCCTGGAGCCTCCAGAAGGACTGGCCCTGCCAACATTCTGACTTTAGCCCAGTGGAACTAATTTTAGACTTCTGGCCTTCAGAACTGTAAGAAAATAAATCTGTACTGTTTTAAGCCACCAACTTTTCGTAATTTGTTATAACAACCCTAGATAAACAATACAGGGATGATATAAATGAGGAAGGGAGAGAGCATACTATTTTATCAGCTGCTTCAATTAGGAAAATGTGGAGAAGAGATCAAAGAGATGTTCAGACTGCTAAGATAAAGGCTTTAGGAGAAGTCAAACAAGGAGGTGCTTTTCAAGGGCTACCTCCAGGTATTTAGAGGTATTGATAATGAGAAGAAAGGTTTTTTTAATGAAAATTTGCAGCTGGGCATAGTGACTTATGCCTGTAATCCCAGCACTCTGGGAGGCTGAGATGGGAGGATCACTTGAGGCCAGGAGTTCAAGACCAGCCTGTGCAACATAGCGAAACTCCATCTCTACAAAAAGATTTCAAAAATTAACCAAGTAGGGTGGCATGTGTCTGTGGTCCTAGCTACTCTGGAGGCTGAGGTGGGAGGATCACTTGAGCTCAGGAGCTCAAGACTGCAAGTGAGCTATGATCATGCCACTGCACTCCATCCTGTGCAACAGAGCAAGATCCTGTCTCTATTTTAAAAATAAAAGAAAGAAAGAAAAAAAAGTTTTTGTTTTTCCGTGCTTTTAAAATGAAACTCATACCCATTCTGGCATGTGCTCAAAAGACTAGGAAAAGATAGACTTCTCAGTTAAAATGTATTTCTGATGGACCATCATTTCTTTGAATGGAACTCCAAGTAAACTCAGAGGTATCTGGATTTTATACCAGGGATTTTGTGCTAATTTATGTGCCATTTTGGAATTCAGCCTCAAGACGGCATTTTCATCATGACTCCAAATAATTGGAAAAATGATGGAAAAGAATGTCACATTCATTAAGCGTCAACTGTAATTGTTTGGGATTATCACCATAAAACCATAAAGACAGAACAGAAATAGATCATATTAAGGAGAAATCACATTTTAGAATTCAGTATTTTTGTCAAAAAAAACATACTTATATGCTATTATACTATTTATGAACACTGAAGATTAAAACTTCTCCCATATGAAGCTAGAATTTAGTTGTTAACCTGTCTCAACGGAGACTCTTTCTTAAGGAGAAAAGAGGTCGGTGGCACACATCCATGGTTTAGTTGAAGGCTTTGGCCAACTCCACCCCCCAGAGACTAGGTTCCCAGTGAACCTGCCTGACCACAACTTCTAACTTCTTGAAAATGAAAAAACGTATAGCAAGCACTATGAAGGAGCCTAAGGGAGAAAGGATGACTTTTAGTCACAATTAGGGCATGTTCCTGAAATGAGACACAAGAATGGGTAGATTTGGAAAGACTAAAAAACTGAGAGGATTGGTATTAGGAGTTAGTGACAGATTTGATGACAGCCCACCTCACTGCCTTAGAAATATGGCAAGGCAGTAAAGAGTAATAAGAGTAATAAGCTTCAGCTTATTAAGATTCATATATCGAGTTCCTAAACACTAATCAGCAAGGTAGAAGGGAATAAAACATGGCATAAAGTGAAAAACACCAAAGCACAGCTTGCCTTTTTGTGGTAAAGACTTGGAGAATTCACCATCTTTCTCATTTTACTGAGAACACACACCCTGGAGGAGGGGATTAAATGTTGATAGTAATACATTCATCCTCATAGAAAATTCCAGATTCCTCAGTTCCTCATTTTCATCATATGTTGATTAACAGCTAGGCTGAGTACAGTCTGTCTTCTGTGGCACCAAGAGAAATCTTATCCACCAAGCAAAAAGGAAAACAATGGAGTGAGTTGGAAGTGAGAAGAGGACCTAGAGACACAAAGAAAACGTGGTCCCCTCTTGTGAGGAATGTGGACTTCACGAAGAAAAAGACGTAACAAGGCAGAGAACATTATTTGTCAGAATTCAAGCTGAGACTCCTACAGAACAAGGTGAGTCCATGGGAAGACTTCAGGTCCCAGGGTCCTGATGTAGAATTGGGATGGAGCAGAAGGAGCCAGCCATATTTTGGTACAATTCAGTCAGATTCTCCACAGAAATACACAGTAGTTTAAAAAATTAAGTGAAGAGGGCTAATGAAGGGATTGTTTCAAAAGTGTGGAAGGAGTCAAGAGATAAACAAGGAAGGATGAAGCACCAGGGAACTGTGGAAAACCCTTTATTTCCCCAACGTTTGGAGGGGCAAAGGAGGTGTCTTAATTTGAGCTCTTCTAGAAACAAGCACTGAGACAAGAATTCCAGGGTGAAAAGTTTACATGGCAGGTGAAGAAAACACCAGTAGGAACACGGGAAAGTGAAACAGGGAAGGAACATCTACCAGTAACGTGCATCTAGTCAGTGATCACGGTAGGCAATAGGACTTACCACCACAGCACACTGTGGGAGGTGGTGCAAAGCATAAGCCATAGGATCATCCACCCTAGCCCAAAGATCCACTGTGGCCCTGAGCAGGCCCAGGCACGGTATGGAGAGCATCCTCAAGGAGGAATGACCCAGCCTGGAGTGTTGGAGCCCAAACAGGGTGAAAAGGGAATCCATGGTATGGGAGAGCCCAGCATGGGGAGACACAGCGCCACCTGGGCAAAGTGGGTAACAGGAACAGGCAGCCTGGAATGAGAAGTCAGAGCAGAGGCAGAGAGAGGAGGGAACCACGTGGGGAAGGAGTGAGGAAGAAGATGGGAGGTGAGTTTCATGCTAGGGGATTGATCAAATAAGGAATGTAGTAAGGATCTAAGAGTGAGGTTTCTCACTGTCAGAAGAAGGATAAATAAAAGAAAGGGATAAGTCTAGAATGAATCACCATGTAGTGTTGTATTGGAATTAATGGCTTGGGTGTGAACTCATGGATTTCTAGGTAGGATAGACAAATATATAGGCAGACTAATGTGTATGTGGATGCATATATACACATTTACATCTACTTATACATATTATATAAATATATATTTGTATTCACACATACACATATATGCACACAAATTTACATCTACATTTATATTTATACACATATTTATCTATTTATTTGGATAGATATCTATCCCTAGCTCTGTCCACTGATGGGACCTAGGAGCAGTGAGATTCCAATAGCAATGAGCAGAACTAATGCCTAGGTCTTGGCTTCTACACCCATCTCTCAAAGAAACCAGGGCTCTTGGAGAAGCAGCTGATTCCAGCACTGGGACAGTGAAAGCTCAAGCTGAGGATGGACTAGCTCATTCTGCCAGAAAGCAAGAGTGCTGAAAGGACATTGGGGACATGGTGGAAGAACACAAGACCCAGTTGGAATGGGCTCCTGCTGGCCAAGGATGGGGCAATTTCAGTATCAAAACAGAATAATGATAGTAACAAATTTTTATCTATTGAATAAAGTAGGATGCCATGATGCCATACAGATATAAATGAACAAATAAATAAAATTTTTCACCAGGAACAGAAGATTTGCAAAGTTTCAAAGTACTTTCCCATAAAATCTTTATTAAAATGTAAAGGGGACAAGAATTACTTTGTGGTGGAGAAGGTTGACACCCACCACCTTAGTCAAGTGATGACAATGAACATTATCAGTAATGTAACAAATCAAAACTGTGAGCTGCCTGATAGGATGCAATTAAAAGAGTGCAATGTCACTTCTGTGTTATTTCCACCAAAGACGAAGAACCTGATTTTAATCATGAAGAAACATCAGACTCACCCAAACAAGGGATGTTCTACAAAACAACTGCTTCTAATCTTCAAAAGTGTCAAGGCCATGAAGTCTAGACTGAGAAACTGTCCAGACTGGACACTACAGAAACATATTGTCAGGCCTCTGAGCCCAAGTTAAGCCATCATATCCCCTGTGACCTGCACATACACATCCAGATGGCCGGTTCCTGCCTTAACTGATGATATTGTCTTGTGAAATTCCTTCTCCTGGCTCATCCTGGCTCAAAAGCTCCCCTACTGAGCACCTTGTGACCCTCACTCTGCCTGCCAGAGAACAACTCCCCTTTGACTGTAATTTTCCTTTACCTACCCAAATCCTATAAAACGGCCCCACCCCTATCTCTCTCCACTGACTCTCTTTTCGGACTCAGCCCACCTGCACCCAGGTGAAATAAACAGCTTTATTGCTCACACAAAGCCTGTTTGGTGGTCTCTTCACACGGACGCGCGTGAAATTTGGTGCCGTGACTTGGATCGGGGGACCTCCCTTGGGAGATCAATCCCCTGTCCTCCTGTTCTTTGCTCCATGAGAAAGATCCACCTACGACCTCAGGTCCTCAGACTGACCAGCCCAAGAAACATCTCACCAATTTCAAATCCGGTAAGCGGCCTCTTTTTACTCTCTTCTCCAACCTCCCTCACTATCCCTCAACCTCTTTCTCCTTTCAGTCTTGGTGCCACACTTCAATCTCTCCCTTCTTTTAATTTCAATTCCTTTTATTTTCTGGTAGAGACAAAGGAGACACATTTTATCCGTGGACCCAAAACTCCAGTGCCGGTCACAGACTGGGAATGCAGCCTTCCCTTGGTGTTTAATTATTGCAGGGATGCCTCTCTAATTATTCACCCATGTTTCAGAGGTGTCAGACCACGCAGGGACGCCTGCCTTGGTCCTTCACCCTTAGCGGCAAGTCCTGCTTTTCTGGGGGAGGGGCAAGTACCCCAACCCCTTCTCTCCGTGTCTCTACCCCTTCTCTGCCTTTCTGGGGGGCAAGAAACCCCCAACCCCTTCTCCTTCACCCTTAGTGGCAAGTCCTGCTTTTCTAGGGGAGGGGTAAGTACCCCAACCTCATATCTCTGCACTCTGATCCCTTATTTCTGCACCCCAATGCCTTATATCTCTGCACCCCGATCCCTTATTTCTGTGCCCCAACCTCTTATATCTCTGTGCCCCAATCCCTTATTTCTGCACCCCAACCTCTTATATCTCTGCTCCCCAATCCCTTATTTCCATGCCCCAACCTCGTATCTCTGTGCCCTGACCCCTTTCCCACTTTTCTGGAGGGTAAGAGCCCCCAAACCCCTTCCCTCCCTGTCTCTACTCTCTTTTTTCTCTGGGCTTGCCTCCTTCACTATGGGCAACCTTCCACCCTCCATTCCTCCTTCTTCTCCCTTAGCCTGTGTTCTTAAGAACTTAAAACCTCTTCAACTCTCACCTGACCTAAAATCTAAGCATCTTATTTTCTTCTGCAATGCTGCTTGACCCCAATACAAACTCAACAGTAGTTCCAAATAGCCAGAAAACTGCACTTTCAATTTTTCCATCCTGCAAGATCTAAATAATTCTTGTCATAAAATAGGCAAACGGTCTGAGGTGCCTGACGTCCAGGCATTCTTTTACACATCCGTCCCTTCCTAGTCTCTGTGCCCAGTGCAACTCGTCCCAAATCTTCCTTCTTTCCCTCCCGCCTGTCCCCTCAGTCCCAACCCCAAGCGTCGCTGAGTCTTTCTAATCTTCCTTTTCTACAGACCTATCTGACCTCTCCCCTCCTGGCCAGGCTGAGCTAGGTCCCAATTCTTCCTCAGCCTCCGCTCCTCCACCCTATAATCCTTTTATCACCTCCCCTCCTCACACCCGGTCCGGCTTACGGCTTCGTTCCGTGTCTAGCCCTCCCCCACCTGCCCAGCAATTTACTCTTAAAAAGGTGGCTGAAGCTAAAGGCATAGTCAAGGTTAATGCTCCTTTTTCTTTATCAGACCTCTCCCAAATCAGTGAGCGTTTAGGCTCTTTCATCAAATATGAAGAGCCCAGCCCAGGTCATGACTCTTTTGGCAGCAACCCTGAGACACTTTACAGCCCTAGACCCTAAAAGGTCAAAAGGCCGTCTTATTCTCAAAATACATTTTATTACCCAATCTGCTCCTGACATTAAATAAAACTCCAAAAATTAAATTCCAGCCCTCAAACCCCACAACAGGATTTAATTAACCTCGCCTTCAAGGTGTACAATAATAGAAAAAAGTTGCAATTCCTTGCCTCCACTGTGAGACAAACCCCAGCCACATCTCCAGCACACAAGAACTTCCAAACGCCTGAACCACAGCAGCCAGGCATTCCTCCAGAACCTCCTCCCCCAGGAGCTTGCTACAAGTGCCAGAAATCTGGCTACCAGCCCAGGGAATGCCTGCAGCCCAGGATTCCTCCTAAGCCACATCCCATCTGTGCAGGACCCCACTGGAAATCAGACTGTCCAACTCACCTGGCAGCCACTCCCAGAGCCCCTGGAACTCTGGCCCAAGGCTCTCTGACTCCTTCCTAGATCTTCTTGGCTTAGCAGCTGAAGACTGACTCTGCCCAATCACCTCAGAAGCCCCCTAGACCATCATGGACGCCGAGCTTCGGGTAACTCTCACAGTGGAAAGTAAGTCCGTCCCCTTCTTAATCAATACGGAGGCTACCCACTCCAAATTACCTTATTTTCAAGGGCCTGTTTCCCTTGCCTCCATAACTGTTGTGGGTATTGACAGCCAGGCTTCTAAACCTCTTAAAACTCCCCAACTCTAGTGCCAACTTAGACAATACTCTTTTAAGCACTCCTTTTAGTTATCCCCACCTGCCCAGTTCCCTTATTAGGCTGAGACACTTTAACTAAATTATCTGCTTCCCTGACTATTCCTGGATTACAGCTACATCTCATTACTGCCCTTCTTCCCAATCCAAAGCCTCCTTTGCGTCCTCCTCTTGTATCCCCCAACTTAACCCACAAGTATAAGATACCTCTACTCCCTCCTTGGCGACTGATCATGCACCCCTTACCATCTCATTAAAACCTAATCACCCTTACCCCACTCAACGCCAATATCCCATCCCGCAGCACGCTTTGAAAGGATTAAAGCCTGCTATCACTCACCTGCTACAGCATGGCCTTTTAAAGCCTATAAACTCCTTACAATTCCCCCATTTTACCTGTCCTAAAACCAGACAAGCCTTACAAGTTAGTTCAGGATCTATACCTTATCAACCAAATTGTTTTGCCTATCCAGCCCTTGGTGCCAAACCCGTATACTCTCCTATCCTCAATACCTCCCTCCACAATCCATTATTCTGTTCTGGATCTCAAACATGCTTTCTTTACTATTCCTTTGCACTCGTCATCTCAGCCTCTCTTTGTTTTCACTTGGACTGACCCTGACACCCATTAGGCTCAGCAAATTACCTGGGCTGTACTGCCGCAAAGCTTCACAGACAGCCCCATTAATTTAGTCAAGCCCAAATTTCTTCCTTATCTGTTACCTATCTCAGCATAGTTCTCATAAAAACACACGTGCTCTCCCTGCTGATCGTGTCTGATTAATCTCCCAAACCTCAATCCCTTACAAAACAACAACTCCTTTCCTTCCTAGGCATGGTTAGTGCGGTCAGAATTCTTACACAAGAGCCAGGACGGCACCCTGTAGCCTTTCTGTCCAAACAACTTGACCTTACTATTTTAGCCTAGCCATCATGTGTCCTTGCAGCGGCTGCTGACGCCCTAATACTTTTAGAGGCCCTCAAAATCACAAACTATACTCAACTTACTCTCTACCTTTCTCATAACTTCCAAAATCTATTTTCTTCCTCATACCTGATGCATATACCTTCTGTGCCTCGGCTCCTTCAGCTGTACTCACTCTTTGTTAAGTCCCACAATTACCATTGTTCCTGGCCCGGACTTCAATCCGGCCTCCCACATTATTCCTGATACCACACCTGACCCCCATGACTGTATCTCTCTGATCCACCTGACATTCACCCCATTTCCCCACATTTCCTTCTTCCCTGTTTCTCACCCTGATCACACTTAGTTTATTGATGGCAGTTCCACCAGGCCTAATCGCCACACACCAGCAAAGGCAGGCTATGCCACTAGCCCGCCTCTTAGAACCTCTCATTTCCTTTCCATCGTGGAAATCTATCCTCAAGGAAATAACTTCTCAGTGTTCCATCTGCTATTCTACTACTCCTCAGAGATTATTCAGGCCCCCTCCCTTCCCTACACATCAAGCTCGAGGATTTGCCCCACCCAGGACTGGCAAATTAGCTTTACTCAACATGCCCCGAGTCAGATAACTAAAATACCTCTTAGTCTAGGTAGACACTTTCACTGGGTAGGTAGAGTCCTTTCCTACAGGGTCTGAGAAGGCCACCGCAGTCATTTCTTCCCTTCTGTCAGACATAATTCCTCAATTTAGCCTTCCCACCTCTATACAGTCTGATAACAGACCAGCCCTTATTAGTCAGATCAGCCAAGCAGTTTTTCAGGCTCTTAGTATTCAGTGAAATCTTTATATCCCTTACAGTCCTGAGTCTTCAGGAAAAGTAGAACAGACTAATGGTCTTTTAAAAACACACCTCACCAAGCTCAGCCACCAACTTAAAAAGGGCTAGACAATACTTTTACCACTTTCCCTTCTCAGAAGTCAGACCTGTCCTCAGAATGCTACAGTGTACAGCCCATTTGAGCTCCTGTATAGATGCTCCTTTTTATTAGGCCCCAGTCTCATTCCAGACACCAGACCAACTTAGACTGTGCCCCAAAAAACTTGTCATCCCTACCATCTTCTGTCTAGTCATACTCCTATTCACTGTTCTCAACTACTCATACATGCCCTGCTCTTGTTTACACTGCTGGTTTACAGTGTTTCTCCAAGCCATCACAGCTGGTATCTCCTGGTACTATCCCCAAACTGCCACTCTTAACTATTGAAGTAAATAAATAATCTTTGCTGACAGGACTATGCTGAATTTCCTTAGGCACTCTAGTTAGATGTCCTAGGTCCTCCCAATTCTTAGACCTTTAATACCTGTTTTTCTCCTTCTTATTCCGTTTAGTTTTTCAATTCATACAAAACCGTATCCAGGCCATCACCAATAATTCTAAATGAAAAATGTTTCTTCTAACAACCCCACAATATCACTCCTTACCACAAAATCTTCCTTCAGCTTAATCTCTCCCACTCTAGGTTCCCATGCCGCCCCTAATCCCGCTCGAAGCAGCCCTGAGAAACATCGCCCATTATGTCTCCATACCACCCCCAAAAATTTTCAACGTCCCAACACTTTACCACTATTTCGTTTTTTCTTATTAATATAAGAAGACAGGAATGTCAGGCCTCTGAGCCCAAGCTAAGCCATCATATCCCCTGTGACCTGCACGTACACATCCAGATGGCCAGTTCTTGCCTTAACTGATGACATTCCACCACAAAAGAAGTGAAAATGGCCTGTTCCTGCCTTAACTGATGACATTGTCTTGTGAAATTCCTTCTCCTGGCTCATCCTGGCTCAAAAGCTCCCCTACTGAGCACCTTGTGACCCCCACTCTGCCCGCCAGAGAACAACCCCCTTTGACTGTAATTTTCCTTTATCTACCCAAATCCTATAAAATGGTCCCACCCCATCTCCCTTCACTGACTCTCTTTTCGGACTCAGCCCTCCTGCACCCAGGTGAAATAAACAGCCATGTTGCTCACACAAAGCCTGTTTGGTGGTCTCTTCACACAGACGCGCATGAAACATATCAACTAAATGCACAGGGCTAATGTTGAAGGCGCTCTGAGGATTGGATAGTAGCAATGTATCAATGTTAATTTTCTGAAGGCTATACTATAGTTAGGAAGGACAGTGTTCTTGTTTGTAAAAAATACCATTCAGAGGTGATAGGACATTAGATCAGAAACTTACTCAGGAAATGAACAGTCCTTTTGCTGTGCTTCCAACTGTTTTATAAGTTTGTGGCTATTTCAAAATTTAAAAAAAAAAGAAAATAAAGAAAGCAACTGTTCCAAGCAATGTAACTATCTTCAAATACAATGTCAAATTTGTACATGCTAGCTAAGGTAATCAATTCCCTGCTCCCCCCAAGAAAACACAGTGAGGTATTTTCAGTTACTGAATATCAAATGTTTATTCTTTCCCTTCTTACTACTGCTAAAATCTCTTTGATAAGTGGCTCCTCTTAAAACCGGATTTGATTTCACAGAAATTTTGTCCTTTAATAATTCATCTTGAGGTGTCCCATGCTGGGGATGAGGATGTGTCAAGGCACAGCTTGGACAACCAGGCCAGGTGGGCCACCATGAAGGTTCTCCTCCCCATACCCCACCCCACACACAGAAACCTGCAAACAACTCAGGGAACACCTGTGCAAAGCCGGCCAGGTTGTCCAAGTCAGCTGAAAACAGAACACCATACTAGATTCAAATTACAAGTTCAGTACTGTACTGTACACATCCAGCATTACACATGCTTAAGATAATATAAGTATGCATAATGACACATCGGGTCTCACTTGTAAACTGTAAGCACGCAGTTACAAAATGTTAAACTACAACATAATCCCAATTTACCTAAAGTTACAAATGTTGTTGCATCGACATTGGCTGCTTCAGAAGCCTTGGGCATGCAGACAGGAAGTAGAGAAAATATTCCAGCTAAGAATAATCACATTCCATATATTTAAGAATCTTTCTAGCCAAATCATATTCTAAAGAAGGCTATCTTGAAGGGCCAGGGCCAATTTCCAGGCTGTGTGGCTTTTACGAGAGGGCTCCCCTGAGCACATATGTACTCTTCACAGATCCTGGAATTATGAATGCAGGTAGACCACTGTGATTCCCAGGGTGACTTCAGCCTCTGGGAGCAAGAATACCTAGTGGCCCCTAGCTCAGGGGAGTCTCTCAACCCTGGAATTCCACCCAGGTCTGGAGGGCTGCTCCAGGCTGATGGGGACCATTTTGACCTGTCAAGCCCAGAGGCACCATGGGTATAGTCTGACAGCAACCTATAGTAACTGCAGCTTTCAGGCTAAATGAATATTCTGCTCTACCCCAGGAGAATGCTTGCCCATTAAAGATGATTTTGTTTGCAATTTTAATATGATCTACAAAAAGAGCTAAACTTGTAATTAATAGCACCATGAAAACATAGATAATGGTAGAAAATAGGATAATAAAATAAATTTGTTTTCAATTCCGGGCAATGTTTCCTACCACTAACATAAACAAAGTAAACCATTTTAACTGAATTTGAGAAAAGAACGTGTCTTTCTGGAGCAAAAATATTATTGTAGGGAGAATATAGGCAAATATGTTCATTATGAATTTTATATACATATGTGTGTATATATGTATGCATAGATATATAAAACTATTGAGCAGCAGAGGAAAGAATGTAAGACAGCTCTCTATTGAGAGTGGCTGTTGAGCTGTCAAGCAGTCATGTAGAAGTATTTTTAAAAAGAAAATTGAGGGCACAAGAAAGCATCTAAAGTCTTGGTAAAATGGTCAACTGGGGTTCAGCAATTGAAGGAGAGTACTGCGTATGTACTAACGTACAGTTCACATCAACATCTCAGAAATAAAATACCTCCAGCTTTGAAGCATCTCCCTTGACTGATTAAAAGAGGAATTCTCATCCCTACAGAAAGAAGAGGTAGTATGACAGTGAAATGCGGACAGATGCTGGTCCTTGGCTGCTCATTTGCTTTGCAGATTCAGTACCCCTGGCATCTTTAAAACATTTTTTTTTTTTGTAAATGTGTTTGTTTTACTGGCTGGTGCACTGCTAGGAGCAGACGTGGAGACAGGGATTCCACTCCCAGTGAGGTCTATTTGTTGAGCACACAGGAGCTGGTCTTTCTTTAAAGCTGGTTGCAAGAGGGTGTTTGTTTTGAGAGGACTCGGCAGTACCAAGGCAGTCTCTTAAAATCCCCATTGACTGATACAGTCACTCGTCCAGATTGAACAAAACACCAGCAGAAGATGTATGTAGTTAAATCAAGTCAGACTTTCCGTACTCCAGGAAATAAGAGAATCTTGCACTTCAAGTTGTGGAAAACTGGCTGACATGGTTCATGCCTGGGTGCCAGAGGTCCAGATTATATGGTCACATCTGTAACAAAAATTTAGCATAAATTCTCTAAATGCTCTCCATATGCCAGTTCCCTGCAAGAAGATTTCCCCTTTCCATTGCCTTTCATACACACACACACACACACACACACACACATACACACACACCATGCAAACTCATCTTTATGCTTCAAGACCCAGCACCAGTTCCTCATTTCCAGAGAAGTTTAGCTCTCGACTCCTATAACAGATATTATCTAAACTCATCACTTTGAAACTGTCCACCTCTGATTTCAGCTGCTACTGGGGCAGAAAGCGCTGCATGGGCTGACTGTTCTAGCACAACAGCTCCATTGCATTTCACTGCTTTTCTGCCTCCAGACTTTCTCTGAAGACTCATCCCAAGGAGGCTCATCCCAAGTAGAGGCACAGTTCAGAGACGAGGGAAAGCTAATGCCCTCTGCAGGCAACCCCAAATCAGTGAGGATGGAGCCATTGGTTGCCATCCTTCAGGAGTATAATTCTGGGAGGCATCTGTACACTTCTCAGAGGTCCAATGAAGTCAGGCCTCTGTGGCCTGGAGCTGAGACCTTGATAATAATGCGCCCTTCGTTTGCTTCTCCTTGTTGGCTGTCTCACTCTCCCTGCCCCCTCACCCCTTCTTCCTGGGATCACCTCCCAAATAAACTACTTGCACCCAAGTCCTTATCTCAGGTTCTGCTTGTGGGTATCCAAACAGACAGAACACATTAAGCAAAGAGATTGAGAGATCATATTTTTTTTAACAGCAAAGTAATGAAACATAAGCTCTTTGCAAGTGTCAAAGCTATGGTATTAACTGTCTAGGGAACCAAAAGAGTCACTGAACACTTTGAGCATCAATTTCTGTCATCTAAAACATGGAATGTGAACTCAAGGATCCTTTTTAGCTCCCATCCCATGCTATAATTCCATGACAACGCAAGCTATGTGTGTCCCCTCTAGACAGTCTGCAGCCACTGAGGGGTGAAAAAATGCAGTGGCTTCTGTCTCATTACACATTGCACATCATTCGAACCTCAAGGGCATAAGACATGAATTTTCCACAATGGAAGCTTCAAACTTTCTGGGTGCTCCTCAAACTTGGCAACTTTCAGTTTTCTAACTCTTAACAAAAAAGGTCAAATTTCCATGTTATTGAGACTTCTAAAGCCATCCAACTTCTCTAAACTTGCACACTCTTTACATCAAAATAACCAAATATCTTCATCAATTTCTCCTTCTTCCCTCTAGCAGCACCAGCACAGATCTCTCTTCCCAATCTCAGTCTAAAATTAGCATATATCTGTCCAAATTCCCCAGAGTGCCTCACTCAGTAACTCACACTTAACTGATGCTCAATAAATGCTTATTGAATGACTGAATGAACGCTTCAACAAAAAACACTTAGAATCATCCCAACTTTTGAAACATCAATTGGAAAATTGCCTTGATACAATGGTGGCTTATGAACTGTTTGTGTGTTTAGTTTCAATAGTGGCTTACAAACCTATTGCTTGTTTGTTTTCAATATACTGCAGAAAATATAAATCTAGTTAAAGTGAGAAACCCAGATTTTCACAGAAAATTCTAGAATTAGGCCTTGGAGATGTTTTCCTTTCCTTTAAAATTAAAAAAAAAAAAATTAACATTCCAGGCTTACTGTGAAGAAACCTCTTCCCTACCCAAACCCCCAAATGGAGTCATACCTGTGAGTTTAGATTTTTTGGCTGTGTTCACTGCTCTCATGAACATGTATTCACCGTTAGGGTCGTGCACACTGGATGAATACTTCTGAAAGAAAAAGCCAGAAACATGCTGGTCATCTTTTCTTCTCCATCTCTTTGTTTTTTGACTGTTTTCTATTCTTTGTTGAAGTGGTGTGTGACAAAAACATGATAATGTGACTTAGGTTCCTGGCTTTAGGCTAAGTAGAAAAACAATATGAAAAGGGCTTTACATAAAAAGAGCTTTCTACTGAATTTTCTTCCTCGTTTTTGCCTTTATTGTTTCTTTCCCAATAGACTTAGACCATGGGCCCCATCTCATTCTCTTCCTTCTTTATATCTCTTTTCAAATTCCAGTCTCCCACAGATATACACTGGCCAAGGACCACACTGTGGATATACTTGAGTACTAGCATACTCGGGTAATATGCAGAGTGGTGTCAGTTCTTTGATTGAGAACCTGTAATGCAAGAGACCAAAAAGAATATCCCCCAGCACAGAGAGATTTTTGTTGTTGTCATTGTTGTTTATCTTTCTAAATAGCTCCTCAGTGGTTTTCTTTAAAAGCAAGGAGTCTAATAACCTACCATGTAAAGAAGTTGTCAATTTCCTTCTCAGCTACAATTGACACCTTAGAAGGCTTTCTTGCTGACTGTTTTTAACTTACCAGTTAAGCAAAACTTACAACTAATTGTTTCATCTCTGCCCTGCCTCTCAGGAACCTTAGATTCAAATTTTCAGCCCACGCATAATAATTTTTTAAAAATCAGAGTCATCTATTTTTATGTTTTAACCTTCCTCCTGACCTTTAGTCTTCTCTTGACCTCAATTTCCTCATCTAGTTTGAACAATATTAATAATAATGTAACTCTGTAAGCCATCAAGTCAAGTCCTCTTTGGAAAGTGTTGGCTACAAAACAAATAAATAAATTTCTTTTCCAAGTGATTAGTTTAATTAGTAGGTATGTCTTGGGGGGAAGGAATTGTCTCCCTGTTGGTCAAATTACTCTGACAAGAGCCATGTGTACTTTTGATGAGGAAATTATCACTGATGTACATCTGTAAAGCAGACACAAGGAAAGACAGAAATCACTTACCTTTTTTGTAAGCCAGCAAATAAGTATGCATCCCAAAATGCAGACTACAACAAAGGCTGCACATCCTATGGGTAACCAGAACTTCAGTTGGCAACAAAGTTGTGATTCTGGATTGGAAAAAAAGGTATGTTAATGAAAAATTCTGCTGAACCACAAGTTCTCTTACCAAATTTAAAAGAGCTATTTAATCAAATGAAGGTTTTCTTTATTATAGTCATGAAATCCAGTAAGTGGGCAAGTTATTAGACTAACATCATCTCAGTATTATGGCAAGGATCCAGGAACTAAAACTTAAAAGATTATGCATATAATGTATTTACAAATGTGGTTAATAGAAAGGGCTTTTCTGTCTATATTTTTATAAAAGAGGTACTAGTAAAAGTAATGTTATAAAACTATGATTTTCAATCATCATACTTCATTCCACAAACACAGTGCAAAACCAAACCTTAAATCTTAGGTGAATAGAGATAATACCCATTATTAAGCCATGAGTTTAAGTATTTGTCTTAATGTTTTTCCTGATTTTTAATAGCATATGTGTTTAAAAGGCAATATGATCTACTTCTGACTTAGCAGTCTATGGGATTACATTGCATATTGCTGAATAATACTAATTATGATTAATAGTAAATCATCACCTGTATATCTTCATTATAAATGATTGCCATCAACTGCATCTAAGTGAACTCCAACACAAAAGATATTTATTTGTCTAATTGTTTTCATTAGTGCAAAAAGTCGCCAAAACATATATATACTCTTAAGTTTGGAAGATGAAAGCAATGTCTTACCATAAATATGCAAATATCCTCCCGTAAGAGTTACTTTAAAAGGAGGAGGATCAAAAATTGATAGGTTGCAGAAGTAATAGTTGGCATGAGAACGGTCCAAGTTGTATAGAAAAAAAGAGACACTGTTGTTGGATAACTGAGAATGGCAGAATTTCAGCCTCTTAATGGACACTGTGTTTCCACTTCCTTTTGTCTTAGTGAGATCGCAGAGTATTTGCCCCCCTTTCAGCAACTGCATTTTAAATTGCTGGACAATGTCAGGATATTTGCATAAAATTTGTACACCTCCGTTGTGAAATATAAACATCTCATAATTGGCAGAACCATTGATTTCTCCTGCATAAAAAGAAAGAAAACAAAGCAAAAGTGACACTTTATAATGTTGCCCTAATAATTATATTTTAACATAAAAGTAATTTATTCTATGCATAAAGTCATCTCTGTTGCACCAAAATGAAACAGCTTCACATTCTCCCTCCACCCCTCAAGGAAGAACATAAGATAAAACTATGTCCTAGAGAAAAAAAAATCCTAACCAGAAACTTGCTTGTCATATGTGAATATAGAATATACTAAATATTAAATAATATATTTACATAGTATGTATGAATCAAACTGGTATGGTCTCTGTCATTTGTTAGCTTTCGTATTCGAGGCAAGATAGTAAAGGAATAAATATGTAGTAATGCAACAAAATTTGTGATAGGAATGGAGTACTATTTAAATAAAGGTGGTAGGGTCAGGTGGGTTATAATTTTGATTATAGAATCAGAAAATGTTGCCTTGAGGAAGTGAGTTTTAAAATTGGAATTAAAGGATTAGTAGCACTTAGCTAAACAGAGAGATATGGGAAAAGTTGAAGTTTAGGAAAAACTTCATTTATTAGTAGGTATGTCTTGGGGAGAAGGAATTGTCTACCTGTTGATCAAACTACTCTGACAAGAACCATGTGTACTTCTGATGAGTAAATAATCACTGATGTACATCAGTAAGGCAGATACGAGGAAAGATAGAAATTGCTCACTTTGTAAAAGTACAAAGTAGTTTAAAAATGAATAATTGTATATATATGTTACATATGTATGTATATTACGTATTATATATTAAAATATATGTATTATATATGTATATTACAATATATAGAGATTATGTGTGTGTATATATACAAACAATTGTATACATATACATACATATATACACACATACATTAGGTCCTCCTGCTAGAGAGTAAAAGAACAGACTAATCATTTTCAAATGACAGAAATGTATTTTCTCCAAAACTCATCCACTGAGAACTGAATCAAGGCCTGATAATAAAGATAAAGCCCCAGATTTTTGTTTACTTTTTCTCTCTCTTTTCTTTCCTTTTCTTTTCAGAGAAAAGGGTTTACTCTGTTTCCCAGGCTACAGTGCAGTGGCATGATCCTAGCCCGTTGTAGCCTCCACTTCCTTGGCTCAAAGGACCCTCCTGCCTCAGCCTCCCAAGCAGCTGGGAATACAGGCACACACCACCATATCTGGCTAATTCTGAAAAAGAAATTTTGTAGAGACAGGTCTTGCTTTGTTGCCCAGGCTGGTCTTGAACTCCTGGCCTCAAGCAATCCTCTTGCCTCAGCCTCTTAAAGTGCTGGGATTACACACGTGAACCACCATGCCCAACCCCACTTTTTCATTTTCTGAAATAAATTTATGCTTACAGGAAGCCAAGTTTGTTTTTGCAAGCTACATGGGAATCACAGAAGGAAAAAACTGAAATCACCTTGGCCTGGTGGTTGCAGATTCTGAGTTATCAGACTATAAATTCAAACTGCTCATTGCCTTCTCTTTCTTTTTGTTTTATTTTCCTTTTTAATATGACAAATTTTCATGCTGAAATTGTTTGGGAAATTATTAGCATGCTGGTTTTTTCCTAAGTTTTGAAATCTTGGTCTTTGTTTTTGAGAAAACTATGTAAGTGTAAAAAAATTTTAAGGAAAAAAATTACCTAGTTCTACAGTGAAATAGAAATACTATTTGTATATTTTTGCTCTTTATCTTGCAAAAACATACTTATTATTTATAGCAAACATGTTATTTTTTGTTCTGCTATTGTTATTTTA
Source organism: Pongo abelii (assembly GCF_028885655.2). Lineage (NCBI taxonomy): Eukaryota > Metazoa > Chordata > Mammalia > Primates > Hominidae > Pongo > Pongo abelii. The sequence goes on along the minus strand of NC_071996.2, from coordinate 107,249,410 downwards.
TGTCATAAACATTTCATTTTTTACATAGTCATCATAATTATCCTTTTTAATGACTATATTATTGGCCAAAATGTTAATCTATCATAATTTGTTAAAACTAAAATACTAATGTTGGATATTGGGATTATTTTCAGTGTTTTGCTTTTATGTAAACATTATGACATTTGGTCAAAATGTTTAAAAGTTATAATACTATGTATTGCCAGTTTGCTTTCTGAAATTTGTAACAGGATTAGCATTATGCAGGAGGGGCTATTTGTCACACCTCTACTTACATTAGTTGCCTTAATTTTATTTCAGATTCACGATTACTTATTTTCTTAATAACCCTAGGCTTCAATTTATATATCCCCTATATGTCTTCAATTTGGGTGATTTGATTGTGAAAATAAGCACAAGTGTTCTAGTCTTCAGTTATAGCAGTCCCTATTATTCAAACTAATTCTCACACCAAAACAACCAAAAATGTTGAACAAATGTCCAAAAATATTATTAAAAGCATTAAAGAGTGACACAAAGGAGGAGAAATTACCAGGCTAAATTTGAAGAGAGAACAAGAACCCCGAGAGACAGGCAAAGCTTGGAAGCTGCTTTTACTCTGAAAGCATTGCTGTTCTTTCAAATTCAAACTTTTGTTTTTATGTCTCAACTCCCAGAATCTGCAGAGTGAGGGATCTGGCAGAAAACCCTCTCCCCAATAAATTGGGATCCCAAAGAGTTACATTCTTAGAGCACAGGTAAAGAAATAAACCAGACCTCATTCAGATTAGATGGTCCAGAAAAATCTTCTGGACCTCAATGGTCTAGAAAACCTCAATCCTTGAATTTTCTTTAAGGAGATTTGCATTATTATTACCCTTCAGCTTTTGAAAGTAAAAATGCAAACTATTACAAGAAGAAAAGGTTTATATCCTAGGCCTCAAAAAATTTCCTACAAATAATATTCACATTCAATGGCAAACACATCATAAAAATAATGAGACATACAAGAAAACAAGGGAACAACAGAAACAACAAACTACAAAAACAAACCCATGATTTATATATTTGAATTATCAGTTTCCCAAAATAAAGTAATTAAGCTTATTATGTTTAAGCAAATAAGAGAAAAACTTGTAATAATATCTGTAGTACACAGGAAAATTTAAGTCAACTAATTTGAAAAAGAACCTACAAGAATCGGCCAAAAAAATGCACTAACTGAGATTTAAAACTCTATAGATAAGTTCAATATATGTTAGACAGAGTTAAAGAGAAAATTGGTGAACCAGCAGCTAGGTTGGAAAAATTAGTTAGAACCCGGTCACACTCCACAGATTCAAGAATCCCAACAATTCACAAGCATATTTTTTAAAAGTATGCACACCTAGATGTATCTTAGTGAAAATCCTAAAAGCAGCCAGAGAAAAGAGACTGATTACCTTCCAAGGAGCAACTATTAGACTGTTTCAGCATCAATAATAAGAGCCCTGATACGGTGGAATTATAACATATACCTCCAATGTGCTAAAAGAAATATCTGTCAATATAGAGCACATTGTCTAGAAAGACAGTGAAGGTATATGTAATTTGAAACTTTTCTAAGTGAAGTATACATGTTGTGATTTCTTCCATAATTACTAAAAAACAGAAATAGTTAATATAATCTGAATTAGTATCACAAAATTCAGCCTAATGGTTTTGTCTAAAGAGGGAGAAAGAGTTGGAATCAGAAGGAAATATGGGTGCTGACAATCTTGTATTTCTTGACCTGTGGTGATTATGAGGGTGAGGTAGTATGCTTTAGCATTATTCATTAAATTATACTTTTTTCACTTTTCTATATGTATGTTTTGTTTTATAATAACAAGTACGTTTAAAAGCTTACAGAAGGAAAATAATACTTGCTTCATTTTAAAAACTGGACGGAACAATATTATCAACAGGCAAAGAAAAAAAAACTGTTGGCATGAGAACAGGTGCAGTCTACATTAGATTAAAACGTAGGGTATTTTGCTTGGGGCTTTATTTGTCTGACAGTAAAATATGTTGCCCCACTGTGGCTTTGATGCATATGTCTCTACCGTCTGCTGCAGAAGATAAAATCAGTGGACGGGTTCTCGGTTCCTTTAGAAATGTTCACAAAAAATTTCCCAGAGACTTTAGAATGGCAGCAAGTAAACCACAAAGATCTTGGAGCCAAAGCGTCTGTGGTCACTACGTATACACAGACATAGACGCATTGTCTTCTACTTCCGAAGATGATTTTGTCAGCAGATTTTTCCCCCATTGTGCCCGCACTGTGGCAAACACAAGAGGACATGAATGGTTGGTGGTGCAGTGTGCTGGAAGTGCATTGCAGTGGATCCCAAGGAAACCAGAGGCAAATTGTGGCTCTGCCACTAGCAAGGCTCTGTGGCTAGGGTACCCCTGTGGAATTCAGCCTCCTCATCCATGAAATGAGGAAGTGAAACAACAACATCTTAATGTTATTTCTAACACTTGCTTTCTCTGGATTCAGGATCAGAATATATCCAGATAAGACTGCAAACAACTGAGAGAGCTAATTCTTTGCTGTTGGGTAAGTCCTCCAAAGGGAAAACAATGTTCCTGTCTCAATATCATAATGGGCTATTCCAGAAAGTCAGAATAAATTAAAATAAAGGAGACTGTCTTTCTTGCCCACAAAAGTATTTAGGTAGGACTAGGAATGCTGTGCCTCAATTTTTCTTAAATGGCATGTTGAGAGTGTGTGCCACTGACATCAGCTGAAGATTTCAAAGTGTCATTTCTATTGGACACTCTTTTTTTTTTTTTTTTTTTGAGATGGAGTCTTGTTCTGTCACCAGCAGGCTAGAGTGCAGTGATGCAATCTCAGCTCACTGCAACCTCTGCCTCCTAGGTTCAAGCGATTCTCCTGCCTCAGCTTCCCAAGTAGCTGGGACTACAGTCACATGCCACCACACCCAGCTAATTTTTGTATGTTTAGTAGAGACGGGGTTTCACCGTGTTGGCCAGGATGGTCTCGATCTCTTTACCTCGTGATCCGCCCACCTTGGCCTCCCAAAGTGCTGGGATTACAGGCGTGAACCACCGCACCTGGCCTGGACACTCTTAATTACTCATTTTATTATTTTTAACTTAAAAACTACCTGGCTCGACTATTTATTATGAAATGTAGTGATCAGAAGGCTGACTTAGGTTTCCACATATCCAGTGTTTAAACTTTCCATCTGGAACCACTTGACAGCTCTAAGTCTGCAGTTTGAATGTTTCTAGCTATAGCATTTAATTAATTACTTCATAACTATTTTGGCAGATATAGAACAGATATGCTTGCTATAGCTTGAATGTTTGTCCCCTCTGACTGACACTCATATTGAAAATTAATCCCCAGTGTAATAGAATTGGGAGGTGGGGCCTTTAAGAGATGATTGGCAGAACTCCCGTGAATAGCTTAATCCAATTCATGGGTTAATGGGTTAACAGATTAATAGGTTATCACAGGAGTGGGTTAATTATCATGAGAGTTAGTATGTTATAAACAGCCAGATTGGCTGTCTCTCAAGAACCTCCTCACCATGTAATCCTCTGCACTGCCTTGGGCTTCTGATGAGTGTCCCCACCAGAAAGAGAAGGCCCTCACCAGATTTTGCCCCTAGGCCTCAGCCTAGACCTAGGCCCCTAGACCCCTAGACTTAGGCCCCAGCCTCCAGAACTGTAAGAAATACATTTCTTTTCTTTATAAATTACCCAGTCTCCGGTATTCAGTGATAGCAACAGAAAATGGACTAAGACAATGCTAAAATGACAAATTACAAATTCTTCTTAGCCTTTGGTAACATTTGAAAATAGTATTAAAGGAGACTGCCCCTTATAACCATGACTAAAGCATTTAATGGATAGACAATTTAAGGAAGATCTGAATACATTAGTTTCTTATAACTGCAAAAGCAGCTAGGATCTTTTCTCCATCCTTCTTGGATGTTCTTATCTCCAAGTCTAATACTCAGCCTGGAATGCTGGTATGATAGCACCACTTTTATAGATAGTGTCTGCTCTGATTGGTAGGGTGTCAAATCTATTTGGCCAATTTTGTTGCCATACCAGTAGTTAAAAATTGTCAGTGTTCCCCTTACCAATCTCTGTCTTCTTGTTCTTTCTTCGTTTTTCTTATGTTTGCCTTTTCTTCCCATACCACCTTTAATATAAAATCTTCTCCAAACATCTTCTCTCACACTATCTTTGATATGCTCCTCATGCTTCCTAACATACCATTTCCATTGCTAATAAATTTCATCAACACTGTTCATGTTTCAGGTATCCTATAAATACCCTCAGCTTTACACTTTTTGTTTCCTGTAACATGATTCAACCTCTTCTCAGCATCATACACAGTCAGACCTGGTGACCTCTTTTGTGTACATACAGACAACTGAAGGCCCAGACAGATTAAATTATTTGCCCAAGGTCACACAGCTTCCTGGGTGCATGAAAGATTTTTGGTTCAATCCACAGTCAAAGTGTCACTAGCAACAATCAACAGAAGTATAATAGAAGCAGGCAACCACAGGAAGCTAGACAGTGGTCACTAACAACTGAGTCTTACAGGACCACTGCTAAAAATCTGTGAGCAGGAAGAACGCCTAATTTCCGGCACCTCTGTTTTATGTCCAACAGAATCTATCCACTTCTCCTCCATCTCAGCTTCAACTGGTCCAAACCATTGTCATCTCTCTCTGGGACTACAAGAGCTTCCTAACTACAAGAGCTTCTGCTGTTACTCTTGCCCATTTACAATCCATTCTCCACAGAGAAACCAGAATGACCTTCTTACATGCATAATCCAATAGAGTCATTGTTCCACTTATAAAACCTCCAGGGGCTTCTCATTTCACTTACAGTAAAATCTAAGTTCTTACCCTGGTTTTCCATGACTTACATGACCTGTCCTACCTCTCCCCATTTTATACCAGTCACACACTACACCACAGTCACACTGCCCTTCTTTCTGTTCCTCAAACACACAAAGCAGGTTCCCAGGGCTTTTAATTTGTCATTTCTCCACCTAGAGCATTCTCTCTGATTTTCACACGGCTGCTTCTTTGTCATCGTTCAAAAGTAATGACACTTCTTCAGTGACCACTGGCCACCCAATCTAAAGAATATATCCAGGTCATTGTCTAGTATATTAACTGACATAAAGCATTTATCACTGTCTGAAATTAACTGGTTTATCTGATTGTTTTCTTCTTTATTGTCTGGCTACTCCACTCTAATGTAAGCTTTAAAACCAGGGACTCTGTTGGTCTTATTCACAAATCCATCCCAAATATCTACAATAATACCTGGTGTGTTGTAAGCTGCAATCAGTATTTATTGGATGGATGAAAGCATGGTTGGATGGGCGAACAAATGAATATGTAGACGGTGACATTTTAAATCTGAGGAGATGAAGCACAGGATTTATAATATAAGAGCCAAAAGGGCTTCTAGAAATGACAAGTTAAACCTTTCATTTTGCATTTTCCATTTGCATTTATCAAATTAAACTAGAACCAGAAAAAGGTGACTATCTTGCCCAGGATTACATAGCTCATAGCTGGGACATGATCCCAGAGTTAGCTATGCCATGTTGCTTTTCTTCTGGAAACAAGTACATGAAGATACACAATCATGCATACAAGACACTACCCCAACTGAGATGTCATGTTCTAATGGAAATTATCTGTCTGAGCTTTAAAGAAAAACTTTCTTTACCTTCAAATATCCACTGGGCTCATAAATACTTATTTAGATAGTTGATGATTCTCTTGGCTCTTATATGTCTGTGGAGGGCAGGACAACTTTGTTCCATCCAAGTGAGCAACAAACCTGGTTGCTCACTTGGATGTCCCAAAGCGCAGCCATTACATTTGCCCAGTATATGCCAGGACAAGAACCCCTGGACCAATGGTTGTTCTAATATACCAAGATGTTTTATAAACACAGCATGTTAGTGATTTGTGATATAAACATCATCCTATATCTTTTGGCACTTAATATGTTACTAAAAACACAAAAAGGAATGTGTGGTCTTGGATCCTGGTGATGAGTCTTAAAATCTGAATATTAAACATGAGGTTTTGTTTTGCTACCATATCTGTTTCCTTTTTATTGGAAACCCTAGATTATAATCAGTCTAGAGGACAGGTACTATATTTTCTTCATCACATAGAGTACTGTGTCTAACAGGGCATATTCTTCCCAATAGAGGCTCAAGCCTATTAACTGCTGCTAACAATAATTTTTATAGGCCGGGTGCAGTGACTCATGCCTGTAATCCCAGCACTTTGGGAGGCCGAGGCAGGAGGATCACGAGGTCAAGAGATCGAGACCATCCTGGCCAACATGGTGAAACTCCATCTCTACTAAAAATACAAAAATTAGCTGGGCGTGGTGGCATGTGCCTGTAGTCCCAGCTACTCAGGAGGCTGAGGCAGGAGAATCGCTTGAACCCGGGAGTCGGAGGTTGCAGTGAGCCGAGATCGCACCACTGCACTCCAGCCTGGCAACAGAGCAAGACTCCATCTCAAAAAATAATAATCATAATAATTTTTATAATATTAATGTTGATATCAATAAACTAATGTTTTCAAGAGTAAAATAATCTTTATATTAAGTGATCTCTTTAGGTTTTCAAAATTTATAAAGCACAAGAACATTTTCTTCTTCTTTTGGGGGACTATTAAGAAAATTTCTGAAGAAAAGGTCATTCACCTGAGAATTGCACTATAGTGCAGATGAGTTCATTTGCAAGTTGATGCTTTTAATATCTGAACTACTTCATTTCTCCAGTATAAGACGCTCTTGCCCAGACCCATCCTGCTGGGACTGTTTGCAAGCAGTTGTATTGTTCCTGGTTGAAAATCCTCTGGAGGAAACATTTAAAGAACCCACTCAGTGCAGAGCGTGCAAGATATCAGAAGTGTAATTTTATTTTCTTTAACTCAGACTTCTAACCACAAACCTCCACAAAGGTCTCAGAGTAATGGAAAGATAAGATGTCCTGAGTTTGTAATCATTGATAGTACTTATCAAACACATTTTCTGTAACCAAACAATGATAAGTATTAGCTTAGCACAGCACATGAATGTGACACAAGATGCAAAAGTCTAAAAATTGCCATGTTGATATTAGGTTTTAGTTATATTTGAGTTTTACTAAGAAATTCTGGCATTTAAAAAAAAAGTACTTCCTACCACTTTTCTCACCTTTCATAAAAGCAATGTCATGTCTTATGAGTCTACCAGCTAAAACCTTTAGATCCCTGGTTAGTAGATTTTTATATATGCATCATTTCTAAACTTATATTGCTATTCAAAGGCACCCATAATCTAAAGAAGTGATTGAGGCAAGGAAGGGAGGGAGGATAAACAAGACAAACCCAATCTAACCTAAATGCCTAACATTTGGAGAAAAAAAAAGAAAGCAGAAAAAGAAAAAGGGAAGAAGGAAAGTGAGGAGAAAAAGCCAAAAGAGTGCTCATGAACACACACACAATGTGTGCATTGTTTTACTCTCCAAGGAACTCCACAGGGGGTACAAAACAACCCTTTGGCTCTCTAAGTGTGTATAATAAGAAAAATGAAAGATTGATTTTCTCCTAGTTAAAACTGATTTCTTCATGAAAAATGAAAAGATCCCAGTGGTATTATAAAACTTTGTAGCAATATTCACAAAGCAATTAATTTACAAATAAGTTATTTTGTTAGTTACTTCATTGCCTTTGATTTGAAACTATTGTACTAGGGAAATCATATGAGATTAAATGAACCCAACTCTCTTCCACAGAGTGGGAGGGAGAGAGGATTTTATCCACACCTCTGAATACCCCACATTGCTTGCCATTGCTCAGCTACTGTGCAAAACTCCTTGGGCACATGGACAGGGTGTTCACTGCCTGAACTCATCTGCACCTATGGCTCCAGCTCTCATGTCTACCCCCAGGAGCCCACATTTTCTCTCCAGCCCAAACTTCTAGTTCCTTGTTTCCAAATTCCCTTCAACATCACTATCTTGTTTTACCCTAACACATCAAGTATAACCTTTCCAAACTGAGCTCAGTACAGTCATGCGCTGCATAAATGACATGTCGGTCAACAATGGACTGTATATATGGTGGCGGTCCCATAAGATTATAATACAGAAATTTTTAATGTCCCTTTTATGTGTTTAGTTACACAAATATTTACCATTGTGCTACCATGGCCTGCAGTATTCAGTACAGTAACATGCTGTACAGCTTTGTAGCCTAGAAGCAATAGGCTACTCCACATAGCCTAGGTAGTGCGGTAGCCTCTGCCATCTAGTAGACATCATTGTGTCAGTAAGCTCGATGATGTTCACACAACAAAATCACTAAGGACACATTTCTCAGAATGTATTCCCATCATCAAGTGGCACATGACTGTATTCATTCACCAAACCCAAACCCTGTCTTTTCAGGGAGTCACTAGTCTGACCCTAGGAACCTCAGAGTCTTCCTCATTTCTTCCTCTCTGATTTTCATCATCCAATTGGTCACCAAGTCCAGTTGACTCCAGCTCATGAATATCTATTAAATTCAATTCTTTTTCTCCATTCGCATTGCCAATCCACACCTTTTTCATGTCTTCCCTTATCTGTGGAAGCATCCTCTTGACTGGCCTTCTCAATACTGATCTCTCTCCTCCCCATCCCTCCTCCATGCTGCTCTCAAAATTATCTTTCAGAAGAGCATTTCCCTCCCCAGTTTAAAAGTCTCTATTAGTGTTCTATTGCTTATAAGGTATTTTAAAATATATATATCTGGCTTGACACAAAATGCTTTCACAATCTCATAGGCCATCTATTGAAGCCACACTGAACTTTTTGGCCATTTCTTTCACACTTCTGTTCTTGACTATTAGAATATGCTTCACACTTCATTATTTCTGTTACCATAAACTAAAATATCTGATTACCCCTTAATCTGAGAAGAAATTCTCATTCATTTTTCAAGAACCATTTTAAATGTCAACTTCTCTCTTGAGATATTTCCAAGACCACCAGACAAAGACTCGTATTTCTATGCTCCCAATAATACTTTGTTTAGGCCAGTATATTTTAGTGCATAGCATCTTGGATCATAATTATTTTTCTCTGTCTTCCTCATTTAACCAAGAGCTCCACAAAGATAAGGACTGCATTACAGTTGCCTAAATAATCCCAGGACCTTGAACATTGTGGAAAGCTCAATCATATTAAATAAAAGAATTAATATTAATAGAAGAATATAAAGTCTAAGCATGTTTGGTAAATATCTTTGTAATGGGCCAAGAAGAGGAGTGGGAAAAGGAGAGCAAAGATCCTATTTACTGAAGATTGGGTGATACTTATTTCCTAGTCAAAAAAAAAGACTCATGGGAAAGGGAGACCCTCCTCTCCCAAACACACACTCTGACTGGAGAAGCTGAAGGTCTGTTTGTGGAGAAATTTTCCGACTTTATCTGGAGGTGAGTCAAGTTAGAGAGCCAAACGGAGCAAAATACAGGGGTAGAGGAAGCTGCAGAAAGGCTCTGGGAGCTCAATGGGTCCCCAAGCAGCCCATTCTTGCCAGGCACCACAGGGATCCATCTGGAGGGTGGCCAGAGGAGCAGGGTATAAAACTCCACAGGGAGAAGGAATTCTCTAGCTGAACTTTGTAACTATTTGAACAGGGCAAAAAGTCTCCTGGCCTGAACTGGGGGGAGGCCGTGAATCCAGCATGCAGATTTCACATGCAGGGGAAGAACTAAAGCCCTTTTCTTTCACAGCTGGGAGGCAGAAAGCCTTGGGCAAGTTTTCAAGCCAGTCTCGCCCTTTGCCTGGAAACAGACTTGGGGCTGTGAGAGGAGGCATGGTTAGAGTGAGACCAGCCCTTTGGTTTGCATGGAATCTGGATGAGACCTGTGACTGCCGGATTTCCCCCACTTCCCTGACAACCTGCATGACTCAGCAGAGGCAGCCATAATCCTCCTAGGTACACAACTCCAGTGACCTGGGAATCTCACCCACATCCCCCACAGCAGCCACAGCAAGACCTGCCCAAGAAGAGTCTGAGCTCAGACATGCCTAGCCCTGCCCTTCCCTACCCACCCTGGTTAGCAGAACACAAAGGGCATATAATCTTGGGAGTTCTAGGGCCCCACCCACCACCAGACCCTCTCTATACTATTACAGCTGATGCTTTCTGGAAAGCACCACCTCCTGGCAGGAGGCCAACCAGCACAAAAATAGAGCATTAAACCACCAAAGCTAAAGACCCTCATGGAGTCCATTGCACCCTTCGCCACCTCCACCAGAACAGCACTGGTATCCATGGCTGAGAGACCCATAGATGGTTCACATCACAGGAATCTGTGCAGACAACCCCCAGTACCAGCCCAGAGCCGGGTAGACTCGCTGAGTGGCTAGACCCAGAAGAGAGACAACAATCACTGCAGTTTGGCTCACTGGAAGCTACATACATAGGAAAAGGGGAGAGTACGACATCAAGGGAACACTCCATGGGACAAAAAAAAATCTGAAGAACAGCCTTCAGCCCTAGACCTTCCCTCTGACAGCGCCTACCCAAATGAGAAGGAACCAGAAAACCAATTCTGGTAATATGACAAAACAAGGCTCTTCATCACCCCCAAAAAATCACACTAGTTCACCAGCAATGGATCCAAACCAAGAAGAACTTCTTCATCTACCTGAAGAAGAATTCAGGAGGCTAGTTATTAAGCTAATCAGGGAGGGACCAGAGAAAGGTGAAGCCCAATGCAAGGAAATCCAAAAAATGATACAAGAAGTGAAGGGAGAAATGTTCAAGGAAATAGATAGCTTAAAGAAAAAACAATAAAAATTTCAGGAAACTTTGGACACACTTTTAGAAAGGTGAAATGCTCTGGAAAGTCTCAGCAATAGAATTGAACAACTAGAAGAAAGAAATTCAGAGCTTGAAGACAAGGTCTTCGAATTAACCCAGTCCAACAAAAACAAAGAAAAAAAGAATAAGATAATTTGACACCAGGGTCCACACACTTACTTAATCTCTTCACCTACTAATCTAGTCCAAACCCCTCATTGTACAGAAACTAAAGCATCAGAGCTAAAGAGATTTGCTAAGAAATAAAAAAACAAAAAGAAGCTTTTAACATTAAGCTAGATATGAAAATGAATTTCAGGTATTTATTTTCCTTCTAGGTATATTGGATATATTATCACCCCTAATACTTAAAGTAGTATTCACATTGGTGCCACATATGTGTTCTGTGATTGAAAGGGTTATTATACATCAAAAAATTATTTTAAAGTGACTTAGATATGAAATTACATTGTACCTAACACACTCATTTCCCTAGACATTTTCATTCATCAGCCATCATGTATTAAGCTGGGCTGTCATTGTACCTGGGTTCTTCTCGGATGAAGTCTAAATTCTTAATGATTTTCCCATCACTTATCCGCCTGTAGAAATGTACAGAAATGGATTCACATATAGAAGTAACTTTCATCATAATTAAATAAGTGCAAATAGGCACATCTATGAGATTTTTGCATTAGTCCTAGATAGTGCAAAGTAAACAGAACTTTAATCGTGAGTGCAGTAGAGAGCTTGTTGTTGTTATTGTTGTTTTTGCATGTACAGATTCTTTGATGCAAAGTCCTAGGAGAACACAAACATAGGCTGTAAAAAAAATTTATTTATCAAAGTCAAAAAAGTTACCTTTAAATGATCATTAATTGCTTATTGAAAGCGCTGTGTCTGTGTCAACATGGCTCAAATAAACAGACCCTAACAACACTCGTGGTCAACTGGATGGACACTCCTGAGTCTATCACCCTATTTGTGGACAACCTGTTTCTTTTTTTTCCTCAAGCAAAGTAGATACAAGCATCATATGTTATACATGAACCAGAATGAAGTTCATATCCCCCGTTTCTGACTCTCTAAACTTGCAAATCTTTACCTGTTTTGGTCAACCTTACAGGCCAAACTATTGAAAAAAAAAAAATCATTTCTTGACTAACACTTTCAATTTGTGTGACATATCCCCTACATACTTAAGTTCCACTTTCCAAAATATAATTGTGAATTTTTATAAGAAGGTTTCAAATGCCATGTTTCTTTTTTCACTTTGAATGACCAAAAAGTGCCATTTGACAGACCTAGTTTATTAGAACAGCAGTAGTACTGAGATGCCATTTACAGAGAAATTGTGACCTTTTCTTCAGTTATTGCAAGCTACAAATGATTTTAAAATACATTTTTAAAAATTTGCAAAGCCCAGTAAGTCATTTTGCATATAAAACTCAATATTCTTAGAGTAGGGAAGCAGTATATGTTGTACATTTTGCTGTTTACAACTGTGAATACTGGGATGAATTTTTTTAAGCCAAATAATGCTATGAATCTTACAGTGAGTAAAGACAAGAATTTCAGTCCCCCCTACATGCCTGCATTTTGTTTCTACCAAGAAATGGGAATATGCTACTAGTAACTTAAAACTGAAATATCCATTTCATCTGAAGGAGTTGTGGTTAACAAGCAACAGCAAGTTGTGACAGCCATTTTGTTCACAAATGATGACAAAAATAAGGGACTCAAGATCTTACATAAGAATAAGAGACATTTCTAGAAAGAGTGGGGAAAAACAGCATAAGGTATGATTAAACAAATACTAGGAAAAAATGACTGAAATGAAGAATAAACTTGAGTCTAGAGATTGAAAACTTTCACCCAGTCTTAAAAAATAAAAATAAAAAATGAATAGAAGGGCCGGGTGCGGTGGCTCACGCGTGTAATCCCAGCACTTTGCGAGGCGGAGGCGGAGGCGGAGGCGGAGGCAGAGGTGGGCGGATCACGAGGTCAGCAGATTGAGACCATCTGGCTAACACAGTGAAACCCGGTCTCTACGAAAAATACAAAAAAATTAGCCAGGCGTGGTGGCGGGCGCCTGTAGTCTCAACTACTTGGGAGGCTGAGGCAGGAGAATCGCTTCAACCCAGGAGGTGGAGGTTGCAGTGAGCCGAGATTGCGCCACTGTACTCTAGCCTGGGCGACAGAGTGAGTCTCCGCCTCAAAAAAAAAAAAAAAAAAAAAAAAATTAATAGAAACACACAGAAAGAGAAACAGAGGGAGAGAGTTACACATATCCTGGAGGAATTCCTGAATTCCAATACTGAAGTAAATAGCTTTCAAGATTATGAAATTCTAGAGTTTTTTTTTTTTTTACAAAGGAATGAGAATTAGACTACCATCAAACTCTTCACCCACAAGCCTAGAAGCCAGCAGACAGTGCAGGAATATCTGCAACCACTAAGAAGAAAGGCTGCCATCCAGGACTCCTCGTCCCAGGAAAGATATCAGTCACTCATCAAGGTAAAAGGAAGACACCCTTACCTGTACTGGAATTCAGAGAGGTGGGGGGTATTTAACGAAAGTAAGAGAAGTTTTCTGATCATTAGATTAGAACAGAGATCACAAAACAGGAGCAGGTGTCCAAAATGATGTTGTCACTGAACGTATGTGATGTAAGTGTTAAGAAAGGATTCTTGAAACAGAAGAGAAATACTGTAAGAGGAAACCTAGCAATGATCTGCAACTATAAGTTTTAAATTATTTCCACAAACCCCACGTATGGAGCAGGGTGCACTGTCTGGGGGACGTGTGAGAGTGGGAAAGGAAGAACATTCTTAAGTTCTCATATCAGCGCAGGGGATTGGGACTAGGCACATCAGACAAAGGCATTTTCATTATTTTCATACAATGATAAACAAGTAGACATTCAATTAAGATTCTTTGAACATGATCATTACTTAATAAATTAAGAACTGTAGTCGACCTTCCAAATTAACCGGAGGCAAAGAGGAGAGTCAAAAGAAATTTCATCACACCAACAAAAATAAAAGAGAAAAAGAGGATACAACAAAGAAAAATAAGTAGTAAATAAACATAGAAATAAAATCAAGTAGAGGCTTATGCTGACTGGAAATGGCCTGAATTCATCTATCAAAAGAAAAAATTGACAACTGGGATTTTTGTTAAATCTAACAAGAACACCCTGAAAGGGGGTGCTGCCAGGAGATGACATTTACTCAGTCGTGGAGAGGCTAAGAGGGGCTCCAAGGTCAGCCATCTTCACAGACTTCTCTCAGACACTGGAGACACTGAGGGGCTATTTTCCCCAGTGGAATTGAGGAATCACTAATGCAATGCCTCAGTGACAAAGGAAGGCTCAAAGTGGCCTTGAGGGCTATCCTCCCAGCTTCCTCACAGAACACATCATAATACATGCACGTTTATTAGACACCCTCTGCCATCAGCCTTTCCCACTCTGGCGTATTATCCACACTGCTTTTAAAGTAGTCTTTCTAAAACCAGAATTCGTCCCATCACTCATATGGTCCCTGTTGCCTATAAGGTCTACAAAGAGGGTCTTCAAAATGTAGTTAGACATTCACATTTTCCTAGATATTTTTATAATTAAAAGCATCCTATTGTTCCAAATTCATTTTTAAAAAAAAGACTTTGTTAAATTCTACATTGAGATCCATCAAAGACTGGAAATCAACAAGATTCCCATCCTTCTTAATTCACAACCAAATAACAAAGGTGATCAGAATCATTGAGATTTATGTTCCTATAGATTTATGTTACACCTCCACTACTTCAACACAGTTTAGAAAGAATGTAGATGTTGGAGTCACATTAGAGTTCTAATTTTGGTTCTGCCACCAATTACTGTGTAACAAACCATTTAGCCTTTCCTGGTTGGAAATTCTTCAAACACTGACTAAAGGTAAGAATGCCTACATCTTCATGGCATGAGAAAGCCTATGTAAGTTAGGAGGATTGAAAATACGACAGAGGACAAGCAAGTGCTTAGTTTACTTGAGTTTGGCTCTTTTTGTTTAGAGCTTTTACATGGCGGTTTCTGGATACATGCATTGTGGAGATATTTTAAATAGGATCATTGCTAGCAGATTTATCGTTACCATTTAGCCACTCGTGCCTCAGGTTTGCCACATGCCAAACAGCATGCCACATCACATGGTTTTCTTTATAATGAGAGTGAACATTGGTTGTATTCATTTAGAATCTATGATGAATATTGTTCCAGAATACAAATTATTCATCAGCTTAATCTGGAAACTTAAAATAATCCTACCTAAGGCTGGATCTCACCTTCCACAGAATTGACACCAATGCTACTTTAATTCTCCTGAGCATAATACCACAACCAGAACTGCCCAAATTGGTTTGGCCTAGTTGAATGATTTTTATCAGTACAAACAAACCCTTCCACGAGTGGTACCAACGTTCTTGGAAGAATATCCAAAATCTGGAACATAGACCATATGGTCTGAATGGTCTGGCCTCTGCTTTCCTTTCCAGCCTCATCTTGGACCAACTTGGACCAGTTTGTCATCTTGGACCAAGCTCAGCCTCTTCCCTCTTTGTGCTCAGGCACATCTGTCTGCTTTCTTCTAGTTCCCTAACCTTACCTCATTCCTTCCTGCCACAGGCTCTTTGCACTTGTTCCTTCCATGGTATGGAATGTTCTTCCCTACCTTCATACCGTTCTCCCCATTGATTGCTACCTTGTCCTTGAAATCTCCACTTAAGTGCCACTTGCACAGGAAAGACTTCAATGAACCCTGCTCCTCAGCTACACCTCCACACCCACCCAATCCAGTCAAGCTCCTTGTTACATTCCCTCATATAATCGAGTTTTGCCTGTAATTATCATTAATCAATGGGATTATTTGATTAATATATCTCTCTCTACCATGCAGTTACCTTCCGAAGAACAGGGGTTGACCTGGTTTTGCTCATCCTTGTACATACACCATCTGGCACAGTACCTGCTACCAGGCAGGTGCTCAACGCTACATGAGTAAATGGATGAATGAAGAATGAATACGAATTCCAAAGCTGCTCATGTCATTCACGCCACTAAAGGACTTCATGAGATTCTAGAAAAGGCATAAACCAGCAAGTAGCCCAAAACTGTCCTTGTGCTGCTCATTCTACATTCCTCAGTCCTCTTAACAGCACTTAACTCACTTTGAGCCAGCACAAGGTGAAACATTTGATCAATTTGATTTCATTTTTTTTAATTTTTTGTAAGAACAGTAAAGTCTATTTTTTTACCACTGAAAAAATGTATACCTAGATGGGATCATACCTACTAAAAGTTCTGCCTTCACTTTTAGTTCATTTGATTATTTAAGTTATTTAATATTACTTAACTTTCCTTTTTTCAACCTCAAGAATAGGGCTCAGTGTGAAAGAGAAAACAAAAGTAGTACAAATTATATACAGTAAAAAGCAGCAGAAACACGTGTATTAACTTACATTGTATGTAGCATTATTTAAATTGTCCATATAGAGTCTGCTATATGCCATTCAAGAGAAGGAATCAGGGACTCCAGAATGATTTTTTTTGTAAGGTCTACAGGGGCTAAGAAGTATTTTTACATTATCCTTTCCTCCTTGGCTTTTTAGGGTGAACTCTGATACTTAGTGTCAATAAAAACTCTGTGGTGCCCTGGACATTTCAGATAACAGATCATCCAGGTAAGATTAAAATTAAAATCCTTCTTTTCAAAGCCTTCCCATTTTATTTTCTACCACAGAAAGAATTCCCAGTCCAAATGCCAGAGCTATTTAATTTTCATTCTGTTGACACAAGTCATTTTGCCTTTCATCTCTCTCTAAGAACAGTAAGCCACTCTGCTACTTTATCCACTGACAGGTAACTCCAAGCAGGTAATTTAAAAATTTAATGGTCTGATGAAACATTTTTTTCATCTCAAGACACAGTATCAAAGGCAGCAATGCAAACTCAATGCCATCCACAGTGACTTGAGTGACATGGTGCCCTTGGCCATATCCTGAAACTATTCCTACTTTCAAAAACCAAAACCACTTTCTTTTGGGTGCATAATTTTTCTACCTTTGCTTTTTCTTAATGTTTACTTGAATTATAACTTAATAAGAAATATTCAATACACCACTTACCTGTTAAAACTTTAATGTGCAAGCAGAAGAGAAATAAATACCAGAGGCCTGACTTCATGTTTGCCAGAAACAGTTAACAGTCCTCGCGTTCAGTGTTCAAAGCTGACAGTGAATTCAGGCTCTCGGTTGTTTTCTATTTGCTGGAAAGGAAGTGGGTTTTCTGGGAGTTTATGTAGTGTCACGCTTACCATCAAATGAAGGGGGTGTCTCTTCTTTGATGCCAATGGCTATATGAAAGGCATTATTGCTTATGACATGACTTTAAAAATGCATGGATTATTGATCATTTTGAAGACAGAGGAAAACATTACCCTTATTCTGGTTCCTATAAAACAAGTTAAAGAGATTATGCCTGTATTTTTCAGAACCACCCTACTTCTCTGAATCAATAGTTATGGGGGATAACAGGACCTAAAAATACTCACACAATGAATAAAACATATATTTTGACACATTTCTATCTTATGCTAGGTGCTCCAGAGATAAGAAAGCCTTTGAAATAGGACAAGAAACAAACAAAATTATTATAGAAATTGAAGTGAAAAGATCTGAAAGAAGAGCATCATAGGAATCTGAGAAATGATATTTATGTGGCATTCATTGCAGATTGCAATGTTTCAAATGATGGGGTCAGTTTTAAACTAACTTAAACCCTGCTCCTCATATTACAGCAGAGTCTGTAGGAACCAGGGATTCCTCACCTAGGGCTCAGTGAGACCAAGAATGTTTAAAAGCCTGCCGTGGTCTCTCTATCCCTGCAGGGAGGTAAAGTAGACAATAACAACAATAACAATAATAATTACATAGATAATTATATGTATATATACTTAAATGTTTTATATGAAATAATATATCTTAATGCAAAATGTAAAAAATTAAATGTAAAATAATATATTTTATATATAAAATATACCTATTTTTATATATGAATATAGCTAATATTACATTTATATTATGTTTTATATGCATGTAAATGGTTACTGTTTGTATATATATTTACATTATAACTATAGTTTATACATATATTAACTCATTTAATCTTCTTAATCATCCCAATGGTGACCACTAATCTCCCATTTTACAGATGAGGGAAACTGAGGCATAGAGAGGTAAAGAACCTGGCCGAAGTCATATAGTAAGTGTCAGTGCTAGGATTTGGAGAGTCTGGCTCCAGAGTCCTCACTCTTAACCGAAGCAGGTAGAACCACCCATACCAAGGCCTGCTGATCCCTCCATCCAGAGGTCTGAACGGGCTTCCAGGATGCTAGATCCAGGCTGGACTTCCCTTAGCCTGCAGAGATGACATTTAGATGAGAAGCTGAAATCAGCTGGCCAGGGAAACCAAGGTGTGAGTCCAAAAGGTCCAGGCTCTGAAACAGATTCCAGGTTTGGGGCTTTAGGCCAGCCACTAGGAATGCCAGACCACAGCCAAGGGGTCTGCAAGGTAAGGAGGAGGCTGATCCTGCAGGGATCCCCCTTGCTGCTGAAGCTTCTCCTAGCTACCTTCTGTAGGGCTCCTGGGTCTCAGCAGTGGGTGTGAAGGAAGCTGTTTGAGGGACTGAGCTAGCCTGAGCAGTAGAGCCTGGGCTGCCAGGACCCCTGGGACCTTGCTACCCCAATCTCCTCCCTTTTCACTGTACTCCCTGTAGCATCATGAGGAAAGGCTTCCAGCCCCACTGGCACTGTGCTGGAGTCCTTTTCCAGCACACAGGCAGGCAGTGGAGAACAACTGACTTCTTCCAACCTAGTTGAGGCGTAGCTCTGTAACTGAGTATGGGGAGCTTTAACTTCACTTGAGAAAAGCTGTCATAAGTTCTAGAGCTCAGGGCTGTTGCACAGAGAAAAATACAAAGCAGAAACCTAATAATAACCATGCAATGAGGACATAGTGTGTGCCAGACACCAGGCTCCACGTGCATTGTCTGATTCCATTCTCAAACAACTCAACGAGGGAGAGTCTGTTATTTATTCTCATTTCATAGATGAGGAAACTGAGAGTTAAGAGAGATTCAGTCATTTGCCCGGAGTCACAGAGCTGATGAGCAACGGAGCCTGTTCAAATCCAGACGGTGAAACTCTGGATTCCAAATTCTTAACTACCCCACCACACTCACACTCTTATCCTCACTTATTTGGCTAGAAATGACTGGAAGCATTACTTTTTTTGGTCTCCTATGTTCATGGTGGAAGGATACTTAGGTCCTAGGGGAAATTCCAAGATAATTTGAATGCAAAAAAAGATGTCCTGGTCAATTGGAGGTGTAATGTTTCTACCTCAAGGGGAGAAAAGTCACACAAGTTATGGTTAAATTCAGCTTTAGTTCAACTGGCTATGTGTAGTTTTGTTTGATATGTATCTGTTTGCTTTTTCCCAACCCTCTCGCTTCTCAGTTTGTCAGACACTGGGTGGTAAATTGATCTGATAGTGGAGAAGAGCTCACTTCTATGTAAACAATGTTTTATGTCAAAGTCCTGTTTCAATGATCCTTCCCATGCCTTGCCTTCTCAAAATTCTTGGTCAAGAATACAAGTACTTGTGGTTTAAAATATTCAGAACTGCTTTCACGTGCCTGGAAAATTAACTGGGCAAAAATTTCCATTCACCTCACAGGAAGTGCTTTTTGTTTGCTTTTAATTTTTTTTCATTCCATGACTTAAGATGGTTTTGATTTGTGTATGCAGATGCCTGGGGTGAGGGTGGGGCATGGAAAGTTGGTTACATTAAAAGTGTTTTTTATTTCTTGCCTCCTGGGCACCAGAGTTCATCATGCAACATGCTTGCTTTTCTGAAGGGCCGTAGGTGAATGTCTTTCTTTTGCTTTGCTTGCAACTTACCGAAAGCAACATTTGTCTGAGTAGAGGAGCTCAGACACCAGCATGGTTGAGTCCAAGCAATAGGGTTAGAAAGTACCCCCCAAATATCTATGCTTCACCTAAGCTTGGTTTGCCATTCTGAAAGGGACAAGCATCAAAAGTGAGAGGTCCTTCCTAATCACAATTGCTTCAACTCCTACCTTGCCTATACCGTTGAGTGGTACCACCAACCAGCCTTCTCCCTTTTCCTGCTGATTCACCGATAAATCCCAATTACTCTACTTCCTAACTGTCTCTCAAGTATTTTTTCCTCCTCGCTTGCCAAGGTCACTGACTTAGATCAGGCCTCTGTCATTTCTGTTCCCACCCTTGTCCCATTTTGGTCCGTCTTCATGCTACAACCAGAGTAATCTTTGTAAAATGTAAATAGAATTCATCTGTGTCCCCACCCCTCCCAGGATCCTCCACTGGCTTCCTCTCTTAGGTAAGGCCCACACCCCTTCAAGATTCCTTATGAAGGGCAGCTCCTTCCCCAGTTCGGCCTCATCTCTTGCCACATTTGTTCTTTCTTCCTTCTGTACAAAATGTTTCCGTCACATTGAATGACATGAAGTTCTCCAAATTCCCCAAACTAACTCTTCCTTCTACTGCCAGGAGCCATCATTTTGTCTGTGCTTCCCCTCCTCACCACCCTAGCCTACCTTCTTTGGCAGATATTCCACCATTCTTCAGGCCTTTGCTTCCATACCCATCGATTCATCAAAGACATCAAACCAATGTCATTCACTCCCAACCACCCCCATAACTAGTGTCCATTTAGTGGCTTTTCTGCAACCTCCCAATGCTCCTCTGTGTCCCTCATCCTAGAAATCATTATGTTACCGGTGGAAGGTATCTTAGTTACCGGCAGGAAATCCGTACAGGTCTGCAGCAACCTCATTTCTTGCCTCTTCAGAAAAAAGAATTTGACTGAGAAGCATAAGGCAGAAATACAGACCAAGGCAAGCTTCAGAGCAGGAATAGAAGTTTATTTTAAAAAGCTTTAGAACAGAAAAAACGAGCATGTGCTTGGAAGAGGCCCAAGGTCAAGTGTGGTGTTTAACCTTGATTTTAGGACTTTATAGGCTGGCCCCTTTCACAGGATTCTTCCCTTAGGGTGGGCTGCCCGCACGCGCAGTGCCCTCCTTACCCTTAGGAGGTGAGCACGTGCAGTGCGTTTAGGAAACTGTACGTGTGCTCATCTGAGGCTTTATTCCCTTTTCTGGTGGTGTGCCTCCAGAGGCCATTTTGTCTCTTAATGCGCAGGCCCAGGAAGTTGCTTCTACCTGGTACCTGCATTCAATTAACACTTTAGTGCAACAGGTGTGGACCATCAGGAAATGACCTCTCCCTGGCACCAGCTGCCAATTTATCACTTTTAGAGAGGCAATGTGATAATTGCCAAACCATCACCCAGCATTCCTATGAGTGGGGAAAGAGCCCTCTCCTTCCCAGCTCATGCTTGTCTAGCTACCTGTAACAATTGTAACAATTATACCACTGTAATGGCCTGTTTGCTTTCCAACAGCTTCTACTAAACTGTGAGAAACATCAGAACAAGAACTGAAGATGTCTTCGGTTTTTTTTGTTACTGTTTGTTTGTTTGAGACGGAGTCTCACTCTGTCACCGCGCTGGAGTGCCGTGGCAACCTCTCGGCTCGCTGCAACCTCCACCTCCCGAGTTCAAGTAATTCTCCTGCCTCAGCCTCCTGAGTAGCTAGGGCTACAGGTGCATGCCATCATGCCCAGCTAATTTCTATATTTTTAGTAGAGACAGGGTTTCACCATGTTGGCCAGGATAGTCTCGATCTCTTAACCTCGTGATCTGCCCACCTCAGCCTAAAGATGCCTTCTTTGCAAGTATGTTTGCAATGCTCCACAACTATTTATTGAATGAACAAGTGTTTGAAGAATCCTTGACTTTTGGAGGAACCATACGACCTTGGGGATGCTCACCAATGACAATTTTTCACTCTGAATCATAATGCAAGAGCAGAAAATTATCAAAATGTGTTTGTATTTCACATTGAAATTAATTGAATAAATATATAATTCATCATCCTGATTCATCTCTCATCTGATCACTTGCCCATCTCTAATCATAAAACAAAAGTATATTCCATTTTGACAGCCAAATATTTTCTCATTTAAAGTTATTAATTAATCCATAAAGCCCAGAAAACTAATTATATATTTCCATGAGGGGTGAAAAAAATCAGCATGAGATGTGACTGCCAAATGACATGATTGATATTTTTAACAAATATACTGCAACTTATTTATGTTGGCCTTCATTCCGGTGATAGCATATTCCGCAAAACATCAGTAAGGCACCTCTCTGGATCCCATTCCTTCCAGCCTCTGCAGAGTTCAGGCTCCCTTAGTTCTGTCTTTGGCTCCTGAGTCACCATTCTACAGTTTTGTATTCATCTGTTCTCATGCTGCTATGAAGAAATACCTGAGACTGAGTAATTTACAAAGATAAGACATTTACTTGAATCACAGTTCCACATGGCTGGGGAGGTCTAAGGAAACTTACACTCATGGCAGAAGGCACCTCTTTATAGGGCAGCAGGAGAGAGAATGAGTGCCAGCAAGGGAAATGCCAGATGCTTATAAAACCATCAGATCTCATGAGAACTCACTCACTATCATGAGAACAACGTGGGGGAAACCACCCTCATGATTCAATCACCTCCCATCACATCCTTCCCATGACACATGGGGATTCTGGGGATTACAATTCAAGATGAGATTTGGGTGGGAATACAGCCAAACCATACAGCCAAACCTGCCCCTGGCCCCTCCCAAATCTCATGTCCTTACATTTCAAAACACCATCGTGTCTTCCCAACAGTCCCCCAAAGTCTTAGCTCATTCCGGCATTAACCCAAAAGTCCAAGTCCAAAGTCGCATCTGAAACAAGGCAAGTCCCTTCCACCTATGAGCCTGTAAAGTCAACACATGCACACATATGTTTATTGCGGCATTATTCACAATAGCAAAGACTTGGAACCAACCCAAATGTCCAACAATGATAGACTGGATTAAGAAAATGTGGCACATATACACCATGGAATACTATGCAGCCATAAAAAATGATGAGTTCATGTCCTTTATAGGGACATGGATGAAATTGGAAATCATCATTCTCAGTAAACTATCGCAAGAACAAAAAAACCCAACACCGCATATTCTCACTCATAGGTGGGAATTGAACAATGAGAACACATGGACACAGGAAGGGGAACATCACACTTCGGGGACTGTTGTGGGGTGGGGAGAGGGGGGAGGGATAGCATTGGGAGATATACCTAATGCTAGATGACGAGTTAGTGGGTGCAGCGCACCAGCATGGCACATGTACACATATGTAACTTACCTGCACGTTGTGCACATGTACCATAAAACCTAAAGTATAATAATAATAATAATAATAATAAAATATGAAAGTGAAATAAAAAAAAAAGTCAAAAGCAAGTTACTTACTTCCTACATACAATGGGAGTGGTATGGTTTGGCTGTGTACCCACCCAAATCTCACCTTGAATTGTAATAATTCCCATGTGTCAAGGGCAGGGCCAGGTGGAGATAACTGAATTGTGGGGTGGTTTCCCCCATACTGTTCTCATGGTAGTGAATAAGTCTGAGACCTAATGGTTTTATAAATAGGAGTTCCCCTGCACAAGCCCTCCTGCCACCATGTAAGACATGCCTTCACTTCTCCTTTGCCTTCCACCACGATTGTGAGGCCTTCCCAGCCATGTGGAACTGTGAGTCCATTAAACCTCTTACCTTTATAAATTACCCAGTCTCAGGAACGTCTTTAGTAGCAGTGTGAGAACAGATGAATACAGGGGGTACAGGCATTGGGTAAATACACCCATTCCAAATGGGAGAAATTGGCCAAAATGAAGGGGCTGCAGGCCCCATGCAAGTCCAAAATCCAATAGGGCAGTCACTAAACCTTAAAGTTCTGAAATGATCTCCTTTGATTCCATGTCTCATATCCAGGGTGTGCTGATGAAAGAGGTGGGCTTATAAAACCATCAGATCTCATGAGAATTCACTCACTATCATGAGAACAGCATAAGGGAAACTGCCCCCACGATTCATTTATCTCCCACTGGGTCCCTCCCATGACCCATGGGATTAAGGAGATTACAGTTCAAGATGAGATTTGCGTGGGGCACAGCCAAACCATGCGAAGTTCCTTCTCTAGAGTTTATAACCAGCTAGAATCTCTCCAATCATTCACACACACACACACACACAGCTTCAGCTGTACATTGCCGCTAGGGAATATGAATCCAGTGTAACCATCTCTTCTGATTTTTTCCAAAGACACATGAAATTCTAGTCTTTGTGGGAAATACCCCATTTTTAAATTTTGGAGCTTATTCAAAAAATTTAAAATACACTGTGAGTCAACATTATGGGAAGCAAACAAAACATATCTAAAGATCCAGTTTGGCCCATGGACTATTCATTTTTAACTTCTGCTTTAAAGGATGACACTCAATTAGCAGTACATACATATATACATATATGCACATAAAATTCAAAGACCTTTGCTTTAGACCTGACTCTGTCACTTACCAACTGTGTGGTCTTGAGAAAGATGCCTAACCTCTTTGAGCAAAAGTTCACTCATTTGTAATCACAGAGGATCCTTGTGAGGACCAAAAGGTAATGTATGTGAAAGCTCTTCAACACTATTACATAGGCCGGGCGCGGTGGCTCACGCCTGTAATGCCAACACTTTGGGAGGCCAAGGCAGGGGGATCACGAGGTCAGGAGACCGAGATCACCCTGGCTAACACGGTGAAACCCCGTCTCTACTAAAAATACAAAAAATTAGCCGGGTGTGATGGTGGGCGCCTGTAGTCCCAGCTACTTGGGAGGCTGAGGCAGGAGAATGGCGTGAACCCGGGAGGCGGAGCTTGCAGTGAGCCGAGATCGTGCCACTGCACTCCAGCCTGGGTGACAGAGCGACACTCCATCTCAAAACAAAAAAAAAAATTACACAATGCCAAAAATATAATTATTATTATTTTAAATTTTCATGACTCTTTAATCATCATTGATATTTTTGAAATATTTTATTATGTTTGGACTCATCCCAAATTTTTGTACACAGGATTAAGACTGGTTACCCTCTTTCAGAAAAATCATGAAAATAGTAACATTGGTCTTCTTTGAGTGGCTGTTCAGAGTAAGATTTTAAGATTTTAATAACCTCTTCCTAGTAATTGATGTATTTTTAGGATATAAAATGATAACTTCAAACTATGCAATGCATTCCATTTCAGAACTGCTCTCTTTTTTCTTTTCTTTGGAAGCACCTTAAATGGCAAAAATAACCTCTTCAAATTCAGTTGAAAGCCTAAATGGCCTTCACCCAAGGAGCTTAGATAGGATGGAACACTACACTGGAATTTGGTAGAAATTACAGAGATTAAGTCAAATTATATTAGGTTTCTTGGGTTATGCTTTGTGTGAATGGATGACACCTACTGGTATAAACTGAAAATTGGCTTTCTCTTTTCAAAAAGAAAAATAACTGCTCATCTCTCAGATCAAGAAGGGAAAAAAATCACCTCCAGCAGAGTCCAACACTGTTAAAAGTGTAATCACCAGATGTACAAGCCAAGGATTTTGTGAAATCATGAGAAAATGTTCATGATACAGTAAATGAAAAAAGCAAGCTACATGTACAACATATATATAACCTTAATGTTTAAAAATTTTATATAAAAATCTATAAAGAAAAATATACAAAAACAATATACAGAAAAAGGGAAAGGATAGGCACCAGAATGTTAACTTGCTAATTAATATGCTAAGTATAACTAAGGATTATTTTTCCTTTATGTTTTCTGTACTTTCAAAACCTTCTCCTATGCCCATGTAGCAATTCAGCAAACAAAATTCAGATGTAATTTTGTTTCCACCAATCAGATGTGCCAATACCTCACTTGCTTTTGGAACTGCATTAATGGCAGACAACTGGTAGACATCTATTTTGCTAGCACAAACGGTCACAGCAGGATAGTCTTATAGCCAGTTGATTCGAGACATGGCAGCCTCTAACAATGGTCATGGCAGCTTTTATTTTTATGATAAAAACCATGTAAGTCTGGGGGCTGGGAGTTATTTCTAGAAGCTAAGCCCAAGAATCTGCTTCTCCAGCCCTTCCAAATATTTTGTAATATCTGGTAACAAATCTTTTTCTGGTTAAACTAGAGAGAATGGTTTTAGGTTTCTTGGGTTTTTTATTAATTTATTATAACAGCAATAAACAAATACTCTATGAGTGAGTGTGTGTGTGATTGTTTTTTCTTCCATAAAGTTTTACAAAATTACCTTATGTATGAGGAAGCAGAATACCTAAAGCACAAAGAATGAAAGTGATAAAATAACTCAATAAATTATGGCCAGGCAATGCCCTTGTTGGTGGTATTTTTTTAAAAATATCCATTGTCACCTAATTTTTTTTGCCAAATGAACTTGAAAATCATATTTAAATTTTCACAAGTTCTCCCTGCTCAATCTTTCTGCTCTCCATATTCCACTGGAATGTTGATTCCATACATTGCTGAGTGCCTAGACTTCCACGTTACTACTTGGAGATCCCAAAAGCATCCCACAGCCAATTAATTCATAGCTTTTACAAGCCATTTTATTTTAAAAGTTAGATGAAGGTTTAACAGATGCCATTATGAGTGCTATGAGAATGTGCATATGTGAAACTAACCTCATACTTTTTATCAATGTCCACCTTTATTTCTTAATCACTATATCATATATTGAATAGACTTTGGTGGCTTTAAGAAATTAACATATAACAAGAATTGTCCCAGCCAGGCATGGTGGCTCATGCCTGTAATTACAGCACTTTGGGAGACCAAGGCAGGTGGATCACTTGAGGTCAGGAGTTTGAGACCAGCCTGGACAACATGGTGAAACCCTGTCTCTACTAAAAATACAAAAATTATCCGGGCACGGTGGCGAATGCCTGTAATCCCAGTTACTCGGGAGGCTGAGGCAGAAGAATCGCTTGAATCTGGGAGGCAGAGGTTGCAGTGAACCAAGATTGCATCACTGACTCCAGCCTGAGCGACAGAGCGAAAGACTCCATCTCACAAAAAAAAAAGAATTGTCCCCATTCTTAAGTGTTGAACCACTTGAGAAGAGGGGCAAGGATCTCACAGACATTAGTAGGGTTAGACAGGGAATTATAAGAAATGATGACTGAGGTAAGTAATTGTCCAAAAAAAATAGAAATGGTTGACAAGTTTAATGGAGAAGATGGAGTGACAGATCACAATGTCTTGGTGATTAAGGCAGGTAAAAGAGATAATACAGACAGAAAATATATTAACTCACATTTGTATGGGATGGTACAGTGTGCATAACACCTACACACATTATATGTTAAAAACCAGTGACCTTGCACAGAATGGATATTATCACCTGCATCTTGTTAGAATGGAAACCTAAGTCTCAAAGAAGTTAAATGGTTTGCCCAAATTATCTAAGCCAGGACCAGAACTCATATATACTCACTTCTAGATTAGTGCTGTTACAAGTGTCTAGAAAGAAAAAGAGAAACAAAGGTGTTAGGCTTGCTGAAGTTTATCCTGGAGGCTTGGTTCTATCTCAGACTCTCTGAGTTTACATTTTACTGTGCCTAATGAATACAATTGTAAAAACTACTAGACACAGTCTCCCCTCTGTTGACCATTGATCATTTCCCAAATTAGAGATGCACTGAAGTGTCCAGACCTCTCTTATTTTACCTCTTAATAAGTCATTTGATATAAAAAATAAAAACAGTTTTGGTAGATGTGGTTATAAAGCCATGAAAATTAATATCACACTCTATTATCCAAACCCCCACCTTAAGTCTTTGGAATTATTTTATGACAGGTACACTAGATTTACTATCAAGACACTGTAAACCCAATCTGGATCTCCAGCCCAGAAGATGAGCAGTTTCCTCATATAGCATACTGAATCAAAATCTCCAAGGAGCACAGGTCGAGTGAGAATTGTCAGAGTGAAATTAAAGTTCATCCAAAAGAAAACTTTTTTTAGTAAAAAAGAGTAAAGACAATTACTAGGCCTGCCACACATTAAACCATATTATAAAGTTATAATAATTCAATCATTTTAGACTAGAATAAAGATAGACAGTCAACAGAATAGACTATATATCCAGAACTAGGTATTTGTGTATATAAGAATTTAATGTTTGATACCATCATTACACTGGATGGGGTTCAGTTGCAGATAACAGAAACCATTCTCTCTAGTTTAACCGGAAAAGGATTTGTTACCAGATATTACAAAATATTTGGAAGGGCTGGAGAAGCAGATTCTTGGGCTTAGCTTCTAGAAATAACTCCCAGTCCCCAGACTTACATGGTTTTCATCATAATAATAAAAGCTGCCATGACCATTGTTAGAGGCCGCCATGTCTCGAATCAACTGGCTATAAGACTATCCTGCTGTGACCATTTGTGCTAGCAAAATAGATGTCTACCAGTTGTCTGCCATTAATGCAGTTCCAAAAGCAAGTGACGTATTGGCACATCTGATTGGTGGAAACAAAATTACATCTGAAACATAGCTGCAAGGAACCCCAGGAAAGGTCATTTTCAAATTCTCAGCCACTATAATATAGGAAGGCTCACTTGGACGTTAGAGTAGAATTTGAGCAAGTGAATTCCAGTATCTACCAAAAATAGCATTTCACATCAGCTAGAAAAGAAGAGTTATTTAATAAACGATGACAAAGCATTTGGGTAGCTAGTTGAAAAAAGATGTATTTAGATCTATATCTTACACTCTACATCAAAATTAACTGCATATAAATTAAAAAGTTAAATTATAAAATTCACATTAATAAATGAAAGAACATAAAGAAATATTTTCTACGTACAAAAGAAATCTCGTAGAGAAATGTTAATAGATTGGATCCAAAAGGAATTTTGTACACAACATACAATGATTATAATTCAAGACATTCAAGACAATACTTACAGGAAAGAGGCAAAGGATTAATATTTGTCATATTTTAAATCCTCATGCAAATTTACTGAAAAACATTAAGACCCCATAGATATGCAAAGCACTTCAATGTGAAATTGACAAAAAAGGGAAAATGTAAGAAGATGTGCATGAGTATGATAAATAGTTAAAAATAGAAAGAAAAATGGGTGAAAAGATAATATCAAAGAAAAATTCAAGAAAAAACTATTTTATATTCATAAAAAATATAATTCACAATGAAGCTTTAGTAGTCATAAATCTTTATATTTGTATAATACGTCATTGAAATCTATGAAGTAAAACTTCCAGAAATATATGTAAAATTGATGGAAACACAATCATTATGAGAGATTGCATTAAGTCTGATAATTTGCATAAGCAAAATGTATAGAGAATTTGAATAAAAATATAAAAATTTGATTTATTAGATACATATTAAACTTCTAGTTTATTAGAAAATATATCTGCTTTTCCAACACGTGGAACATTTATGAAATGCAACTATGTATTAGAACTCAAAGAAACCCTCAATATAAATTCAAAGGCAGGAAATTTATATCTTTATTGATCACTATGCATTAAACCTAAAAATTAGTAAGAAACATTTAAAGTGTTAAAACATAGCTAATTGACAATTTCAAATATCCCTCTCTATGGTCAAAAGTAAATAGGCCAGGCATGGTGGTGCACGCCCATAATCCCAGCACTTTGAGAGGCCAAGGTGGGCATATCACTTGAGGTCAGGAGTTCAAGACCAGCCTGGCCAACATGGTGAAACCTCATCTCTACTAAAAATACAAAAATTAGCTGGGCTTGCTGGGGCACACCTGTAATCCAAGCTACTCAGGAGGCTGAGGCAGGAGAATCATTTGAACCTGGGAGGTGGTGGTTGCAGTGAGCAAAGATATGGCCACCACACTCCAGCCTAGAAAACAGAGTGAGACTCCACCTCAAAAAAAAAAAAAAAAGTAAATTGCAATTACAGACTACTTGGAGAAAGTAGGGTAATAAAATATAACTTACCAAAACAAATTAAGTGTGGCCAGCCCAAGTTATAATTGGGAAAAAATGTATTCATACACCTTTGGTTCTTTATATTATTTAACAAGAATGAAATGACACTAATGAGCCAATCATTTCAATCAAGAGATACAAAAAGAAAAACTAAATAAGCCTTTAAAAAGTAGAAACATAGAATTAATATATATTTACAAATGGAAAAAATACTGAATTAGGAAATAGAAAAAATTGTAAATAATAAAACAAAATTCCTGTTTTCACTTTTAAAAGTATTAATTTGAGCAAGACTCTCTTAGCATGAGGAAGAGGAAAATATATATGCACAATATTAAAAGAGAAGGAAATAATACAGATACTGATCAATTTTTTAAATTTTAAAGAAAATACAACACAAAATACCACGTAACTTCTAAAAACGTGGTTGAAATGGCCAATGTTCTGGGACACAGAAAACTGACACAAATAAAAAACTGAACAGACTCATAAGCTTGGAAGAAAATACGAATAGAACTAAGAAACTAACCCATACAAAAGGGCTGAACCCTGACTATTCTACAAGTGAGTTATTTAATGACTCAAAAAGTAGAAAATTCCCATGCTGTTTAGACTAGTCTGGAGCACTAGAGGTAAAAATGGAAATTTTTCAGGTTATTGTGTGAAGTTGATATAATGTTAATGACAAAATCTAACAAGCTTAACTGAAAAAAAGATTAACAAACCAATCTCACTTATGAATATAATACATTCTAAATTAAATACTAAAAAAATCTAGTCCAGTGGTTTCTTAAGGAAATAATTCACTAGATAGGATTTACTCCCAACATGCAAAGATTGCTTAATGATAAAATGTCTGTATCTCAGTAACTTTGCATGATTTTTAAAAAGAAAAATCTGTGAATACATCAGAACTAGAAGGATATTTCCTAGCCCGATGAAAAGTCATACCACATATCACCAGACATTG
Organism: Pongo abelii; assembly: GCF_028885655.2. Classification (NCBI taxonomy): domain Eukaryota; kingdom Metazoa; phylum Chordata; class Mammalia; order Primates; family Hominidae; genus Pongo; species Pongo abelii. The sequence continues at coordinate 107,218,483 of NC_071996.2, read as the reverse complement.
TCATGTTTACTTATGAAACACTGAAGGGATCCCCTGAGGTTAGAAGGAAGGCATTACCCCTGTTGTTTTTCGATATCCAGAAAGATATTTACAAGAAATAATTATTATACCTTTTTAAAAAGAGAAGAAACAATTATCAGATGTTTGCTCTGATGTCACTGATTACCAAGAAAATCCAAGAGAATGAATAAGAAAGTTTAGTAAGGCAGCCAAGGACAAAGTAAATGTAAGAAAAGCCAAATGTCAGGGGGAGAATGAATGGTTAGAAAATTATAAGGGGGAAAATAACAATAAACAGGCACAGTTTATATCAAGAAAGCTAAGAAACTTTCAGAGGGACATTAACAGAAGATTTGAATAAATGTAAAGGCATACAATGCTTCTCAATAAGAAGATGCAATGTTATAAAAATATTAATTCTCTCCAAATTATTTTATAAATATAATATTTTTACAACCAAAATACCAATTGTATTTATCACATTTGGGAGTCCGACAAAATGATCCAGGAATTCTTTGGAAGAATGAAATTGAGAATAACCAAGACAATTAATGGGCTAGAAGAAGAAGTGATGAGTGGTTGAGCCTACAAATAGCCATAAGAATTAAACTGAACACAAAATCCAAAACCAAATCCTAATAATACAGGTATTCAGTAAAATGACAGATGCATAGAATTTCAAGTCTGTGGGAAAAATACGTATTTCTCATTAAACAAAGTGTTAGGAATAATTAGCCAAACTTTTGGGGAAAAAAATGGAATTAGAACTCTACCTCATGTAATATGGCAAAATAAATTCATGAATCAAGATGTACAAAAATGAAATCATAAATAAATTTGAAGAAAATTCAGATTAGAAAAGTATTCCCTAGCTGCTTGGAAGGATGAACTCCTTCCTCGTTATTTCTCAGACATTCTCCTTATCTGTATTGATAGCCTTTTTTTTTTAAGCCATAATCATGTGCAAAAAAAGGGCATATTTAAGAAAATATATAGATAAATACTTCATCTATATATTTAGAGAGGTATTTTGAAACCTGAAAACAAAGGAAATTTAAAAGAAAAACCTTGATATACTTACTTCCTAAAAACTCACATTTTCCTGCATCAAAAAATTTAAAACTAAAAGTAAAATGGTGAAGGAAGAAAAAATATTTGCAACTTATATGACGGCCAAAGGCCAATGAGATCAATACATAAAACTTCTTACAAATTATTAATAAGATGAAAAAAATTTTTAATTAAAGTCTAAATAGGCAATTCATCCACACGCACAAAAAGCCTAAGTAGGCAATTCCCAAAAAAAGAAAGGCGGAAGTCCAAAATATACATTAAGACAAAAAAAGTTCAGTCTCACTAGTTAGCAAAAATGAATGAGATATATGAAACCACAAGATTCATTTTTTCCTGTCAATTTTGGAAAAAATTAAAGACATTGAAATGATATTTAAAAGATATTCAATGATGTTCCAAGAATATTAAATAAAATCTAATGTTCAGTTTTAGTAAGGAAATAAGTAATAGACGTTTTTACCCACAGCTAGTGGGAGTGAACATTGATACAACCTTCTAAACAGCAATTTGGTAGCAAATATCAGGAGTCTTAAACCATATCACATGATCTCCTGACCAAGCAGCACCCTCCCAGGAGGCCTGATCTATCAGTTTATCAGACATTTCCAAGCAGGTCAGGGTCCCCATTAAAGTTCAAGTTAGGACTCAAAACCCGGATACATAAATGCATCTATATCTATAGTATAAATTACCTTTACAGACGTTTCCGATTTACAATGGGGTTACATCCAAATAAACCCATTGTAAGTTGAAAATATCCCAAGTTGAAAATACATTTAATACACCTAACCTACCAGGCATTGTAGCTTAGCCTAGCCTACCTTAAACATGCTCAGAACACTTATATTAAGCCTACAGTTGGGCAAAGGCATCCAACACAAAGCCTGTTTTATAATAAAGTGTTGACTATCTCATTAAATTTATTGAATATTGCACTGAAAGTGAAAAACAGAATGTTTGTATATGGGTATGCACCATTAACATACACAGCTGAAGGCACACTGGGACCTGAAGGAGATTTGAGGCATTTAACTAGTTAATTGCTGGATGATAAGGATACTTCAGGGATAGGTCATCACTTCCTCTCTCTTCTGCTGAGCCTCTGTAGAAGGCAGTGGGGCATTGACACCTGTTGATGGCTTAGCAGGCACAGTGTTTTTCAGAAAGGTATCAAGAATCGGCTGCTTATCCTTGAGACAGCGTGGCTGACTGGGAGCTGAGAACTGCAGCTTCTGCCTAGCATAACAAAAGAGTATTGTACCACATATGGCTGGCTCCAGAAAAGATCAAAATTCAAAATTTGAAGTTAAATTTCTACTAAATGAGTATGGGTTTTGCACCATCATAAAGTCAAAAAATCCTAAGTCAAACCATCCTGAGTCAGGGACCATCTGTACAAACATCAGATATCCATATGTTGTCTTACCTCCCTCACAGCCATGTGGAAGGTACCTTCCAAACGATTGAATAATTTTTTTTTTTTTTTTTTTGAGACAGAGTCTTGCTCTATCCCCCAGGCTGGAGTGCAGTGCCATGATCTCGGCTCACTGCAGCCTCCACCTCCCAGGTTCAAGTGATTCTCATGCCTCAGCCTCCCAAGTAGCTGAGATTACAGATGCGTACAACCACACCTGGCTAATTTTTGTATTTTTAGTAGAGACAAGGTTTCGCCATGTTGGCCAGGCTGATCTCGAACTCCTGACCTCAAGTGATCCACCAGCCTCAGCCTCCCAAAGTGCTGAGATTACAGGCGTGAGCCACTGCACCTGGCTAAATTTTATTTTTTTAAGTGTTTAGTGTCAGATGGACAAAGCCTGAACAGTATGTGCCAGAGTACATACCTATTCCAGCTTTGAAAATTTGTCCTGGAAATACCCTTAGAAACATATTGATAGCCTGAAAGATACTAACAGCAAAACAAATAGAAAATGTAATTGGAACTATTCTACTTATCCTTCTTGGACTGAGGGAAAGAGACTCTAAAATATATTTAAGATAAAGATGTATAAGAAACAATAGCAACTTCTAAATGTGCTATATTTTTCATTGTTCTAGTAGCCTTGTTGCTATTATATAAAAAACTAAAAAATTAATGCTATGTGTTCCTATGGACGGGGATGGCCTGTGTCTGCATTTTGCATTATTTTACCAAACAAGTGATTTTTTTTTTTTTTTTTTTTTTTTTTGAGACAAGGTTTCACTCTGTTGACCAGGCTGGAGTAAAGTGGCACAATCTTGACTCACTGCAACCTCTGCCCCCAGGGCTCAGGCAATCCTCCCACCTCAGTCTTCCAAGTAGCTGGGACTACAAGCATGTGCCACCACACTCGGCTAATTTTTGTAGTTTTTTGTTTGTTTTTGTTTTTGTTTTTTTTGGTAGAGACAGGGTTTGGCCATGTTGCCCAGGCTGGCCTTGAACTCCTGGGTTCAAGCGATTTGCCCACCTCGGCCTCCCACAGTACTGGGATTACAGGCATGAGCCACCATACCTGGCCAACAAGTCATATTCTTTACAATTGATAGATGGCTTCAATTTCCCCCTAAAAGATGCCAGTTGACAGCCTATAAAGCATTTTATTTTTCTGCTAACAAATGTATTTTCAACAATGCTAATTCTCATCATGCAGCACAAAAGCACCTACTGAACCAAGGCTACATAATGATAAACAAGATGTGTAGAACCCAACATAAAACAATACTGACTTTAAGATCACAGAGAATATATTAGTGACAGATTTCCATTGTAAGTGACCAAAACCCAAATGGCTTAAGAAAATGAATTACTGACTCATGAAACTTAAACTCAGGAAAATCTACCTTCAGGTACAGCTAGATCCAGAAATCTATCTTTCCTTGTATCTCTTTTTTGCTGTTTTTTGTGTTGACTTCATTCTGAAGCAGGTTCTTCCAAGAATCTATATGCTTCTCTCCTCCCAGCTTTGCAAGCTCAACAGCTTATAAAGAGTATAGCATGCCGGCTGCGGTGGCTCATGCCTGTAAGCCCAGCACTTTGGGAGGCCAAGGCGGGCGGATCAACTGAAGTCAGGAGTTCAAGACCAGCCTGGCCAACATGGCGAAATCCTGTCTCTACTAAAAATGCAGGGGAATCGCTCGAACCCAGGAGGCGCACTTTGCAGTGAGCCAAGATTGTGCCACTGTACTCCAGCCTGGGTGACAGAGTGAGTCTCAGTCTCAAAAAAAAAAAAAAAAAAAAGTATAGCATTGGCAAAAGGCCTAGGTGTGATGCACTGGACAGACACAGGTCACATGCCTGTTTTTGAAATAATTCCAGTAGCAAAAGAGATGCAGAGCTCTGTTCAGCTAGGCCTGCCCATGTGCCCATCCCTGGAGCCCAGGAGTGAGGTCTGCTCTACGCCAACCACATGAACTAAGAGACAGGGGAATAGTGGCCCCTAAAAGAAAATCTAGGTGCTATTACCAGAAAAGAAGGAAAGAAATGTTGAGCAGACAAAAACAGCAGAGGTCTGCACAGATGGGAAGATGCTTTCTTTGTGTTGACACTGGGGATAAAATAAATGCTCAAAGAAGGCACAGTACAAAAACTTACTGAGGTAGGATATATAGTGAAGCCTTTAGACTAAGTCATTGCCAGTGATTAACGGAAGCTTTTTCTTAGTCATTTCGTCTTTCAAAATAGAGGGGAAACTGGGAGTCTGGAATTAGCACTCATTGTTTGACTGTTCAAAGGCCTGGTATAGTTTGATGCTCAGGTACCCCATATTCAACAAGAAATGAAAACCTTGGGGTGAGAAGGACCCTCTTTCACCCTCCTCCGTGCTGTGGGATGCCAAGGCTTACAGAGCACCTCAACTCCCCCAGCCTCTGGCTTCCACCTGCTCTCAGCTGCTGGAGTTCTGGCTGGAGACGGGAGGGCAGGAGGAAAGTGAGGCTGGAGTGTTTGTTCCTGAGGCGACCTTCCTGCAAAACCACAGCTCCTCTCAGGGAGCCTTCTCACACAGCTACGGTGACCCTTGCAGCTCTGCCTGGGTTCTGGTAAGCATTCTCTCCCCGACCTTCAGATCTGGAGGTGAGAACAGCTTCCTGCTGTTGCTTGCCCTGGGATGCTTCTGTACCTTCTTAGCCTGCTCACACCTTGGCTAATCATCATTGATTCTACTCTCCTCAGTCACTCAAACTTGAGTTTATTGCCTGCTTCCTTGGAGTGGGACAATGGCCCAATTGAGTCAAGGACCAATTTTGTAAAGAGATAAATATAGTAAGTGCCTGGCTATGTATTGTTATTTCAGGGATGAGGCAATACAAAGGCCTTTAGCTCACTGGCCTTCTCACCTATTGATCTACTCACTAATACGTGAATTTCCTTTAAGTGGAAACAAAGCCTTTCATTACACTGCATTTACATAGCGTATAAACTTCCCTGACCTCAAATTGCTCCACTATAGAAATGACTGATATCAGATTCTTTCTTGAGGAATAGCATTGACCATAAAGGGAGATAGAACAGTGAAGCTCAGAATCTGATAATGACAAATAAGATGGTGATGACCAGGCACGGTGGCTTATGCCTGTAATCCCAGCACTTTGGGAGGCTGAGGCAGGAGAATCACTTGCGCTCAGGAGTTTGAGACAAGTCTGGGCGACATAGGGAGATTCTGTCTTTCCCAAAAATCTAAAAATTAGCTGGGTATGGTGGGGTGCTCCTGTGATTCTGGCTACTTGGGAGGCTGAAGTGGGAGGATTGCTTGAGCCTGAGAGCCATGCTTGCACCACTGCACCCAGCCTAGGTGAGAAAGCAAGAGTCTGTCTGTCCCCCCTCCAAAAAAAAAAAAAAAAAGGATAGTGACAACATAGCGAAGAAAGGACCCAGAAAAAACCTACACGAGTATGCATACCAAAGAAAGACTATGTGTACCAAAGACAGACTTTTTCAACTCCTAATTTTGAAGGCTGGCTCTAAAGCTAAGCATCTCTTCTTTACCAACCTAGAACAAATTAGATTACCCACAATATGGGCTGAATCCTGTCCCCCTCAAAATTCCTATGTTGAAATTACAAGTCTCAGTACCTCAGAATGTGACTGTATTTGGAGATAAGGCCTTTAAAGAGATAATGAAGGTAAAATGCGATCATATGTGTGGGACCTAATCTAAGATGACTGGTGTCCTTATAAGAAAAAATTAGTACACACACACACACACACACACACACACACAGAGACCATGTGAAGAACACAGAGAGAAGACGACCATGTACAGCCAAGAAGAGAGGCATAGAATAAATCTTTCCCTCCTGACCCTCAGAAAATCCAACCCTGACAACACCTTGATCTTCAACTTCTAGGCTCCAGCATTGTGAGAACTTTCTGTTGTTTAAGCCACCCAGTCTATAATACTTTGTTGTGGCAGCCTAACAAATTAATACACCCACTCCCAAAGTTCCCAAGGTAAAGACTTACTCAAAGAGAAAGAAAAAGCCGAATTTCTCCGCCAGACCAAAAAAACCAAATCAATTCACTGTGTCAGCATCCTGAAGCTGCAACTTGTAAATATCAACCTAAGGCAAAGTCGTGGCCACTTTCTTACCTACCCATCCATCAATAGCTGCCATCAGATGCATCTTTTGGGACAACAAAATAATTAGCACATTTATTTGCCGGCCATTTGGGGAAACTGACGTAGGGTTGGACCACTGACTCTTCTACCAACTATTGGGACAAAGCTTCGTTTATAAGCAAGGACTTGGCATTTTAGAACTCAATGTGTCATCTCTTCTTGCACAATAATACTGTATTAAGGTCTACTTACTGGGTAAAGAGGTATGGAAAGTCACTAATAAACTCAACTGATGGTAAAAGAACAAGAACTCAAATTACAAAATGAGGTAAGATAAGATCCCTGAATCATAGAGGTCAGTTCCTTACCTGACTACTAGGTATTCTTACTCCAACAAAGGTTATTGATAGATCCTTATTGGAGACAGCTGGGTCTCTTTGAAGCCGTAGCCTGACCTAACCCAACCACCTTAATTTGCAGGATCTGCTCACTAAGGTTTAGTCTATTCAGCTTGTTGTTGGTTGCTGCCCTATATGAACAGGGGAAGTTTAAACAGCAGTGGAGAGCAAAGCAAAGAAAGAGCCTCAAACAATCATATACTTTTTTTCTCTCCATAGGAATAAATACTACCCAGATATCCCCTGTTTCCATTGCAATTACTAAAAGGTAGTGGAATCTTTTGTGAAATTTGTGCTTGGGAACCCACTGCCTTAGAATAAAAGCATCAAGTAGGCTTGGGAGTGAATCTAAAAAATAAACTTAAGAAAGAAAATCAGGCTGGGTGCAGTGGCTCACGCCCATAATTCCAAAACTCGGGAGGCCGAGGAGGGCGGATCACCAGAGGTCAGGAGTTGGAGACCAACCTAGCCAACGTGGTGAAACCCCGTCTCTACTAAAAATACAAAAATTAGCCAGGCGTGGTGGCGGGCACCTGTATCCCAGCTACTCAGGAGGCTGAGGCAGGAGAATTGCTTGAACCCGAGAGGCAGAGGTTGCAGTGGCCAGGATCGTGCCACTGCACTCCAGCCTGGGCAACAGAGCGAGACTCAGTCTCAAAAAAAAAAATCAAAACCAAATTGCTAAAGTTTCAGAGAGATCTCAGACTCAATGATTAAAAAGTCCTGGGTACTAAAAGTCATTTGGTTTATATTGTCCTATTTTAGTTTCAATTTCCAAAGATGTTCATTTTTACTTGACTCACTGAGGAACTGTGTTCCTAACGATCATGGATACAAATGAGTTTTTCCTTCAAATATATAAAATGAGAAGTTTTCCTGCATCCTTACATGTGATTTTTATTAGACCCAGTGCCCAGGAATTCTTCCAGTGAAATCCAACTTGATTTCAAAATAGAAAAACTGGATTCGCTTCACAGACTCTTTGCTTGGCTACAAACCGTTTAAGTAACTGTGCTTCCTTCAGAGAGGCCGGTTGTCCAGTGCAGAGGTGAAGAGCTGGCTGCAGAGACAGGCCTTTCAGGTTTGAATCAGGCTTCGCAGTCTCTCGAGCTGCAGGTTCGTGGGCAAGTGAGGGAACCACTCAGGGTTCAACTTTCTCATCTGTAAAATGAAGATCATGACAGTACCTATCTCCTGTTTGTTGTGGGACCTGTGTGAAATAAGTTAACATAGTAAAGCATTTCGACTAATGTGCTAACATAAACCTAGTATGACATAAAACCTAATGTTTTATTTTCTCAATAAGTACTAGCTGCTGCTGCTGTTGTTGTAACAAAAAAAAAAAAAAACACCTAACTTCTCACCTCTTATCCATCAAAGTTGTCTCAGCTCTGTTGCCTATGCCATTCAAACAAACAATGGACTTGTAATGCCCGTGTGAATCAAAGGGTGGCCTGTCTGGTAAACAGCTCGAGCTGTCTGTCAGGGTCTCTGAGCTGGGGCTGTGGTGGTAGTGAGGTTTTGTGGCACAAGTTTTCTCAGTGGGTTTTGCTCTGAAGATGCAGAGTTTGTTTACCTTTAAAAAAAAAAAAAAACCTTTTTCTTGCTCTACTTGTAAGATTTAGTAAAAACATGAAGCTATTCATTACTTTGTGTGCTCCAAAAGCTAAATATAGAAAGAAGACAACTAATATTATGAAATGTGAGAACGGAGAAGAGGTGTGATGAAGCTAAATGCAGAACTTGACATTATTTTTAGGTTTGAGGTCAAAAAGTTTGCTTATATTACCTCCTAGTGAGAAAAACTCCCTTAAACCTTTCCTTCCTGTCAAACTCCATCCATAACGATGGTGGGAGAGAAGGAAACTGAGTAATTACTTTCCCTCAAATCATTTCCAAATTGCTGTGTTGGATATATTTATTTAGAGTTTCAGTGGCAGTGTTTTTCCTAAATGCCCTCAGAATTTAATGCAATAATATCAGCCTTTCAAAGGCATAAATTACTCAAACCAGATTTTGGAAGTTTCATTTACCGCCTCATCAGTGCATAAAATAGCGAGAACTGTATGCACCTGGAAACTCCACCTGTCTGGTCCAAGGGAGTCAAGGGTAGAATGACATGAGAAAGTTGCCTTCAATAGAGAATAGTACCCTCCAATTGCCCAGAATTTGACCCCAACATTGTCAAAGAAACCGTGAAGGGATTCCAGAATATCCAGGGAAATGTCCTGTGTGTACACAGGTCCTGTGAAAACGTCAGTCGCAAGCACAAGGTGTCAGATGCTGCACTCTGATGGGTCAGACGCACTACGCCCAAAGTTAGAGGCCGGCAGTGATTGGTGGGTGAGGAGAGCCGAACTTTGGCCAGAGGGAGGGAGGTTAAAGCAGAAATAGTGAAAGGGAGCAGAGAAAGGACAAGAGGGACAAAAATAAAGTAAAAGGAGAAGAGAGAGAAAGCAGCAGCAGCAGAAGAGAGGACTGTGAGAAGGACTAGGGAGAGATTTAATGCGGGGGAATTGGTTTATTGAGAACACCCAGGCTTGTTTTCTTAGGGGCTTCTATAAGAGGACATTTCTGAAACTGAGAATTGATCTCCCCAAGTTGTAAACACTGTCATAGTCCCTGAATGATTTTTGTTTCTTTGTTTGTGGTGTTAATTATTTGTTTTTGCTATTTTCCAGTGCCGCTTGGACTATGATTATCTTAATAATTGTATTTTTAATAAATGTGCCCTTATATTTTATTTTAAATAAATTGTAAAACTTTCATATAAGTAATTGAATGGAAAGCCAATATTATCTGCCATGAATAAAAGGTAATGACAAAAATAAATAAAACAGAAACAATACCTTAAATTCTATCCAGATTCTATTAACAGAGAAGAGACAGATATATATCTACATATAGATATATATCCTAGTGTGTTAGGGAGGCATTAAATGAGTCTTGGTCTTTAATATTATCTAAAGGAAAAAAAGAGAATCGAAATGAGAAAAAAATATTTTCACTTGGTAAGTGAATGTTATTTAATGCCACATCCAAGTAACACCTGAAGTCGTTTTTCCTTAGCCCTCCAAAAAGAGGTGTTATCCATCTCACATTTTAGAAACTGCTGGGTCTATGAGCATTTTATTTCATAGAAAACACCATGCTCTTAATAAATTAAGATATTATTTTCTTAGACCAGCCACCAGTGTTACCAGAATTTAATCTGAGCACCCCCTCCAAGAGGCTAATCCCCTCTGGGAGTACTAAGGCTTTATGGGGGCAGGACCAGAACCAGAGTCAGGAAAGGAGCCAACCCAGAAAAATGCTGACAAGGAGTCACTGGGTCCCTGGATGAGGTCCTCACCACTGCATCTGCCCCTGGCACACACGTGGCTTCTGAGCACTTGGAAGTGGCTAGTTTAAACTGAGATGCACAACGTAAAATACGCACCAGATTTTTGAAGACAGTACAAAATTTTTAAATCTCTTATTAATAATTTTATGCTGATTACATATTAAAGCAATTTTTAGATATATTGCATTAAACAAAATATTAAAATTAAATTCACGTATTTCTTTTTAACTTTTAAATTATTTTATTTTGAACTAATTTTCAACTTAAAGGAAAAATTGTATAAGTTCCCACATAGTCTTCAGCTAGCTTTCCCTTAAGTTAATATCTCACATAACCATAGTACAATGATCAAAACCAATAAATTAACATTGACACATTAGTATAAACTACAAAGTGTACTCAAATTTCACCAATTTTTCCACTGATGTCCTTTTTTCCCCAGGATCCAACCCAAGATGCCACGTTGTATGTAGTTGTCATGTCCCCTTAGTTTCTTCCAATCTATGATGGTTCCTGGGTCTTTCCTTGCATTCATGACCTTGACACTTTTGAAGAGCACTGATCTGTTATCTTGTACCATGTCCCTCAGTTTAGGTTTGTGTAGTGTTTTCTCGTGATTGGAATGAGTGTGTGCATTTTCAGCAAGAGAAATCACAGACGGAAGTGTCCTTCTCAGTGCATTCTATCAAAGGGCTCATGATGTCAATGTGTCTTGTTACTAGTGATTTTTACTTTTATTTAATGTGGCTACTACAAAAATTTTAATTACATGTGTGCCTCACATTATAATTCAATTGGACAGCGCTGATTGACACCATACACAGGTAAAATAATAAGTATGTGACTTAAAACAACATGTCCATAACAAAATATATGGATTTAATCATTGATATTTTCCAGACCCTTTTTATGTATTTCAAAACCTTTTAATACTAATGAACCAAATGTTTATTGAAAACTTATTGTATGTCAGACTCTTTTCTAAACACTTTGCATGTGCTGAATCATTTAATCCTCACACAACCCGATAAAGTAGATGTTCCTGTCATCCCTGCTTTGCAACTGGGGAACCTGAGATGGTAAAGAGGGTTTAAGTGGCATAAGGCCCTCACACAGCTTGCTAAATGGAAGATCTAGAATTAAAACACAGGAGGAGAATTCCAGAGCCCAGGCTTATAACACTACACTTTTTTTTTTTTTTTTGAGACAGAGTCTCGCTCTGTCACCCAGGCTGGAGTGCAGTGGCGCAATCTTGGCTCACCGCAAGCTCCGCCTCCCGAGTTCACACCATTCTCCTGCCTCAGCCTCCCGAGTAGCTGGGACTACAGGCGCCCGCCACCACGCCCGACTAATTTTTTGTATTTTTAGTAGAGACGGGGTTTCACCGTAGACAGGATGGTCTCGATCTCCTGACCTCGTGATCTGCCCGCCTCGGCCTCCCAAAGTGTTGGGATTACAGGCGTGAGCCACCGCACCCGGCACTACTACACTTTTAAAAGTTACATCGTCAGTTAATTGAGGGGACCCCAACTCCGGGTACCAGTCTGAGGCCTTGGAACCGGGCACACAGCAGGAGGTGAGGTGCCTTGAGCTCCGCCTCCTGTCAGATCAGCAGCGGCATTAGATTCTCATAGGAGCGGGAACCCTATTGTGAACTGCACGTGCAAGGAATCTAGGTTGTGAGCTCCTTATGAGAATCCAGTGCTTGATGATCTGAGGCAGAACAGTTTCTTCCTAAAACTATCCCTCCTCCAACCCCTTACATTCATGGAAAATTTGTCTTCCATGAAACCGATCCCTGGTGCCAAAAAGGTTGGGGACTGCTGAGTTAATTCAAATTCCACAACTCAAGCTTTGTTATTCAAATTCCACAACTCAAGCTTTATCAACTGTAAACTGTTTCAACTTTTCTCTCTTTTCCTGCATGACACAGAGTGGGAGAACTGATGTTTATTAAGTAAGCTTCTATACACTGTGCTAAGAATTTAACACACATTGTCTCATTTAATCCTCATAGCAGTTCCATTTTACAGATAAGAAATCTAAGGCTTGGCCGGGCGCAGTGGCTCACGCCTGTAATCCCAGCACTTTGGGAGGCCGAGGCGGGTGGATCACCTGAGGTCAGGAGTTCGAGACCAGCCTGGCCAAAATGGTGGAACCCCGTCTCTACTAAAAATACAAAAATCAGCCAGGTGTGGTGGCAAGCGCCTGTAATCCCAGCTACTCGGGAGGCTGAGGCAGGAGAATTGCTTGAATCCGGGAGGTGGAGGTTACAGAGAGCCAAGATCAGGCCACTGCATTCCAGCATGGGCGACAGAGTGAGACTCAGTCTCAAAAAAAAAAAGAAAGAAAAAGAAAAAAGAAATCTGAGGCTTAAAAAGTAGCAAGTGGCAGAGGCTGGAATCCATTTATTTGACTCCCTATTTTTCCATCATATGCATGTGCTCTCCAATAGGCCTAACTGCATAAGTGTTTTTATTTACTAATTTTGAAAAATCAGTGCTCTGCTCTGGGGATTCCATCAATCAGCAGCACTTCGGCCTGTTTTAGCAAAACATTATCAGTTTTCCTAAAAAAACTGATAATGACCCTGATGTGCCTTTTCAGACACCAAAGGAAGAAAACAATATCACCTTAGTGCAAATTACAAAATTGGTTAGGTTCCAGGTATGGGAAGCTCGGTCATTTATGTAAGGGAAATAAGATAACACTTAATTATTCAGAATGTCTGACAGAGAAAACAGAGCATTTGATCTCCTTGAAGTTAGCCAGCTTAATTCCTTTTACACATAGTACAAATACTTGGTATCCACAGCATGGAAAAATCATTCAAAATGGAACTGCCTGTGGTTGAACGCAGAACCCGTTCTGTTCATCGATACTCACTCCAGTCGATGAATGACAGAATCTTCTTCAATAAAACAGTAGAACTGGGCACCACTTCTTGGAATTGTACCACCTAAATGGAGACAGGCAGAAGTGTGGCCCGGATAGAATATTCCAATGACTCCGGAGACCATGCACAGAAATGCGGTTATTTGTTCACTGGGGTTGCCAAAAAATTCTATAAAAAGTAATGGGATGATTACAATTTATTGAAATATGGAGAAATGTTTCATGAAACTAAACATCCTTGAATAAAGTGGGAGTGCGATATCTCATGTTATTATGGATTACAAAGAAAAGAAACCAATTATTTCTAAGGGTTTCCTCCTCTGAAATCCCAAGATTCCTTCACCTCAGAGCTTTCTACAGTTCCCAAACAGGCCAGCAGAGTGTGCTGCTGAATCATACTTAATTCCCCAAACCCACAGCTGTGCAAATGCTTTTGTTTCTTTTCTGAAAACATAAAAATAAATCATGAACTGGCCCCATAGGCATGCGTGCAATGCAGAGTAAGGGACAAGGTTTTTTTTAATTTTTTTTAACAGTTTTATGCACAGGCTCAGAGCAAACGTAGTGAATTACTGTACTGCCAACAGTAGCAAGTAAGTCTCAGCAAGAAGAGATGGACAAATTGCCTGATGTGATGATGTCTGCCCCATGAATTGTTCTCTTGAGAGGATTTTGTGTTTGCATTGAAGGAGATGCATGCCTGGAAAGCTGCATTTTTATTTTTATCGTGTGTGTGTGTGTGTGTAGCTTTGCTTTAGAAGGAAGGAAGTGAGAGAGCTTCCATGCAGAGATTTGAAAAGGAAACCGATGTCCTCGGAGGACTGCAATATCCTGGAGAGGGCAAGAAAGTCAGCTGAAATTTATATACATCATCTCATCTTGGTCCCATTCCCACTTCCTCTAACTGTAAACACACATCACAGTCATCCTACAAAGCCTACTGAACTAACAATAGATCCATGCCCCAGAGAGCAAGATGAGTAACTTTTAAATAAAATATGTATTCCCCTTTACAGGAAAGAAACAAAATGAGGTGGCAATGGCTGCTGAGAGCAAAGCATGACCCCAGCACCTGAAGAGAATGGACAGATGAGATGCAGGCATGTCCCAGTTCACAGTGAACTTGGGTTCTGAACATTCGTTGGCAGGCCTGTGTTTGGAATTGAGAGAATTATGAAGGCTGGGTACAGTCCTAGGACAGCCAAGCACATTCAGTCCATTGGCTGGACTATAACCCTGGCAGGGAAGCAGGCTGCTCTGAGCACCACCTTCATTCATAACCTTCATTTGCCCTCAAAGGAGTGCTTGAAAGTGGGGATTAGCACCATTTCACAGATGAAGACTGGGATCTAGTCAGCTTGTGTGATGTCGGTGCAAAAGTAATTGCGGTTTTTGCAATTACTTTTGATGGCAGTAATAACTTGCTCAAAGTCCAACAGCCAGCAAATGGTGGCACTTGGCCAATTGACTTCAGATCTTGTGCCCTGTCACTTCACTCACTTATAGTCATTGAGGGCTTTCAATGTATCAGGCACTGCTCCAAGTGTGTCACATGGATCATTTCATTACACCCACAATAGGAGTAACAGACAGGTACTCTTATTCCCATTTTACAAATGAGGAAGCGGAAGCACAGAGAGGTTTAGAAAGTTGTCCATGCTAGGAAGTGATGACGCATGGTTTCAAAACCAGGTCATGGGGCTCCACCACTGTTGCTCTGAACCAAACCAACATCCAGGGATCCTTCCAGACCTTCCACAGGTGCTCAGGCATTGACAGAGTTACAAATCTTCAGCCCAGAGGCCATAACTGCCAAATGGGAAAGGACAAAGGTTTGCCCTCCCTGTACTGGACATGAGATTGGGTAACACTTGCTTAGAGCTTACGATTTGCCAGGTTCCATGTTTAGTGCTTTATATATATGATATCATTCGGTTCTCACAGTAGTCCTGGGAGAAAGGAATAGTCGTCCTCTTGTTTAAGTAGAAAAACTTGTGCCAGAAAAGTTACTTATCCTACCCAAGGACATACAGTTAATAAATAGCAGGGCAGGACTAAAATGTAACATCTGTTTAACTTGGAGATATTTCCATGAAATATTGTTAAAGGAGAAAAGCAAAATGCAAAAATGTGCATACAATATACATATATAAAGAAATACATTATTATCAGAAAAATACAGAAGAATACATTTAAGGTTGTTAATCTGGGATATTGGAGAAGGTGGGATAAGGATATAAAAAGTACATACATCACACATTTATGCATCTGTGAAAACTATGCATGTGTGTAAGTATATGTACATATAAAAAGTTATGAAATGTATGCAAAAGTTATAATAAATAGAAATAAATTAATTTTGACTAATTAATAGACATTTGATGAAATTCAATAGCCATTTCTAATAAAAGTTCTTAGTATACTTTATTGTTATGGGTGTGTTGTTCTAATCCTGAATTATTAACAGAAATCAAAAGTAAGCATTATATTTAACATTAAAACTCTGGGCAAGTTCACCTTAAAATCAGGAACAAGGCTAGGAATCCAACTATCATTCTGTTATTCAACATTACTCTAGAAGTTCTGGTTCATACAATACAAGAAAAGGAAGTATGAGGTGAAAACTTTAGAAAGGAAGACACAAAATTATGCATGCAGATAATAATGTTATTAAAAACATATCTATACACACACTTACATATATCAACACTGCCTTCATACCACATAAGACCAACCCTGGCTGTGTTAGTTAGGGTTCCCTGGAGAAACAAAACCAACAGGATATATGTAGACATACAGAAGGAGATTTATAATAGGAATTGGCTCACACAGTTATGAAGGCTGCAAAATCTCAGTATGCCATCTGTAAGCTGGACAACCAGGAGAGCTGATGGTATAGTTCCAGTTCAAACCTGGAGGCCTGAGGACCAGGGGAACCAATGGTATAAGTCCCAGTCTAACTACAAAGGCACAAGAACCAGGAGCACCAATGTCTAAGGGCAGAAGAACATAGCTGCCCCAGCTCAGAGAGAGCAAATTTGCCTTTCCTTGTTCTCCTCAGGCCCTCAATGGATTGAATGACACCCATCTGCACTGGTGAGGGTGACCTTTCCTATTCAGTCTACCAATCCAAATGCTAATCTCTTCTAGAAACAGCCTACAGAGACACCTAGAAATAATGTTTTACCAGCTATCTGGCCATCCCTTAACCCAGTCAAGTTGACACATAAAATTAACCAGTACACTTGGTTATCATTTTTAACTTGGCAAAAATTATTGGTACCTGTTGTGGGAAGTCAGGGACCCCAAACAGAGGGACCGGCTGAAGCCATGGCAGAAGAATGTGGATTGTGAAGATTTCATGGACATTTATTAGTTCCCCAAATTAATACTTTTGTAATTTCTTATGCCTGTCTTTACTGCAATCTCTGAACATAAATTGTGAAGATTTCATGGACACTTATCACTTCCCCAATCAATACTCTTGTGATTTCCTATGCCTGTCTTTACTTTAATCTCTTAATCCTGTCAGCTGAGGAGGATGTATATCGCCTCAGGACCCTGAAATAATTGCATTAACTGCACAAATTGTACAGCATGTGTGTTTGAGCAATATGAAATGTGGGCACCTTGAAAAAAAGAACAGGATAACAGCAATGTTTAGGAAACAAGAGAGATAACCTTAAACTCTGACCACCAGTGAGCCGGGCAGAACAGAGCCATATTTCTCTTCTTTCAAAAGCAAATGGGAGAAATATCACTGAATTCTTTTTCTCAGCATGGAACATCCCTGAGAAAGAGAATGCGCACCTGGGGGTGGGTCTCTGAACTGGCCCCCTCTGGGGCGTGGTCATCTCTTATGGTCGAGACTGCAGAGGTGAAATAGACTCCAGTCTTCCATAGCTCTCCCAGGCTTATTAGGAAGAGGAAATTCCCGCCTAATAAATTTTGGTCAGACTGGTTGATCTCAAAACCTTGTCTCCTGATAAGATGTTATCAATGACAATGGTGTCCGAAACTTCATTAACAATTTTAATTTCACCTCGGTCCTGTGGTCCTGTGATCTTGCCCTACCTCCACTTGCCTTGTGATATTCTATTACCTTGTAATGTACTTGCTGTCTGTGACCCACACCTATTCATACACTCCCTCCCCTTTTGAAAATCCCTAATAAAAACTTGCTGGTTTTTGTGGCTTGTGGGGCATCACGGAACCTACCAACATGTGATGTCTCCCCCGGATGCCCAGCTTTAAAATTTCTCTTTTGTACACTGTCCCTTTATTTCTCAAGCTGGCCGATGCTTAAGGAAAATAGAAAAGAACCTACGTGAATATCACACTTGGTTATCATTTTTAAATTGGCAAAAATTATTGGTACCATTTTACCTTCCTTACTACCTACAACCTACTAGTTTCTACCTCCCCAAGTTTAGTGCTATTATATTCCCCCAAACACTAAAATTACCATATTCCTCTTTTTTCTACCCACAATCAAAGCTATTTTCCCCCAGGTAGAGAAAAAATGACCCTGCCAAACTTTTGCACAAGAAAGTGTGAATAGCCATTAAGATCCTCTTACTTTCCTGAATGTTTCTGTATATTTTTTTTATTAATAATAAATTTTATTTTTAGAGCAGTTTTAGGTTCACAGTAAAATTGAGTGAAAAGTACAGACAATTGCCAAATACCCCTGTCCCCACACATACACAACCTACCCTACTATCAAGATTCCCCACCAAAGTGGTACATTTGTTACAATCAATGCACCTTTATTTGACACATCATTATCACTCAGAGTTCATGGTTTACATTAGGGTTCACTTGGTGTACATTCTATGGGTTGGGACAAATGTATAATGACATATCTCTACCACTGTAATTTTATGCAGAATAGTTTAACTGCCCTAAAAATTATCTGTGCTCTCCCTATTCATCTCTCCCTTGTCCAGCCCCTGGCGACTACTCATCTTTTTATTGTCTCTATAGTTTTGCCTTTTCCAGAATGTCATATAGTTGGAAGCACACAGTAGGTAGGCTTTTCAGATTGTCTTCTTCCATTTAGTCTTATGCATTAACTTTTCCTCCATGTCTTTTCATAGCTTGATAGCTCATTTATTGTTAGCACTGAATAATATTCTATTGTCTGTTTCCCCAACAAGAGTAAAAAAATAAAATAAAACATTTCATTGTCTGGATGTACTACAGTTTATTTGTCCATTCATCTAAAGAATATCTGGTTGCTTCTGAGTTTTGGCAATTATGAAGGAAGCTGCTATAAACATTCATGTGCATGTTTTTATGTGAATGTAAGTTTTCAATTCATTTGGTAAATACTAAGGAGCATGATTGCTGGATCATATGGTGAAAGTATGTGTAGTTTTGTAAGAAACCTCCAAAATGTCTTCCAAAGTGGCTGTATGCATTTTGCATTCCTACCAGCAATGAATGAGAATTCCTGGTGTTTTATATCCTCACAGCATTTGGTGTTGTCAATGTTTTGGATTTTGGCCATTCTAATAGGGGTGTCATGGTACCTCATTGTTGTTTTAATTTGCCGCTTCCTAACAACAGATAATGTTAACTATCTTTTCACATGCTTACTTACCATCCATGTACGGTCTTTTGTGAGATACTGTTCAAGTATTTCATACAATTTTAATTGGGTTGTTTATTTTCTCATTGTTGAATTTTAAGAGCTCTTTTGGATAACAGTCCTTTATCAGATGTGTCTTTTGTCAATATTTCTCCCAGTCTGTGGCTTGTCTTCTCATGCTCGTAACATTTTTTTTTTCACAGATAAGTTTTAAATTTTAACAAAGTTCAGCTTTTCAATTATTTCTTTCATAGATTGTGCCTTTGGTGTTGTATCTAAAAAGCCATAGTCATACCCAAGGTCATCTAGATTTTCTCCAATGTTATCTTCTAAGAGTTTTACAGTTTTGTGTTTTGCATTTAGGTCTATTATCCATTTGAAGTTAATTTTTGTGATGGGGGAGACCTGTGTCTGGCTTCAGTTTTTGGTTTTTGGTTCTTGTTTTTTGCATGTGGATGTCCAGTCTTTCCAGCACTATTTATTGAAAAGACCATCTTTGATTTGTTAGATTATCTTTGTTCCTGTTAAAAGAAAAACTTTGACAAATTAAACTTAACAGAGTTAATAGGGCAAAGGATGATTTTTGAACAAGAGAAGAAAAAAACACTTCAGGCTCTACAAAACTTTTACTGGCTTGCCTAAAGAATGTTTACCAGTTTTTATCATTATGAACAACATAATCATGAAGTAAGTGAAGTCAACAGAGCATTGAAAATAAACACTTGTCCAAACCCATAGAATATATAACACCAAAAGTGAATTACCCTAATATAAACTATGAACTTTGGGAGTTAATGATGTATCAATGTAGGTTCATCAATGGTAACAAATGTACCCATCTGGTGGGGGATGTGGATTGTGGGTGGGAGATTGTATGCATAGGAACAAGGGGAATACGGAAACTCATACTTCCCACTCCATTTTTCTGTGAACATAAAACTGCTCTAAAAAAATACAGTTTATTAGGAATATTTTTTTTTTTTTTTGAGATGGAGTCTCGCACTCTCTCCCAGGCTGGAGTGCAGTGCGTGATCTCAGCTCACTGCAACCTCTGCCTCCCAGGTTCAAGCAATTCTCCTGCCTCAGCCTCCCGAGTAGCTGGGACTACAGGCACCTGCCACCACACCCAGCTAATTTTTTGTATTTTTAGTAGAGATCGGGTTTCACCGTGTTAGCCAGGATGGTCTCAATCTCTTGACCTCGTGATCTGCCCACCTCAGCCTCCCAAAGTGCTGGGATTACAGGCATGAGCCACCACTCCCGGCCAGGAATAATATTTTAAAGTGGCACATAGAAGGAATGGTAAAATAAAATAAAATAATTTTTTAAATGAAGTTGTTTAAACTATGAGCACTGTTCTTTCTTGTCACATTTTTATTGGTTGAAGCACATTTTTCAGGCCCATGGGTCAGTACTGATTTATAGACCTTACTTGAATAACTTGGAATGTTCAAGAGCACACACACAGTGATGTAAAAATCACATGAGACTTGTGGGTAGGTCATCAAAATGTTTTGTAATCAGATAGCTGGAATGACTACACAAAGGTTACCAGGCCCAGCCTCAAAACTTGGGCATACATGCATTGACATGGCCAGCATTCTACGGGGGTGAAAACTCCAAGCTGGATCTGGGTAGACTGTTCCAAGTTTAATAACTGCTCCATTTTATGAATTCTTTATTGTTGCTCAACCAAATGCTCAGCAATTATAACCCAGTTCTTTCTATTTTGACCACTAAAAGTATTCATGGTCCATGCTCTTCACATTATAACCTCTCAATTTTTGAGGAATGATATTAAGGCTCCAAGTAAAGCAATCCAAATCCTGCAAACTATTTTCTGGTTCTTCCCCACCACAACATTTTTGTAGTTCATAACAAATAAAAGAGTTAAGGAGACAAGCTAAAAAGAAAAAAAGAAAAAGGAAGGTAAGACTAGGAAGTAGTAGAGATACAGGTAAGGTGACTCTGCAGAGCCCTAAAGGTGTAGTAAACACAGCTAACATAGCTTCTACTTGTACTTCCTAGACTCTTGAATTTCACAAAGTAAATTTTCAAAAATAAATAAATCCATCAGTAGAAAGCTTTGTTAGCTTTCACTTTACCAAGTAATGGCATTAAAATAAATAAATTTTTAAAAATAATAAAGATCTTAATATAAACTACCGTGATAAATTTATAGAAAGAAGGAACAGGTTTAATATCAAAAAGTAGGATGAATCTATTCTCAAAAGAATGACAGTTCTTTACACTGAATTAAAAGGGCACTACATCCACTTTCATCACTACATGAAAATGTTTTTCTCATTTTACTACAGATGAATGAAACTCTGTCAAAAAAACCACTTCTCCTCCACAGCCTGGCCTTTAAATGCCCTTAGGCTACTCCATTGCAAGCATGAAATGAAACAGAAAAGCCCAAGGTGTTACAAGCAGAATATCGTTCCATAGTGCTATGCAGGAAACATTCTGGCATGTGTAGCTATGCACAGTGGGCAGACTCTTTTTCATTTAAACTCCCATCAGAAAGTCAAACTACCAACCTTCACCAAGCTTTGAGTAGATGCAACTGAGTTTTGTATATTGATCTTGTATCCTGCAACCTTGCAAAACTCATCTGTTAGTGCTAAAGTTTTGTGTGCAGATTCCTTTTTTTTTTTTTTTTTAAGACAGATTCTTGCTCTTGTCATCCAGGCTGGAGTGCAATGGCACAATCTTGGCTTACTGCAACCTCAGCCTCCCAAGTAGCTGGGATTACAGGCACCCACCACCACACTCGGCTAATTTTTGTATTTTTTTAGTAGAGACAGGTTTTCACCATGTTGGCCAGGCTGGTCTTGAACTCCTGACCTCATGGTCAACCCACCTTGGCCCCCTAGTGTGTGTGGATTCTTTTGGGTTCTCTGTATATACTATCATGTCCTCTGCAAATAGAAAAAGTTTTATTTCTTCCTTTCTAGTCTGGATGCCTTTATTTCTTTTTCTTGCCCCGGCTAAAACCTTCAGTACAATGTTGATTAGAAATGGCAAAAAGTGATATCCTTGTATTGTTCCTATTCTTAGAGGAAAAGCTTTTATACTTTCACCGTTATTAGCCATAAATTTTTTATACATGACCTTCATCATATTGAGAAAGTTCCATTCTATTCCTAGTTTGTTGAGTGTTTTTTATAATGAAAAATGTTAAATTTTATCAAATATTTTTTTCTGCACCTATTGAGATGATCTTTTATTCTATTAATATGGTGCATTACATTGATTGACTTTTGTACATTGAACCAACCTTGCATTCCTGGAATAAATCTCATTTGGTCCTGTATAATCCTTCTTAATGTGTATAATCCTTCTTATATGCTGCTGGATTCAGTTTAGTGTATTTTATTAAAGATTTTTGCATCAATATTCACAGGGGGTATTGACTTGTAGTTTTCTTTTCTTGTGATAATTTTGTCTGCTTTTGGTATAGGGTAATACTGGCCTAATAGAATGAGTTAGAAAGTGTTCTTTGGGGAGAAACCACAGCACAAAACGTGAATAAACAACAGAAAGCTCTCAACATGAGTCAGAAAAATCAAGAGAATTTGTGTCTTGTTTAAAAAGTAACTGCACCAGACATTTTGTAGGCTATATTGTAAACAAATGCATTTGCAGACAATAAGAATTTTACTCAATTGTTAGATACAAGATATAAACTAGACACAAGGAAATGACCATAGTAACACAGACAATGACCAGTATGGCCTGAAAGCTAATTCCTAATGGGGAAAACTGAAGTTCAATATAAAAACCTCACTGTAGATTATCCATTATTTGTTTAATATAATTATACTTGGAGTAAAGCATAATTATAAAAATGTATAATATTTTTATTTCATAGTCACAGTTTAGTTGTTCTCAACGAAACTTTGTGACAGAAATTGTGAATTGTCTCTCCATTATCTCCTCTCTTTTTCTTCTTTAGTAATAGGAAGATTTAGCTGGACACATAACTATTCAGTCAAAGACTACATTTCTCAGTCACCCTTGCAGCTAGGTGTGAGTAGGTTCTGGCCAATAGGAATTGGGAAAACATGATGTGCAACTTTCAGGTCATGTCCTTAAAAAACAGGAATTTGCTCTTCCCTCTTCCAAGTCCCTGCTTGTTAGAATGTGGAAGTCATAGTGGAAGTTAGAGCAGCCATCTTAGATCACAAGATGGAAGCCACATGTTAAGCATGGCAGAGCAAAAAGGATCCAGACCCCCAACTTCACTGGTCTCCTTCAATCCTTTCACTCAGGTAGTCACTAAGTAAGAGAGCAATACATTTCCATCTTGTTGACTGCCAATTTGGCCTTTGTTACTGGAGCAAAATTATTAATAGCATCCTAACTAACACAACCTCTGTCTAAAATTGCAAGTTAAAAAAATAAAACCTGGAGATATTGTTGAAGTCCAATTTTTTTTATATAACAGGCTGTAGCTTTCAACTATAGTTACAATTTTGTATTGTAAAACAAATGAGCAAAACGACCAGATAATTAATATTCTTTTTCTGTAATTTATTTTTCTCTTCTCACTCTTGAACATACTTTAGTCAAGTCTCTTCTTCTCAGCCCTTCACCAAAATTACTGTTGTCAGGATCAACAGTGACCTCTAAATTATGAAATTCAATCATTAACTCTCAACCCAATTTATATTTGACCTGTCAGTGTAGACACGTGTGTATTTTCTCCTCTTTGAAACACTTAATTTTGTTTGCAGAGCACCTTGCTTTCCTGGGCTCCCTCCATCCTCACTAGCTGTTCCTTTTTAGCCTCCTCATCATCCCCGCTACTGCACAGAGTGCTTCTCAGCTCCTAGAACTCTCTTTCCTATCTGCATTCACTTCCTTGGTGATCATATACAGTCTCATATCTTTAAATATCATACAGACGGTGCAACTCCAAAACCTTATGTTCCGCCTACTACAGTGTAAACCCTCTGAGGGCAGGGATCCTTGTCTGCTTCTTCCCAGAGATGCTTTGTATCTTCAGTGCCTAGAACTGGGCCTGCCACAGACAGGTGCAGCAAGTAAGCTAATTGCAGAATGAATAAATAAGTAACGACAATCTGTTTTGCTTCCTAACTGATCTCTTTAAAGAGCTTAATATTTACTTTCCCCCTTGAAAGTTTTATTAGAGGGCAAGGAAAACCCATATCCTTGCTTAGCATATTGAACATATGCAGCATAAATTTCAACTCTGAATTCCTGGGGGCACAGACAAGCTGTGTATCACTCTCACTGCTCTTGCCAGCTATGCAGAGAGGGTGATGACGATGTTCTGTGTTGGTTTGAAAAATTTATAGCACTGCGGAATATGGAAAGATATGCCAAAGTCAATAACAGGCTTAAAGAAAATGAGTGCTTATTAGTATTCAGTTCTTCATGTCTGTGAATTCTAATCCTCAATACAGATTCTTTTAGGGTCATAAACAATCCTCAAAGACCAGCACTTTTAAAGGATGTTTACAGGGTCTGCTTTGTTTCTGGGTGTAGTTAACCACCAATTATACTCAGTGAGATACTAGGGCACTCAGAAAAGAGCACATGTGTCTAATTAGAAGTATTATCAGTTAAATGCAGGCTCAGTTAGTCCCAATACAACCTGTGCTTACCCAAAACTGAGCCCAGGGACTGCAACAAGCTCTTCCCTTTAAAAGCCATGCTAATAGCATGCATAAGTTTAATCTCTTGGATTCTGAGTGGTCTCTGAGTGAGCAGCTTGGTGTAGGTGTCTTTCTATGTGTCAGTATGCTTATTTGTGTATGTAAGTCTGTGCCCAAGAAAGTATGTCTATGTCTATGTTCTGAAAATATTCTGCTCAGATCTCCTGGGGAAAAAGAAGAGCTATTAGCTGAAAATCTGTCTGTGAATAGAGAAAGCAGAATGCTCAGGAGAAAAAAATATTTCCCCTCTGGGAACCTAGATTCTCAGAAAAGGTATCTTCAGAGCTTATATTTGACAGATCATTGCCAATGTTTCGATTTGGCAAAGCAGACCTACCTCCCATATCTTAGAGAAATGGAGAGGGTAAGAAGAGGCAGTGTTGTGTGCCATGGTGGTTTGCTGCACCTGTCAACCCATCACCTAGGTATTAAGTTCCACATGCATTAGCTATTTCTCCTGATGCTCTCCCACCCCTGCCCCACCAACAGGCCCCAGTGTGTGTTGTTCCTCTCCCTGTGTCCATGTGTTCTTATTGTTCAGCTCCCACTTACAAGTGAGAACATGCAGCATTTGGTTTTCTGTTCCTGTGTTCTGTTCCTGAGGATAATGGCTTCCAGCTCCATCCATGTCCCTGCAAAGGACATGATCCCATTCCTACTTAAAAAATTTAAATCCCTAGGATTTTAGAAGTACAAAAAAGCACTGAGGATAATCCACTGTGATCCTTCTCATAGGGATGAGAAAATGGAGCACAGAGAGGAGAAGTAATTTGTCCCTAATCACACAGCCACCTGGTAACAGAAATGGAATTAGAAACTGGGTCTCAGGTCCAAGTATATACACTAGACCAAGTGATCCAAAAAGATCTACACATGAAGATTCATGGTCTCCCAAAGTGCTTATTATGAAAACATGGAAATCGAGATCTCTCTTTCAACATCAAGAGATTTTGTGATGTTCAAGTGTAAAATTACTATATCCATGTATTAGTCAGGGTTCTTTGGGGAAATAGAACCGAGAGAGAGGGAGTAAGAGAGAGAGATATTTATTATACAGAATTGGCTCATGCACTTTATGGAGGCTGAAAAGTTCCAAGATCTGCAGTTGACAAACTGCAGACCCAGGAAAGCCAATGGTATAATTCTAATCTTAGAGTCCAAAGGCTTGAGAATCAGGAGAGCCAATGGTGTAATTTCTGTCTGAAGACCAGCAGGCTGAAGACACAGAAAGAGCTGATGTTTCAGTTTGAATCCAGAAGCAGGAAAATAGAAATAAAAACAAAAGCAAAAACCTATTCCCAATTCAAAGACAGTCAGCCTTTGAATTGAAAGAGTTCCCTTTGACTGATTGAAAGGGCAGTGTTTTTGTTCTATTCAGGCCTTTAACTGATGGGATGAGGCCCACCCAAGTTTAGAGAGGGCCATCTGCGTTATTCAGTCTACTGATTTAAATGTTAATCTCCTCCAGAGACATCCTCACAGACACACTTAGAATAATGTTTGACCAAATATCTGTGCACCTTATGGCCCAGTCAAGCTGACACATAAAACTAACCATCACGAATTATTATTAGATTCCTGGGTCTGGGTAACAACAGAGAAGCAGAGTTGCATGCACAGCCTCCAAGGCATCTATCTTTGATAATCACTCTGCCCAGGAGCTAGGGAAGATTGTGACGCTGGGGGAAAAAGAAGTATCAAGACCTCCTTGCTGAGCCTGTTCTTTTGGAGTTGTCCAAGAAGGCAGATAAATTAGAGCTACATATGATAACCTCATTGATAGTAGTATTTGAAATGTAAATCCTGATATTTTAGAATGAAATGGAAAAAGGAATAAAAAGGTAACATATAGCTTAGAAATTTTTGCTCTTGAACTATAAGGAGGATTTTGAAAAGACAGAAAGGTTTATGAGAATGGCACTATCTCTTGAGGTTTCTCTAGAAAGCAGGAGTCCCCAAGTTTTGGTGACAAGCAGCCACTTTTCATTCCCCCAAAGCTTTATGCCCACAAATGTAGTAGAGCAAGGAGGGAAAAGACCATAACAAAAACAGTGTGGAGGGGGCTACTCTTCCTTATGATTGGAATTTTGGCAAATCACAGAGCTCTTTGCTGGTAGTTATAAAGATCTTGGAGCCCCACCGTGAAAAGATTAAAGACTGTAGTTGGGGTTCATTGTCATTGACAGCTAACACCCTGTAAATGTTCAAAAGTAAAAATAACAGGAAGAAAAAATAAGAAAGAGCTCTATAGAAGTCACATAGAGTAATAAGATTACAGAAAATCAGAATGTCAGCACTTTCTAATGGGAAGTGAAAGACAGATAAGGAACTAACTATTTCAAGAAATTTAAAAAAAAAAGAAAGAAAGAAATTAAGAGAGGCCCCATGAAAATGATGGCTCTATTCATTGACTTAAATAACATTTTCTCTGGACCTTTGAGGGGAAAAAACATAATTATTTTTAGGTAAAGCACGTTTTGCAATTTCATTGCCCTGGCTGCATATTTAGTACATTTTCAGGCCATCAACAGGATTACAGAGCCTAGAAAGTCCAATCAGAGGCAGGAAGGAGGCTTAGCTACTATTTGAGAATGTGATTCTGTGGCTCATGCTGGCTGGCACCAATATCAGGGAGAATACCCCAAAATACCACAAGTGTAACGTATCTGGGCAGTAATATCCTGTTTTTTAAAAAATTAAAGAGAAGTCAGTTAATCACCATCATTCTTGGTAGATCAAATCTGGTTACATCCATCTAGGCTGGCAACCCTCTTCCTACCACCTGGAAACCTTCCTACAGCGTGCATGTGACCCCCATCCTACCTGAGAATTTATCCCTTCATCTTCTGCCAGGTTAAAGAAAGGAGAACCAGGATCTGATTCTCAAGGTCACAAAAATGGCATCTTTTTTGTTGACCCCCTTCAGAACTGGGGCAAGGAGTAGAAAGATTGAGAGCAAAATATTTGGAATTGGGCTATAAATCAAACAAAAGAGACAAAAATTCTAAAAATATTCAATATCTTCTTACTGTCCAGGCCATCATCAAGGAACTGAATTATGATCAGCTCAACAGGCTTCCTCTCTCAAGCTTCTTCCTCTGGAGTACCTTCTGTCCACCTCCATAACTGGCACACGCCTCTAGGGACCACCAGGACAAAGCCATAGGCCCTAAGGAAAGGAGATAATGGAAAGGGAGATCAGGAAGCTTGGCTGATGGTTTTCCAAGCCAGATCATTACATGAAACTAGATATACTATAGATTTTAACCTCAGAGAATAAGGTTTTTGTTTTGGGGGTTTGGGTTTTTTTTTTTTTCAAGAAGAATTAAATGTTACAGAATTTGGAGGCATGATTGTACAGATACTATATGAGGAAAAAAAATCTTTTGTGCCACAACGGCTTAAAATTATTTAAATTGCTAAGCCCAAAGATACTGAAACCTCACAGCAATATTGAGTGACAGATACACTAATCTTCTTTCTATCCTTTTTATAAGAAAAGAAGGTGGGACTCATAGAAATAAAGCAAAGTGGGTGACGGCAATTTAGAAGCCTGGCTGGGAGATAAGCCTGTCCTTCTGATTTCAGAATGTTTGTCTTTTTTTTTTTTTTTACACTTTAAGTTCTGGGATACATGTGCAGAAAGTTCTGGGATACATGTGCAAAATGTGCAGGTATGTTATATAGATATACATGTGCCATGGTGGTTTGCTGCACCTATCAACCCATCATCTAAGTTTTAAGCCCCACATGTATTAGGTGTTTGTCCCAGTGCTCTCCCTCCCTTTGTCCCCCTGAAAGGCCTCAGTGTGTGATGTTCCCCTCCCTGTGTCCATGTGTTCTCATTGTTCAGCTCCCACTTATGAGTGAGAACATATGGTGTTTGGTTTTCTGTTCCTGTGTTAGTTTGCTGAGAATAGTGGACTCCAGCTTCATCCACGTCCCTGCAAAGGACATGAACTCATTCTTTTTATGGCTGCATAGTATTCCATGGTGTATATGTGCCATATTTTCTTTATCCAGTCTATCACTGATGAGCATTTGGGTTGGTTCCAAGTATTTGCTGTTGTAAATAGTGCTGCAATAAACATACCTGTGCATATGTCAGAATGTTTGTTTTTACCAGTGACCATAATACTTTCCTTCAGCATTCAGAAAGCGGAGAGGAGAGAGAGAAAAAAAAGATGGAAAAACATAAAAACGCTTTTTATTCTTTTTTCTGTTTTCTCTCTCTCTCTTTTTTTTTTTTCTAAATAACCTTGAAGCACCTGAGTACTCAAGTACCTGAGTTTTCTTTCCTGGCTGTCTTCAGACTTCCCCTAACCAATAAATTTTTTTTTCGTGGGTTTCCCCTGAATCCAAGTGTTCAGTCCTTATTGTCTGCATCCCTCTTTTGATAGGTCACATTTGTAAAGCCTAGGAAACTGGAACTGTAATGCCCCACTCCACCAAATCACATCATAATAGAATACTTAAAGAAGTGCTTGTGCTCAGAGTTCCTAGTGCTCATTAATATCTTCTTTTATTATTATTATTTTTTTAGAGACAGAGTCTTATTCTGTCACCCAGGCTGTAGTGCAGTGGCACAATTATAGCTCACTGTAGCCTCAAACTCCTGGGCTCAAGCAATCCACCTGCCTCAGCCTCCCAAGTAGCTGGGACTACAGGCACATGTCACTACAACTGGCTTATTATTCGCTTTAAAATTCTCCAAGTTCATCAGCCAGACCAACAGGGCAAAGAAGAAACACTTGCCAAGTTCAAATTCTAAATTCTAATGAATTACCTTAGGAGGGATTCTTGAAACATGAAGCGGGAAAGCAGAAGTGTTTCCCTTTCCTAGTTTTATCCCACAGTTGGCGATGACAAGAAGGGTTCAATTGTACCTAGAAACTTGTTCTGATGTAGCGCTTTATCTGCAATGGTCAACTCTAGCTGCACGTTAGAATCAACTGGGGAGTTTTTAAAAAATAATGTTTATGTCCCAGCACTGGTGGTTCTAATTCATGTTGGGACCCAAGCAGCAGTTTTTTGTGTTGTTGCGGGGGTGTGTGTGTGTGTGTGTGTGTGTGTGTGTGTGTGTGTGTGTGTGTGTGTGTGTTTTGAGACAGGGTCTCATTCTGTCACCCAGACAAGGGTGCAGTGATGCAATTATAGCTCATTGCACCCTCGAACTCCCAGGGTCAAGCAATCCTCTTGCCTCAGACTCCCGAGTAGCTGGGACTACAGGTGCACACCACTACACCCAGCTAATTTCTAACTTTTTTGTAGAGACGGGTCTCACTTTCTTGCCCAGGCTAGTCTTGAACTCCTGGGCTCAAGTAATCCTCTGCTTCAGACTCTCAAAGTGCTGGAATTACAGGTGTGAGCCCCCGTACCCACCCCTAAGCAAGGGTATTTTTGAGAAGATTCCCCAGATAGTTGTAACGAACAGCTCAGGTGGGGAACCACTGCTAACTTCATAAATAGGGCCTCCCTGTATCCATTTGTAAAATTAGAATCCTGTGCTCATCTCTGAGGAAAGTGGCTCAGAGGTGTTTCCTGCTCTTGCACGTCACGTACATATTCTTCATTGTTAACTTAGAATGGTCCAGTGACTCATTTCACAAGTCAAAAAGCCCAAATTCCATTTTAGGTAGATCTGAACAATGACAATTGTCAGCCCCTTGCATTTGAAAAGTGCATTATATCTCACAGATCATTTTGCTGATGAAGTATCTCATTTGATCCTTACCACAGCCCTGCAATAAGCAAGTCAGATATTTTTCCCATTTTAAAGATGAGGAAATCAGTGCTTCAAGACAGGGAGTGATTTCCCAGGATCACACAGCCGGAAGTGGTAGAATTGGGTCTAGAACCCAGGTCTCCTATCTCAGTCTGGTCTTCTTGGCATCATTCAATGCTGGCCACCACTGAGTTTTCCAACCAATTCCTATTGGCCCAGTCCTATGACCTGTCGTGGTGTGCTTTCCACTCTGCTTCTCCACTGTAAGGTGCATGCGAATCACCCAGGGATCTTGTTAAAATGCAGAAGCTGAGTCACTGGGTTTGAAGTGGGTCCCAAGATTCTGCATTTCTAACCTGCTGTGAGTGACACTGATGCTGCTCGTCCACAAATCACACTTGGAGTAGCAAAGGCATAACAAAATCACAAAATGTATTCTTTAAATAATACTGAAGAAAAAAATTAAACTGAGCTTCATCCATCTTCTGGATGCTCATGAGACAATATACATGTATGGAAGCAAACCATCATCAGATCCTTGGCAGTTCTCCCTGGCTAGAATATGTGTTATTCTTTTGGCAGCCAGATCATCATTGTGCTCATGTCTGGAATAGGATCAACAGCTGGATTTGCAGCAGCCACTGGCTATAATTTCTCTCTCTCTCTCTCTCTGCTTTGCTTCTCTTTCTCTCAAGCCAGAAGGATAGGGTCTGTGGGGCCACTGGGCCACCTGGCCATGCAGCTGGCCTGAGCTTCTGAGTCTGAGAACACAATGGTGATTCACTTTGTGCAATCCAATCCTTAGATGACATCTCGGAAATAAACTGCAGGGGAATAGTTACATAGACAAAGGGTTTTTGTCTTTGAAACCTGTTAAAATTTGTCAGTGGGCAAGTCACGGTGGCTCATGCCTGTAATCCCAGCACTTTGGGAGGCCGAGGCAGGCAGATCACTTGAGGCCAGGAGTTCAAGACCAGCCTGGCCAATATGGCAAAACCCTGTCTCTAATAAAAATACAAAAATTAGCCAGGTGTCGTGATGCACTCCTGTAATTCCAGCTACTGAGGAGGCTGAGGCATGAGAATCAATTGAACCCAGAAGGCAGAGTTTACAATGAGCCTAGATCATGCCACTATACTCCAGACTGGGCAACAGAGCAAGACCCTGTTGCAAAAACAAACAAAAAAAATGTTAATGTATTAGCATCAATAAAGATGATCTTTTTCAGTTTGTTCTTATTCTTAAAATAATCAAATTGCTAAATATGTTTGCAGTATACAGAACATCCTAGAGAGCACAAGGGACAGGGACCCCCAGAATGGGTTTAGCTCCACTCTCACCATGGTCTAGACAATTTGAGGCAAAGCATTTCGTCTTTCTGTCCTTTAAAATATGAGATGGGCCAGGCGCGGTCGCTCATGCCTGTAATCCCAGCACTTTGGGAGGCTGAGGCAGGTGGATCACCTGAGGTCAAGAGTTTGAGACCAGCCTGGCCAAAATGGTGAAACCCCATCTCTACTAAGAACACAAAAACTAGCCAGGTGTGGTGGTGCATGCCTATAATCCCAGCTACTCAGGAGGCTGAGGCGGGAGAATCACTTGATCCCAGGAGGTGGAGGTTGCAGTGAGCTGAGATTGCACGATGGCACTCCAGCCTGGGTAACAAGAGAGAAACTCCGTCTCATAAAAAAAAAAAAAAAAAAATTAGATGGTGGGACTCTATGCTCTGACAATCTTTCCTAAAACCAATATCCAGAGTCAGTGGTTCTACTTTTACAAAGTAGAAGAAATTCTTGTGAAGAAACTTTATCTCTTTCTTCTAATACCCCTTCCCCCCACTCACAAATAGTCTACATTCCAACTGCTCCACAGGACATTTGATCATTGCCCACTCTACCCTGGGGCCTTTCAATCCCAACCAGTCATTTATGAGAGCTGCCCACTTGTATGCCATCCAATCTTCAGGAGGCACCATTGAGAACGCACAGCTATGTCCTGACACACCAGAGACCCTCTCAGTCCCATGAGTCGGATTCACCCTTCCTTCTAATTCCCTTGACCCTCTCCCCTTGCTGCCATTTTGATGAGTACATGCGTTTATATCCATTACAGTTGTTGAGGGTTAATATTTTGAAACCGTTATTTGAAATAGTTTCTTTTCACTTCCCTGTCACCATCCCTGCCATGTTCTCATAACTTGCCTCTATTCTCCATTGGCTCATGAGAAGAATGTGTCAGAGAAAAAGGTTCAACTACCCTCACTAGTCTTTCAGCCATTTGTTTAACAAAAGTCTTCAGGATAAGGAAGTCTCTCAAAGAAACCTGAACAGAGAATAATTTCCCTCAGGCCCTAAAAAGACTCCTCCTGAGGTCAGAGGGAGAGAGAGGTAGGTCAAGGAGCAGAGAGGACCTATATCTCAATCCCTAGGGTCACCACCTAGAAGAGAGCAAGACCTCAGAGAAAGAAGTGAATTAGCTATAGGGTGCACACAGACCAACAGAACCAGAGACACCTCACCCAAGATCTCCTGGCCCCAAGCGGAGCACAGGAATAGCTGAGAGTCACCATTCCTGAAGAGTGACAAAGACAGAAACAATGTAAGTAGACAGGCATGAGAGGACCTGACCAGCACCCTACCCCAGTGTCTTAACATTGCACAAGATCCAGAGTGTGACACAATCCTGGGGAGACATGGGGAAACCCCAGAAAGGACTGAGGTTAAGGTTTCTTTCCACTAACCTAGCAGAATGAAGCTTGCAGTCACAAATTCAAACCTCAAGCTGAGTTACTAAAATGAAGAAAATTGTTAAATGCATAATTCCTCCCTAAGACTCATGTCTGCTCTACATCCATAGGGTGTTGTTTTGGCATTACTTGGCATGAGCAACTCCAGTTGGAATTTACTTCAAAATATGAAGGAATCCAATGGTTGTTCGCTAAGTATTCCTTGCAAGTTAAGTATCCATGAAGCACCTAGAGCAATGCATGGTATATAGCAGCCTCTTTGAACACTGCTGGCTGGTTGGTTGCTGAATGACCAAAATACTTGATGAAGCACTAAAACAACTCCCTTCCTTTATTTTAATGTGCTAGTTTGAATACAGAAAGATAGAAACTACTCAAATCAGTAAAATGTGAACTAAGAGTAGGCCCTTAATAATAACTTCTTCCAGATCTATCTCCTTGGATTACTCCAAAGATACAGCCTGAAAAAGTTCAATCCTCTTCACCAGAGAGTTTACCCTGGAAGGCAGACAGCTGCTATATGTGATTTTACAAGGATTGTAAAGGTGTTAACAGTCTTGAAGCCCTAGGACCACTGTGAAATCTGGGATGCTATGTTTTGAAGTGAGAAGTTTGCCTTGGCAGCTGTGCTGTAATCAGGCATGCCTGGGTGTTAACTGAAATTGAAAAGAGCCTTTCAACAGCCCTAGGTCCTCAATTATTTTTTCATATTATAGTTCATGTTGCTAAAAATATTCCTAAACCTCTGCCTTTTGATAATTCAGAAGGGGAGGTATTACATTGAGAAATAGCTGAATAATAAGCACCTCCCTACTGGAAGTTCAGGATAAACCTAGAGAAGGCATTGGACCCCATCAGAGAAGCAGCCATATTGGATCCTGTCTGTTGTTGCGAGGTCTCTCTCCTCCCTGCTAAGACACACTTCAAATAAAAGCTTCTACATCTCTTCTTGTGTGAAAGTGAGATAATTTCACATTTCAGATTGTTAGTAGTCACTGCTTAAAAGTACTAAGTCACTACCCACCTACAAATCCTGTTTTGTCTCTTTCTCTTAAAAAATATTTTTAATGGGGCTTAAGATTTGGGATATAAAGCAAGAACACAGGAAAGAGATATGATTTCACTACTCAATTACAAATGGAGAATTATGATATTGGAGCTTACTTCCGTGTCAATCCTCATGTCTTATGGGAATTCCTTCCTTTCTGATGTTTCAAATTCTACCTATATTTAGTAAACTGAATAGATAACCTTACTGGGTATTATATACATTAAACACAAAGCAAAAAGAATAAAGGAGTGAGATCAATTTTTACTATGCACTGCTAGTAGAATGTCAAGGGCTCTGCAGACATTAAATGACTAATAAGAATCTCATGTTTCTATTTTTCAAAGACAGCAACTAGAAAAGGAGGAGCTGTGAACCCAAGGTTTTCTAACAAGTTAGAAATATGCAGATATATTATGGGGCGAGGATAGAAATGCTCTCAGCCTACCCAGCCTAGATACTCTTCCACAAGCTTAGTTAAGTCACTTGAAATTAAATTGTCCTGTCTCTGAAATACTCCCTTTTCCCAGAATGGTTAGAGAGTCACACAAGTCTTAGCTGTCTGTGTGAGACCTATCGGCAATTCTGAACTTGATTTGAAAAAAAAAAAAAAAAAAAAACCACCCTTCCATACCTTTTTCTCTTGCCCAATATGTTTATCTGACTATCCCTAGAATCACTTCTACCATGGAACCAGCCTACCTAGCTCTTCTTCTTCTTAGCCAGTTGGCAGTTCCTGTGGTTTGAATGTGTTCATGTGTTGGAAACTTAATATGCAGCAGTATTGAGAGGTAGGACCTTTAAGACATGAGTAGGTCATGAGGGCTCTGTCATTAGAACAGGAGTGTGTTTGTTATCACAAGAGTGGGTTTGGTATAAAAATGGGTTTGGGCCTTTCTTGCTCTCTTGCCCTATCTTTGTCTTTCCACCATGACAGGACATAGAAAGAAGGTCCTCACCAGATACCGGTCCTTCCATCTTGGACTTCTTAGTCTTCCGAATTGTGAGCCAATAGATTTCTGTTCATTATAAATTACTCAGTCTCAAATATTGTGCTACACCAGCATAAAACAGACTAAGGCAGTAATAGGTAAATTATTTAATCATTCTGCGCCTTAATTTTTTCATCTTACAAATGAAGATAATAATCATTTCTACCTCATAATATTCTTATGAAGACAGATTAAAATTCTATTTTAAGGGTTTAAGACAGTTTGAGTTCATATCAAGCACTAAATGTTTGTAATTATTATTCCTGGAGACTCTGAAGTTCTTTTCTTATGCACACACACACATATCCCTTGCCAAATTATAGAAATGCCCCTTTTTTTGAGATAGGGTCTTTCTATGTCACCAGGCTAAGGTGCAGTGGCTCAAACATGGCTCACTGAAGTCTCGACTTCCTGAGGTTATGCCATTCTCCCAGACCTCAGCTTCCCAAGTAGCTGGGACTACAGGCATGTGCCACGATTCTCAGCTAATTTTTTTTTTTTCATAGCAATGGTGTTTCACTATGTTGCACAGGCTGTTCTCAAACTTCTGGCGTCCAGCTATCCTCCCATCTTGACCTCCCAAAGTGCTGAGATTATAGGCATGAGCCACCATGCTCAGCCAGAAATGTCATTTTTAATGGATATATCATGACTATTCTAGAGCCAGTAGGCTAATTACATGTATTTTGTCCATGTCTTCTCTTAGTCTGGTGAGCCCACCATCATTTTCCCCTGAATTCCTTGGACAGGGCAAACTTTGTGAGCCACCCACCTCACTTACAGTTTCAGAAAAGGTCACCTTCTAGCTCTGGCCTTGCACTAAATACAGTCCTTCAGGGCTATAATCATTTGCTTTATTCTGACCTCTTCTTGAACAGCCACAAATTACCAAGTGATCTCCCCTTGCTCATTCCTTTCAACATTCCTCACTTTACTAGCCCCTGTCTTGGTTCTTCTCTTCCTCATCACAACATCTCATGCCTTTGCTTTTTCTCTGTGCTTCCCAGTCCCAAACCTGCCATTACTTGATGGCTATGTGGAGGTAGATGATCAGATTCTGTGAAAGCTTCTTCAGGGGAAGATGTTACCAAGAATGTGGTTGTGCAACATGTTATTATTAAGCATATTGAAGTGCTTGCTCTGTTGGCACTGTGCTACATACTGTAGGAGATACAGCAGAATATAAGGCAGAGACTTGACCCCAGAGAGTTTATAATTATTAATAATCATCTCTAATGTACAAGCAGCCCCCACTCCACCATGTTCTAAGAAAATAGTTAGGAAATCCCAGGCAAGGAGAATAATGTTATGTGTACTAGGGTGGTAAGAAGTGGATGATAATGAAATTTTCAATTTTCTCAACCCCAGTTCAGCAAAAGCATTAAGTATCTCCAAGTGGGTCTTTGCATGAGAAAAGCCATGAAGTCATATGACAGGATCATCAAACACATGTATATACACAAATCAGTTAGTGACTATTCCCTAAATCATGAATCTAAGTCCTTTTGCAAATCTGTAATAAATGGACCACATTCAGGCTACGTGTCCTTTTAAACAACTTACATCTGTTTCTTATAATTCATTAAGTGGCAAAATGCCATTCTACCAGTTCTATGCACCTATTGTTTAACTTGGCTCTGTTTTCAGCAGTCTGAATAGTGTTCTTTCAGCTGGACAATGTGTTTATTCATGTAGCTGTAGCTATTCTCTTACTAGGAGTGTGTGTTTGAAACACACATAATGTCTGGAAAGAAAGAAAACACCCAAAAGAAAAAAATTAAACACATATCATTTTTTTCTCAATGACCTTTGCCCCCTACACATATATTAAACACATCATACTCCTCAAAACATCTTTATAGAAGAAGACAACTATAGAGATTTTATAGAAGAAGACTTCAAAGAGTAGAAGACTATCTCAAGTTTGAATGTAAGTGGATGAGCTTCAACTCTACATTGCTCAAACACTAATAGGCCTCCATGAGATGCCTCTTCCCTTATGGAAGACAGAGTAATGCGTCTGTCCATCTTACAATGCTAAAAATGGCTAAATAAACCCTGTCACTTAAATGGAGCTTCTTGGTTATAATTTTTAGTACAGCGCCTGATTTAAGGCATCATTTTGTAGTGCGGGTAGCCTATGATTTTGAATGGCAGCATAGAATGCAATTGAGAAGAATCTTTTGTAAAATATTTCAACAGGGATGAAGAGAAGGGTTCTTTGGCCTACCTGATAAGTGTTCAACATGGGAAAACTGAATGGCTACTCTTGGGAAAGGGGACTCTTTGAGTCCCAACAAGCTCTAGTGTTGAATGTTTTCATACTAATAACATGAGTGTTTTTTTTAAAGAGTATTGTGGTGACCAGATTTGCCAAGGAGATAGGAAATCTGAGTAATGAGTGAAGCTGCCTGTCAATCATAAGGTAATTCGATAGGTGAAACAGAAAGAGGTCTCTTGAGAAATGGTTGGCCACAGGGTGCGACACCTCATGAAATTTCTTGCTGGTGAAACTCTCTTCCTTTGCTGAGAAGGTCTCATTCGCTGAGCTTTCACAGATGTAGAAATATGGACTCAGCAGGTTGCAAAGCCAATTGACAGTTTCAATCGTGTCACTTACAAGAAGAATTTGATAACCAATTCAGAAATGAATTGTGCTCCTTTCCTCTCTTGATTAGCATACCTCACCAAACCCATTCTGACTGTTCCAAGTGTGCCATCTCAAGTTTTACCTGTTGTGGAGCTTATATATTGAGTTCTTTCCAGAGAACAAAGCTCTGCGGTTTGTGTGGAGTGGGGAAGGAAGGGCATCTATTACAAAATCAAATGACTTGCCTTTCATTCAGCAATAAAAATTAACATTCTAGCAAGAAAGACCTAGGAACACAGGCTGTGTTGAATAATTTTACTTGCTCATTTCAAAACTTACAGGTCAATAATTCTATTAACATTTATGTTCCTTACTAAATATATCACAGAGATACTATCACAATAAAATGAAGCTGAAAATAGATTGAGTGAGTAAAAACATCTTAATACAACTCTATTTCTTAACGAAGTTAATTAACATCCGTAAGCCTTGACCCTCTTATCTATAAATCCTGATCAACCTGGCACTACATAGTTCTAGGACGGTTATGATGGCCAAAGGAACTACCATTTCCTTTGACTACTACATTTCAGCACTACACATGAACATGCTTTTAAAACAGAAATGTGTTCCTCAAATGGAGGATAGTGAGAAAATTCAAACCCAAGGGATTAAATGACTTGCATGAAACCAGCAATTAATTCGTGATGGGGCTGGGACTCAGAGCTAGTCATTTTTATTTGCTAGCCAGATGTATTTCTTCTCCAGACCTTGTTACTTTTACAATTTCTTCTTGTGAAACCAACATAGCCACTTTAAAAGGCATGCCTTAGAAATAAGCACTATACTCAGGCCTTTATTACCTACAAGCAATTGAAAGAGTTTAACTCAAAAAATGGAACAACTATTCAAATGGCCATCTTCTAGCTAATCAGGTACTCTTTCCACTAGAAATATTCAGTGAAAACCTGTTCTATGCCAGTCATTCCTCAGTGTCTGGCAAACTGAAAAGAAAATATTTTCAAGACCCCTCAGTACTGCCAGTGACAAACCCATTAACAATATACAAATTACTGATCATTGTAATTTATGTCCACGATTACATGTATGATTAACTAAGATGCAACTTGCTCAACATAGTTCATTTCCAAGACACAGGAACTTGAGATGTTCCTTCATATGAATGAGGACTGCTTAATTCTGTTTTCAGGCTCTTAACAAAAGGAGAGAGGAGGAAGCAAAGAAGAAATTGACCTTTCTAAAAGCCATTTTCCAATTCCAATCTAAATTTAGGTTTCTTTTTTCTTAAATTCCCGCCTTTTAAGTTACTGAGCTGAATCAAATCGCAGCATCCAGGCCTGGTGTGCTCAGTGACAAGCATTTCCAGGGGATTGCCTTGTACTTCCCACAGATCACACCTTGCTTAGTATACCCAGATGTACCCCCTCCAAGCAACATCACGCACTGCTTACTCATCCCTGGGTCTTTTGCTGATGTACTTGCACACAGTCAGGCGTTTATCACCTGGTATTTCTGTAATTTGCTTTTCTTCACAAAGCGCACTTCTCTACAATTGTTCTTGATTGGAATTCACCTTGTTTGTAACTGAAAACCTCTGCAGTTTATCATAAAGTCACTCTAAATTCTAATGATAGCCCAGTAGCCTCTCAGACCTAGAAAAAACCTTGGAGACAGTGATTCTGACCAACCCCCTTCTGCTCTAGAGGAGGAAATGGAGACCCAGAGGCATAAAAGGACATTTCCAGGAATATGTAATGTCTCGGTTAGGATTTCGGCACAAAATGGAATTCGTCTCAGATAATTTGACTGATGAAATGTGAATAAAAAAAAACTACTTATAGAGGAGTGGACAGGATTAAGGCAAAACAGTGGATGCTAAGATTCCCCTCCCCACCCCCGCCCCAGCAACCTGCACCAGCAGAAACTCCTTCTACAAGGTCTGAGATGAAAAGGGGAAATAGCCACCAAAGCCCAGTGAGGGCAGGAAGATAGGAGGGGCCGCCGGACCACTCGAAGTGTTATCAGGAAAGGACACAACTACAGTCCTGGATGCTGTGTCAAAGCAGGGATGAATGGAAGAAATATCCCAACCACTCTTCTGCCCTTCTCATCTCCTGCTGTGTCTTCTGGGGGTGGATTTCCATAGGGCAGGGCTGGCAGGGGATGTGGCCCATTTAGGTCAGCTCCCCCAGGCATAGAACTGAGCAGGGACAGAATAGAGAATCAATTTGGAGGAGCAAAGGGAGAACAACCAACAGATATAGTGAATTCAACCACCTAGCCTCGATTTTCACCAGGATCCATCTCATTACAAAGGCTCTTATTTGCCTAACAAATATTTACTGAAGAGAAAATAAAGAAAAGGTAAAACAAACACAGGCAAGTAGGAAAAACGTAGAACAACCCTACGCCAAGCACTGAACCAAATACTATGAGGGGTCAAAAAGAAATAATAAAAGTATACTATAGTAATATACTTACCACATATATCAATATTATATAGTATTCACCCTGTGTCAGGCCCATTCTAAGCACTTCATATATAGAAACTCATTTAACCTGCAACCTCATTTTACGGATGAGGAAACTGAGGCACAGTGCATTGAGAAGGTTAGGCCCTAATCCTTTTGCTGAAATGTCATGCTTTCACCACTACTCTATACTGCCTCTCTAACATAAAAAAGTCCCTTGGGGAATTCATTAGATATTTAGGGAGATAGTACCATTAATCCACAAAAACTTAATTGTCAGAGTTAAACAACCACAATTTGCATCATTACAAGACAGCATGCAAATGAGTCCGGGGTGGGGAGTTCAGCTTCGGCTGGAGCAATCCGGGAAGAGACAAAGGTGATTATTAAACGGCGCCTAATCCAGAAACAGCACCAGGCAATGGCAGACCTGCTAGGGCAGAGCCAAGAGCAGAACCCAGGACTCTTAGTTCTCCAGGGAAGGATTACTAGTTCCCTTGACAATTGTCTTTGCAGGGCTTCACAGAAGTGTTCTCAGGGACAGAGTTCCAATTCACAGATCTGGTACCTCATCCAACAGGATCCCAGAGGGTCACCTTGCCCAGCCTCCTTCCCTCAGCCCGGGAAATATCATACGCTCTTTTGTCAAATGAAGCAACTCTTCTGCTCTCATTTTCTAGATTCTGCGGGAAGGCTAGTGACCAGTAATTTTTAAATAACTAAACATAAGTTGGGCATGGTGGCTCACACCTGTAATCCCAGCACTTTGGGAGGCTAAGGCAGGCAGATCACCTGAGGTCAGCGATCAGTTTGAGAGCAACCTTGCCAACATGGTGAAAACCCGTCTCTACCAAAAAATACAAAAATTATCCTGGCATACAAAAATTATCCTGGCGTGGTGGCACACTCCTGTAATCCCAGCTACTTGGGAGGCTGAGGCAAGAGAATCACTTGAACCCGGGAAGTGGAGGTTGCACTCCAGCCTGGGCGACAGAGCAAGACTCTGTCTCAAAACAGACAAACAAACAAACAAAAACATAGACTTGTAAATCTATGCACAGGAAAACATTCAAACAGCAGAATATAAGCAAAGTAAGACTAACCTTGTATGCTAAACATTTGTCCTTATTACAATCACTCTTGAATATAATTTAGACTCTGAGACAGATGCTTACATTTACTTTCTTAACTGTCTCCCTCTTAGAAATGTGCAGTATTTAATAAAAATATTAATGGAGGTCTTTTTGTTTAAGGACCAAAGTAATTGTCTTCACGTGTGTATGCATTTTGACACTGAAAGGAATAGACATCGCATTTGGTTTTATGATGTTGCTATGTGGTTTTTCAATTAGGTTTCTGTTACGTTCTACAAACACAAAAACCAGCCCGTATCTAATTTAATACCTATAAATTTCCACAGATGGCCGCGGAATACTGTAGACCAGTGGATGAAGATTTAGCCACATGTTTTCCAATTAGTAACTTAAAATTCTGTTTCTACCACATTCTTTTTTATTAAAAATTTCCATTCACTATTTTTTTTTCCAGAGAGTGTGATTATAAAATAATTCTCTCAGTTTCACTAGACAAAAAAGACATCTGATTTGAAACAGTTTGTAGGTTAGGCAGCCAAGTTAGACAGAAATAGTTCAGCTGCAACTGAATAAAGCCAATAGTGTTAGGATGGTTGTCAAAAGTCAGATTCATCAAGACCAGTTTGATCCCAGTGTATATAATGCACCACAGAAGATGGAATTTTTTTATTTTTTTGAGACAGGGTCTCACTCTGTCACCCAGACTGGAGTGCAGTAGCACAGTCATGGCTCACTGCAGCCCCAACCTCCTGGGCTCAAGAGATCCTCCCACCTCAGCTTCCCAAGTTGCTGGCACACGCCCCCACACCTAGCTAATCTTTGTATTTTTCATGGAGACAGGGTTTCACCATGTTCCCCAGGTTGGTCTTGATGTCCTTAGCTCAAGCGATCTTCCTGCCTCGGTCTCCCAAAGTGCTGGGATTACAGGCATGAGCCACTGTATGCAGCCTAGAAGATGGAAATTTCTGAGGGTATAGCAGGAGAACTTTACTTCTAGAGCAGCCACGAAATTCCTTATATGTCTGTCTATGCTCAGAAATGCAGCTTTGTTCTCCTGCCACCTGAGCTCATGCCAGTGTGCTGAAGGGTACAATGTTGAGTGCAAGATTTAAGGAAAAGAGCACAGAGTTTGAAATCAGACTGACTTGAATTCAAATCCATCTCTACCACTTACTACAATGAGATCTGGGGCAAATTATTTGACAAAAATAGAAATAATATCTTCCTCTTTAAAGGTTTGGGTAGACAAATATGGTAAGCACTCTCTCATTGCCCACTGTGAGCTCAATCTCGAGAAGTGACAAGGTCATAAACAAAGGTTGATACTGCAGAGTGGTAAGAGCCAAATGATTAAAGGACCAAATTAAGTGAGAGTAACCATGTGTGAGGGTTTAGGAAGGCTTTACAGAAGAGGGGACATGTGAGCTGGGTCTTAGAAAAGGCAGGAAGTAGCTTAAAATCTCTGGAGTTCTCAATAACATCTTGAGTGCCAACTGTAATGATGATCCATGGTTCCCTAGAGAACTGCATTGAAAAGAATTTTTAGGACGCAACCGGGATCAGTGAGCCAGCCTACGGCAATATCTCTAGGCAAGGTCTCTGTATTAGTCAGGGTTCTCTAGAGGGACAGAACAAATGGAATAGATAGATAGATAGATAGATAGATAGATATAAAGGGGTGTTTATTAAGTATTAACCCACATGATCAAAATGTCCCACAATAGGCCATCTACAGGCTGAGGAGCAAAGAGAGCCAGCCTGAGTTCCAAAACTGAAGAACTTCAAGTCCGATGTACGAGGACAGGGAGCATCCAGCACGGGAAAAAGATGCAGGCTGGGAGGCTAGGCCAGTCTCTCTTTTCACATTTTTCTTCCATGCTGGCAGCTGATTAGATTGTGCCTACCCAGATTAAGGGTGGGTCTGCCTTTCCCAGTACACTGACTCAAATGTTAATCTCCTTTGGCAACACCCTCACAGACACGCCCAGGATCAATACTTTGTATCCTTCAATCCAATCAAGTTGACACTCAGTATTAACCATCTCAGTCTCCAAGAGGTAGTCCTCCCCAGTTTATGGGGTTTAACTAGTTGTTGGCCTCAGTTTACTGGCCCAGCATTCCAATTCTCCATGATACCCTGCCTAGCCTCCCCTTAAGTGTGGGATCCTATTCTCTGTACTTCCAAATGTTGGCAGGTATCCTAATGTGAACTGATTGACCCACCAGAAGGTCAACAGCCATCTGGCTTTGGGCATTTCCTACCACATCCTTTCCTGCTGTGGCACCGTCCTGCTAAGGTAGATCTCTGTGCACAGTGACGCCTGCCTGAATGGAGCCTGAACCCATAACAAGTCTCAGATGCAGGCCGTAGGAGGAGCTAGGCAAGCAGGAGCTAGTCATTCAAGCAGGTCCACTTCCCCAGCCCCCTGCCCAACTAGGTCCTCTGATGCCTTCCTTTGCCCACCAGCTGCTGTTAGTGAGGATCCAACAGGCCTGCCCCTGGCCAGTTTGCAGTACGACAGGGTCCAATGCCCTCTCTCTGACTCTGAATCCAAGCCTAATACAGGAAGAAAAACAATGCCAACCCCCTCTTTCGTCATGTGCTTCTGTGGAACACCAGCGCCGAGTGCTCCAGGAAGCCCACAAAGAAAATCTAATCTATTTTTCATGTGACAGCCTTTTACATCTTACACACAACTTTCATGCCATCCTTGAATCATGTCTTCTCAGGCACAAATTACAAACACTATCAACACTCGAATTGGCACAAGTGCAGTCCATGCTACACAGCTCCGCCTAGGCCTAAAGCACCCAGGGGTTCCTTTGTGATGTTTCCTGACACTGCCCCTCCATAATCAGCTTTCACCCCTGCTTAGTGCCCACACACACACCACACACACACCACACACACACCTGCCTCCACCCCCAGCGATTCAGAGTGGAATCATTACTTTTAACTTCCATTCCCAGCAGGGAAAGTCTTTTTTTGCTTTGACCCCAGATATTCCTACACTTCAACTTCTGGTAGAAATTACTTATGCATAGCTACCTCCATCACAATCTCGGCTGACCAGCTCCCTGCTTCTGCCTAGAGCCTCTCTCAATCTTCTATGTGGACTGTGGCTTGGACCCAGCTCTATAACTTTTTTCACCGTATACCAGTTCACTTAATTTGCCATTTGGGGGCATCTTCAGGCCCTGGAGTCTGATTTTGCCCTCTATTTTTTTTCCTCAAAGGGATTCATTGCCTTTTCCCAGCATCCCTCAGCCTGAACTCAGAGACCCTCCCTCCTCTTCACCCCCGACACCCCACCGTCAGCTTCTGCTCCAGGCTGGTTATTACCCTTTTAGAAACTAGCCCCATTCCAAAGTTCACAAATATGAATGCAAGGTAACTCCCACTGACTTCCATTGTTCATTACGTCCTGTATCTCTAGCCTGTTTCAAATGGAGAATCACCCTCTTCGCAAGGAGCATGCTACAGGTGTCAGGAAGATCAGAGCTTCTCACTGGCTGTGTTAATGATTTCCATTTTCCCCCATCTCTGAGCCAAGCATCATTGTGAGAGAACCTATGATACCTTAGGGCCAGAAAGGCATGCAAGCCAGCAATATTGCAGCGCTGACTTCAGCGCCAGTAAATGGGAAAGCAGCTAGTTACTGCTAAAACTGTGGATTGG
This sequence comes from Pongo abelii, assembly GCF_028885655.2. NCBI lineage: Eukaryota > Metazoa > Chordata > Mammalia > Primates > Hominidae > Pongo > Pongo abelii. The sequence continues at coordinate 107,173,593 of NC_071996.2, read as the reverse complement.
AGCCAGTGGTCCATCTTTAAATGTCTTCAACTTCCTGTTTTCCTCTCTGGTTACAGGAGAGAGCTGCTGCTGGTGACAATCTCAAAATAAGCACCTTCAGAAAGCTTTTTAAAATATTTGTCCAAAAAAATATTGGTTGATATCAACACCCGTTTGTAACCCCTGTAATACATGCATTACTTCTCCAATACTTCAATCCCCATTCACCTTCCATTTTGCTCTTTTCCTTTTGCCAGTAACCCCCAGAAGTCAGATATGGTCATTCAAAAAGAACATGGGCTTTGGAATTAAACATGTGTCCTAATCCTGATTCTGCCACTTACTAGCTGTATGGCTTTGGGCAAGTAATTAAACCTTTCTGAACTTAATTTCCTCATTTGTAAAATGGAGATGATGGCAGAACCTCTTCCACAGAGTTACTGTGGGAATTGCTTTAGCTAATGTACATCCATTTGTGCAGTATGTGAGGCTTCATAAGTTGGTTTCCTTTCCCTCTTCATTCAGGACAAGGAATTCATGAACTATATCTTAATGAATCAGCTTCCTCAATAGGAAAGGAATACAAGGCTAGTCTTCATTTATAAATCCATATTTCCTGTCCTTAACACACTGCTATGGTTTACCATAATGCCAGGGGCAAAAAGGTGCTCACAGGAGACTAGAGACTATGTTTGAGTTGCACACTAACTACAAAGAAGGAGACAGAGTCTCACTCTGTTGCCCAGGTGGGAGTGCAGTGGCATGATCTTGGCTCACTGCAACCTCTGCCTCCCAGGTTCAAGCGATTCTCCTGCCTCAGCCACCCGAGTAGCGGGGATTACAGGAGCCCACCACCACGCCCAGCTAATTTTTTTTTTTTTTTTTTTTTTTTTTTTTTTTTAGTAGAGACAGGGTTTCACCATGTTGGCCAGGCTGGTCTCGAACTCCTGACCTCAAGAGATCCGCCCGCCTGGGCCTCCCAAAGTGCTGGGATTACAGGCATGAGCCACCACACCTGGCCGGAAAAACTCATTTTCAGCAAGGTGAAGAGAAAAGCTACCAGTGGGATGCATGCTGCATGGCTAACATGACAAAGTGGAAGCAGAAAGAAAATGACAAGCAGGAAGAAAAAGGTGATGATGTCCTTCAGGAAAGTGCTGCTCATGAGAAGTCATCTGTGTTATCTTCTAAAATTTGCGATCATCTCCCGAAATATATTTCTTACAATTCCTCTCAGAGAAAGCTTCTTCTTTTCGTTCAAATAGATAGTATTACTTTGTGTGACTAATATCATGTTTCTGAAACACTGTTGGTTGCTATGGTAACTTGACTGTGTGTGATTAAAAGAGCGTGTATCATCTTAATGACTTCCACGACTTCCAGCGGCAATAGGAGCTTTCTCGGTGTACTGCAGGCTTTGCTGACAGACTGTTTATTGGCAGTGTTTTGCTTTGTGTTGTCCCCCTGCAGCATTCTTCTGTAGGGTTGCTAAGAACAGGCTGGGTCACCTGGGATGCTTTTCCTAAGTCCCCTGGAAGGGTACAGGAGAAAGAGAAAAGATGAAGCCAACTTTGGAGCAGCAACAGTGGTGATAATCACACCGAGATGTAACAGGAGTACTTGGGATGGAGATGGATGGAAAAGCGGGTTTTCTGTGGGTGGCCTGGAGTGGTAGTAGGGACATCCTAGAAGTAGCCTGGAAAGGACAGCCCCTGGTCAGAAAGGTGCACAGTGCCACCCTCTGCAGAGCCCTGATGTGAAAACCTGGAGATCTGACTTCTTAGCCTAGTTCAAGTCCTGCCTCGCCCTAGGACCTTGGACAAGGTCCCTAATGTCTCCGAGCCTTATGTTCTAAAATCTGAGGATCATTTCCAATATCCTTTGCTAATCATCTATGATGGTAGAATCCTGAGTTAGATCAGGGCTTCTGAACTATGGCCTAAAGGCTCTCTGAAGAATTAAAATCCCCAGGCCCTGCCTCAGACCTTATAAGTGAGAAGTTCTGGTTCAGAGGAACTTCAACTGCACTTTTTCCAAATGCTTCAGATGATTATTGTACGAAATAAATGTAAGAACACAGAGCGTGCCCATGAAAGCAGATTTCCAAGAAGGGTCTGAATGTCAAGTTCCTTGCAATATGCACCAGGATGGGTTAGCTTCCTCTAAGAAAATTGCTTAGAAGAGAAATAGCTACCTCTTCTGCAGGTCTCACTAGCTTCCAGTGACATAGCATCAATCCCAGATGTGCCTGGAAGTGAGAACAGGAGATTGTGTTACAGTTGGAACAGTGGTCACAGTCTCAAGTTGTTCTTGCTCAGAAACATCTGAAGAGGGGTCTCTAGTACACTTTTCTTTTCTTTTTCTTTCTTTTTTTTTTTTTTTCTGAGATGGAGCCTTGCCCTGCCGCCCAGGCTGGAGTACAGTGGCGTGATCTTGCTCACTGCAACCTCTGTCTCCCGGTTCAAGCGATTCTCCTGCCTCAGCCTCCCGAATAGCTGGGACTACAGGCACCTGCCACCATACCTGGCTAATTTTTGTGTTTTTAGTAGACACAGGATTTCACCATGTTGGCCAGGCTGGTCTCAAACTCCTGACCTCAAGTGATTTGCCTACCTCAGCTCTTAAAGTGCTGGGATTACAGGTGTGAGCCACTGCACCCAGCCTCTAGTAAACTTTTTATTCACACTGCATTAGAAGCATAAACTTTCCTGCTGATAGCGTTGTCAGATAAAATACAGGGCATCCTGTTTTCTTGTTTTTGTGGGGTTTTTTGGTTGAATCTGGCAAACTTACTATGAGCCCCTATCCCATCATATAGCCAAGAAAACATAAAAGAGGAAAGAATAAATTTTCCTCCCTTTTTACCAATAGGGTGTGTCATGTTTCTGGACTGAACAGAAAAAATTGACCTGAGATGAGAAAAAAATATATATATATGAAATAAAACAAGGTCTCTACGGAGCCTGAGTCATGGCTCTAACCAGGTGCAAACAACAAGTAAGGCAATGGGAATAACTTTCCAGAGAAAGCCATGTTCTCCTTTGCTTTGAGACCTCCCAAAACAATAACTAAATTTATGAAGTCTTGAACTTCTCAACTGGCTTTGCTCCAGTTAACAACACAGTGACATCAATGTTTCACAAGCTCAGTCCCAACTAAGTTGAATGAACTATTAACTGTGGATACGGAAGAAGGCTCAGACTGGGTATAAAAATATAGTCAATTTTAGCAACAACCAACAATTCAAAAGAGAAAAAGAAGAAAAATAAGAATTCACCAAAGAAAGAAAAAGATTGGAAGTAAGACTGGATTAAGATAAAAGTAGAATGAGTGGGACAGAGTAGGCAGCTGGAACTCACAGTCCAGAGTCTTTAAGGTTTAAGCCAAAAGATGAGTAGACCTGCACAAAGTTCTGCTGATCAAATGGAAAAGAGATTAAGCTGGGACTGCCTAAGAAAACACAGATAGGTTATGTATGGAAAACGGTCCTGGATGTCCTAGTTCCCCAACTCCTCAATCCATTTATTGGAGCATCTACTGTGTGCCTAAAGTTGCGATTATCCCTGTCTTGGAGAAGTTCCTGATCTAACTAGGCAGAAAAGACATGCATGCTTGAAATTATTAGAGGTGAAACCAAGTATAGCTATGAAACAAAAGAGGAGAAATCCACATGAGCTTAAAGTGTCAGCAAATCTGATGGTGGAGGCAAAATTTGGGATTAGTCTTGATGGGTGTGACAGTGAAGGATTATAATATTTGGAGGTGAGAAATGAGGAAATGGGAAGTAGCAGGAATGCGAGTACCATGCTGAAGGAAGAGACATGAGCAGAGGCATGTGCTAGGAGCCATGTTGGAGGAGGAACTGACTCTGTAGCCCTTGGCCACTCTATCTGGCTCCCTTGTCATCCACAGTCTTGCCTGGGACAAGTGGTTCCAAGGAGGAGGGTTGCAATGCCCAGGCTCCCCCTGCATGGTAGGCCAAACCCCTTTTGGGTTCATGGATTATTTGGGCTTAGAACTGCCCCAGGACCCTGATCCCAGAAATGGAGATGATGATGAAGGTTGGAATCCCATGTGACAGTTGGTCCTCTGATTTGGGGGCAGTTGACCTCTCTGAGTACTACAGACATAGAATCTTCTCTCATAAATGACGTGGGAATTAGAAGAGGCTTTCATTTGGTGCCCAGATGCACTCCCTTACCCTCATATTTGCTTTCTCCCCTTTCAGCAGAACCCCAGGTCATAATCTTTCTTGTACAATTCTTCTGCCATAGGGGAAGCTTTTTTGAGCTAAAGGGTATTTTATTTTTATAAGATTGAGACTGAATGGAGAGGGCAAGTCTTACCTCAGTGAACAGCAAATGGTAGAATTTTAGGCAATAGCAGAGGAAATATTAAGCTTAAATAAAGTAGTCCATTATCTAAGGGTGTCCCAAAGGTACCTGGAGGGCATCACTTGTGTAAGGCACTCTCTGTCACTCAGATCTGCCCATCAACTATGAAAAAGAGTAATCTCTCTAAAGATGTTTAGAGGAGTAGAAATTATATACTATCTACTGAGGCTCCTGATTGGTGTTTTTCTTCATGGCTACCACCCAAAGGCCTAGAGAGCAAGAAGCACAGTCTTCCACAGAAAAGGAGCTCATTCTAGGTAATAATCGTTACCTTACTTTGAAAGACCTATTCATTTTTATTTAACAACCCCTTATGAAATGCATACTGTGTGCTGTTTTGTGTGTTTGTTAGCACTTGCTGGGGCAAGAAAGAGAGAGAGAAAGAGAGCAAGAGCAAGCAAGAGAATGAGCAAGGGGGAGAGACAGAGGAAGAGACAGACAGAGTTGCCTAAGCAGTGATTCTCAAAACTTGATGGGTATAAGAAGCACTGGGAAGATTTCCGGAAATACAAACTCCTGGCCCCACCACTCAAAGATTCTGATTCAACGCATCTGGGAATAAGTGTGAATTGGTGTTTTTAGTAAGTGACCCAGTGGATTCAGTTATAGGTGGTCCCTGACCACACTGAGAATCATTGCAAAAGACAATAACAGGATGTGGAGGTCAAAAATAGGAAACCTTAAGTGGAAACCAAATGTGCTGAGACTATACATTGGTTAAGCAAGAATCACAGAGGGCTTAGTGTGCCAGGCCTAGGTGTGCCAGCTGATAGCAACATAGGACCACAGGTGTGTGTTTTCCCCACATTTGCAAAATAGTTCATTTGGAAGCCACAAGGAAAAGCTCTATATTTCAGGAAGGCAGATCAAAATGGCTGCAAGGGACGTGGTTGCCAACATTTGGGGTTGCCATGACAACTGTAATGCCTGTGATAGTTGAGCTGAGAAAGCAGGCGGTAAGAAAGGGGAGGTGAAGAACCTGTGTTAAACAGCATGCCAATTGATTTATAAAGGACTGCTATGTCTGTGTTAACCCACGTTATATCCCAAATAGTGGTGAAGAAATCAAAAGGAAAGAGGATGGATACCTTCCGAGAATGACTTGCAGGTAATGGCTGGTGCAAAGCTGACTCATGAAGCATTATTTGTCCTTTTGTGGTTTTTCAATTTGTTTCCAGTATTTCTAATATTGGAGACTCCACCAGATACTGAATGAATCAATCAAAAATTTAAACACAATATTCAAATGCAAGGATGATAAAGACAACTCCGGAAAACGACCACCGCAGATTTTTATTTAATTAAAAATATTATACATGTTGTTGCATTTTCATGGAAAATATTGAGTTAAAAACACAAGCAGTGTTAATTTTCAGAAACCTTCATGCACCCCATCCTGCCACCTGCTGCCTTCTTCTGTTCATGGCATTAACCACATGTTTGTAAGAATTGGGCCCATCGAACTGGAGCTTCCTAGAAGGTCATAACTATGGGTCTCCTGGAGTAAGCCATTGTCTTCAAGACAGTGTTCTGTCAAGTCAACTCAGATACCACCAGCTGTGGCTTCCTTGCAAACCATTGAAAGGAACTGGTGTAAAAGCCCCAAAGCACATGTCAACACCAACTCAGCATAATTCCGCGCAATCAAGCACTGCTATGACCTCATCCAGTTTCCAAGCCAGTTAGCAAATGACCTTGTGTTCTACCTGGTGTATTAGTGTCCTGAGCTCCTCCACAAAACTTCCCTGGGACCCAAGGTGGAAAAACACTGCCATATAGTGTTTATATTCAAACCATTAACAAATACACAAAAACATACGTGGCTCTATGCACAATACCATCAAATTAAAATATATATATATATATATATATATATATATATATATATATATATATATGCAATACAACCTTTAGCATCACTGGCTAAAACATAGCCATGTGAGTATTTTTGAAGCCTTGATGTAATCATACATTTGTTTAAGAAATAAAAGGCATAAAATTTAACTTGAAAAGATCATTTCGGCTATAAACATCTCATACGTAAATATAAGGTGTGTACAATACAGTCTTCTCCCTCGCTCCCTGCCTTTTCCTTCTTTGGTCTGTGCCATTTCCTAACTTAATTCCTTGACCCACATCATAATGCTGCATCCGCATATTAATTCCAAGTGATGCTTTCACTGAAAGTGGAGCTGATGTGACAGAAACATCCCAGCTCTGTCTTTCTACTCCTTTGTTTTAAATTGTAGTACACGTAATTTGGGTTCTGCATCCAACTTTAAAGAGAGATGAATTCCCCCCAAATGCACAAACAAATAAAAATAGCTGGATAGCAAAAAAGTTAGAATTGCCTCAGCTCTTGGAAATTGAAATATGGACTCTCTTCTTCATAATGGTTTCTCAATTGATAGGAATAAAATAAGGCTGAAATTGCTTTTCACATTCTGGCTCTGTTGGGGGCATTTTCACATAGACCCCTGTTGTAAGAGGGCTTCTTTTCTTTAGCTGTCAAACACAAAAAGAAACAGTAATTACTACTGAGGAATACAGAAGCCACTTCTAACCATAATAGAACTCAACACATATTGGGTCCCTACCTGGTTAAAAATGAATGTTCACAGCATACAGAATTATAAACCTCAGGAGATTTTCTTGATTCAGCTATTAAAATTTATTTTAGATAAATAACTGTGATTTTGATGTTAAATGGCAATCATTTGCCTTGAATGGAAGATAGGAGAAAGAGACTTTGAGAAAGCTTCACAAAGAACACCCAGAAAGCCAGTGATAATTGATCGATCTTGTCTGCAAGGGAACAAGCTTGATAAGGTAATAAGCTTTAGTTATCCTGTTTGAGAGCTGTATTTCTCATCCCCACTGCTGAACCTACAGCAAAGGACATCTCTGTCAGGTTGGGTAGAGGATGTTGGAATAGCGTATATCTTTGTGTATGTGTATAAGAGACAGAGAGTGAGAAAGAGAGAGAGAGAGAAAGAGCGAGAAGAAGGAAGAGGAAGAGAAGAAGGGAGAGAGGGAGAAGGGTGAGTTTGTAATGGCAAAGCCAGCCTTAGGCAGAGGTGTCTGAGAGGGACTGTCAAAAAGAAATCCTGACAGGAGGCCTGATTCCATACTTCTACCTCTTCTACCACCAACACCAACACCTGTGATAAATAAAAACTGGGACTTTCATTTCCTGGCTGAAGGGGAAGGCAAAACGTCCCAGTCAAGCAAACTGGATAATAGGGATAGGTGTTATGTGAGTAGCTACAGCTTCGACAAGGAAGGCACCAGAGTGGCACCAAGAGGTGATTTCCAGGTGATGGAGAGGGACATGGAGAAGGAGAATAAAGACCATCCAGGTGGTCCTCTCTAGCAGCATTCTGCCCAGCCTAATCTCGTGTTTCAGGGCTGTTAGCTTAAGTACAATTGTCATGAAGACAAAGAGCAAAACAGCTGCCCCATGTTATTGCAGCGGTTACTCAAATTGAAACCCTGCTCAGAAGCACATGAACATTCAATGTCAAACAAATTCATCTAAAATATTAGTCATTCTGAAACCTCAATTGCCAATGCCTACGGTTCTAGTGCATTCTTTACCACTGTCCTTCTTCCTCTTCATTTATTGCCTCATCTCATCTCAAGAACACTAAACTCAACATCATCTTTTGGTCAGTTGATACCACCAAAGGTATCCCCATCAGACATGGTGCACCATCAGCACCACACTCACCATTTTGCTCAAAGAAACAGCTGTGAGGAGAAAGCTATAAAAAAACAACCCCGAACTAACTGCTGCAAGGATCCAGAGGAGGAAGTCAGAATCTGGGCACGGTTCTGGATCTGCAACAAAACAAAGCAGAGCCTCCCTGAGACAGTTTTAAACTCTAGGGCTCTACTCCCCAACATTGGTGAAAAAGGACATTAGAGCTTCCAGGCCTTGAGGTCCACCCCTAAATTGCATGGGTAGCCCACCAATAGGTTTGGCTATTTGGGACTACTTCCCCAGGAGCATCATATCATATCAAAAGCACAGATCAAACGTCATGATGGTTAGCACTCCAGAGTGAGAGCTCCAACTTCCCCAGATCATTTTATTTTATAGTCAGAATGCTATTAAGGTTGCCACCCATAATAAGCAAGGCTATCATGTGGTAGAGAACTCTTAAAGAGAATATCCACAGTCCTAAAAGTAAACCTCCTGAAATTAAGGAACAAAACTGTTTTTGCGCGTAGAAGACTGCAATGCAACAGGTGTCAACTCAGTGAAATGGCTTTGCTCACCAATTACATAAATCTGGGTTCCGTTGCCTATGCCCATGTAGTATGGCGGTGGGTACATGAGCTCCACCTTGCAGATGTAGAGTCCCGTGTCCATGGCTCTCAGTCCTTGGATAGTGAGGTTCACTTGATTTCCACTGGAGGTGCCCGTGCAGATGGAATCATCTAGGAAGGTCAACTCATTCCCCATCATGTATGTTGCTGCACAGACTTCAGTCACCTGGCTGTCAGCCTGCCGAAGCACTGTCACCCGGACCTCAGTGGCTTTGCCTGGAGACGCATACTCACACACAAAGCTGGCGATGCCTCGGCTGCTGGCCAGCACCACAGCAGGCTGGGCCACGTGCATTGCTAGCATGGAAAAGCCAAAGGGAACTCAGTGAACTCATGCTCCTTCGTGGCCAAGACCAGGCAAGCCCTTCTGCCTTCTAGCTTCATCCCCACGGCCTTCTCTCCCCCTTCAACAAATCTATCACTTACCCCTTCCCCTCTCCACACCCCCAGCCTCCCCTCCATCTCTCAACTGTTTTCCATCTACTCTCCATAAAGATATTTTCTTACTGAGAAATAGATTCTTCAAGATGGTTGTGGTAGGAAGAACACTGACATGACAAACAGAAGACCTGGCTCTACCATGAAATATGTGATTTGGGGCAAGTCACACTTCCCCCATGTCCTTCACTTTTTTCACATATAGTAAGAGATAATTAGATGAGATGATATGTTCTCTGGTATTCTAAGGTTATGATAGAATGATAGGAGCTATATAGCTCCGGAACTATAATGAGTGGTAGGGGAAATTCAGAAGGTTGAGGTACAGAATCTTGCTTTATCTCTCAAAGTATATGTCAAAAACCTCTGCCTACTTATTGAGCTGGCCCTGAACCTCTATCACCCAGGAGTAGCTGTGTCTTGATGCACTGTACCAGCCTCCGCCTTCCCTGGCATTGTTGTAGAGTGGAAGATGTTGTTAGATGAAGGAAGCCACAGAGCCGAGGGCACCAGGTCGTTTCCTCTCTAGGTTGAGGCAACCCTGCTGTTAACTCCTGTGGGCTTCCCCTGACACCACCGCTGCCTCTCTGCCCTTTATTTCTCCTCCCCTTGAATACTCCCATGCTCCTTTGTTCTCTCTTTTCCCACAGGATAAAGGAGACCAGCTCTCCATACAGAGAGGCTTGCATCAACTCAAAAATAGTGGCTGCATGCCAAATTACCTTCCTGTAACTAACCAGGCCCCTCTCCAGTCAGTCTGACAAGTGAAACTCAAAACTTGTGTTGCATGATGTTACTCATCTGCTCAATCCCTTTGACACTTTACTAACACTGATTGCAAAAACAAATACAATAAATAACATGCAATGAGTCCCCCATGATCCAATTCCAATCTATCACTCTGGTCTGAATTTCTAGGACACAATTTCCTGCTTATAAATCACCCTATATTAGAGACACTAGTCCCTTCCACCAAGCCACCTGTACTGGACATCTGTCCTCAGAAGAGAAAACAGTTTGGCAGCAGCCATTGTCATGTCTATTCCAGCAGCCCTAGCTAGCTAGACCATAGTTTCCTTCCCTAACCCTCACCTCTGCCTATCAGAGATGCCCTCTGAACATCCTTAGCACTGTGATAACTCCATTGCAGTAGTTCATTACTTTCTGCTCTGTATTAAAGTTATTTGTGAACTAATCATATCTCCCCACTCTTTTACTTGTGGTTCATGAACTCCTGTGAGCAGTGATTATATCCCGCCCAAGTGAGCGCTCAATAATCTTTATTGTATTGACTCTAAGCTTAAGAAATCCTAAATGTCCTGCCCTCTCCCCAAGCAAGCTCACACTTATCACCACTAAATGTGGTCACACTCAACTTTCCAGTATCTGTCATGGGAGGGTCCTGGTTACTGGTTGAGATAAATTTACTTTAGGAAATTTAAATACTTCTAAGAGTGTTTATTTAATCTTTACATATTTAAAACATGTAAAAATAAGAAAATATATGTGAATATTTCTTCTCCAGTAAAAATTAAATCATCAAATATCTTTTGAGTACCTACTTCATACAAACTGCATGGTTTCTTAACCAAGAAGGTCTAGAGAGAGATAAGGTTGAGATTCAATGGAAATACTCATCATTTTAAGCCATGTAACAAACCTGGTGTCAGTCTCTGAAGAGCTGAAAACTAAGGATTTGCATCTGAAACCCACATGTAGGTCAGACAACAATTAAGTATTGTATGCCAAACAGACTGCTGGCTTTCTTTCTTTCCTTTTTCTTGTCTTTTTTTTTTTTTTTTGGCAATTTCAAACTTTTATTTTTAAATAATTGGCTAATTAGCTTGTAGAATTGATTAAGAGAAACTTAAAACCTTGAATTAAGTAAAGAAGGCATTCTTCCCACAATTTCCCTACATTTTAAACAAGCTGGCTAATTCATTTATAAAGTATATGAATCCGAGGACCTTAAAACCTTGAATTGTATAGCAAAGAAACTCTTCCCAGGATTTGCTTAAGTCGATTTTTTTTAAAGGAACTTGTGAGCTCATCCTGAAACCCAGCTCAAATGTATTCAGGACTACAGCTATCCTTTCCCTCTTAAATCACTTCCAGTCTCATAGAAGGGTCTGAAATTGCCTGTGTCTCTCTACTAAACCAACTCACATGCATTCATGAAGCCCCTACTAAATACCTGGCACTCTGTTCTGAGCTATCTCTTTGCCTTATTTGCTGCCGCCCAACTGTTCCCTGCTGGCCCTGGAATACAGAGCCAGCCAAGCCAGATTGGAGTTTTACCTTTAACTTCTGGCTTTGCTATAAATCACTGCCCTTGACTGCTGAAACAAATGAAACCCAGGTGGGAGAAACACCTCCTCCATCTTCATGCTCCAAAAGTCTCACTCACCTTTGCAGAAGACAGGGATGAAGAGAAGAAAAAACAGGAGAGTGCAGGGCCAGGTCCTGGTAGCAAGGTTCAGCTGAGCCTTGTGCCGCTGAAATCCAAGGCAAGCCATGGCTTTATGGGAGTGATGTTCAGGTCTTCAGGAAGTAGAGCAAAACCTTTCAGGATCCTGAAGCTTTGAAATGTGTTTGAACCCACACAGAATCAAGGACTTTATATAGATAGCTTTGATCCCAGATATGTATTACACATGTGCACACACAGAAGGCACTTGAATAGAAAGCCTTTTTGTTTTGGTTTTACGAGAAAGGAAGCCGTGGGTTTAGCTGTTACGTCGAAAAGACAACCTCAAGCACTCAACTGAACAAAACAAGCCAATCCATGGATGGAAAATGTATTCAATTTGAAACTGAAGCTTCATGTTCACTTTGAGGATCTGGATAACTAAGTGGAGACTTGGAGAATTTCCTGGAGTACAAGGGTCCTCCTAAATCCCAATTTTATTCAATCTTCTGGGCATCCTTAACCATCCAGTCCAATTCATTTCATTGACATCTCCAAAACTACTAGGCTGCTAACTTTCTGAGCCCTTGGGCTAATGGCAGGATTTGTCTAGGCATCATTAATAAAAACTGTATTCTATCTGTGAAGCACCATCCTTCTAATGGTCCCTTGACAGCTTTACAAATAAGTTTATTTTTCCTAACTCCATTTAGCATTTGGTTAATAGAAAAAAACCAAAATCACAAGAAATAAACTGAAAATAGGCAGAAAAAAAGCTGCCTCTTGTTTTGCAGAAGGAAAGAATTCAGATGTTCTTAAAAGCCTTAACTCAACAGAGACAAAACAGAGTTGAAGAAGGTCCAAAGAAAAGCCAACCCAAATGATTCAAGAGATTAGAGCCTTCCATAAAATGATAGACTTTTTTTTCCTAATACAAATTTTTCAAGCAGAAAATTCAAAAGTGAAGATTAAATATAACCAGAGTCCTTAAATTTGTGACAGCTGTAGACAGGACCAATGATCTAACAAAAAGAATTTGAAACATTGAGGACCTTCCTTAAATCTGGAGAGTTTTCATACATTTTAATAAAGAAAGAAACATTTATGGGGAACCTGTAATATGCCAGGAATTCTGTGCACTTAGGATTGAATGATGACAAAACAAAAACATAGTTGATACCTTAAGGGGCTTCTAGAAGGCTGACGTGCAAACAGACAGTTGCAACAGGGAATATGGCATTTGCCTACTCCAGTCCGTCCATGGTTTCCCATTGTCCACACCTCAGCACAGCAGAGGAGACTCTGCGAATACTCACCAAATGCCTCCCTCTTTGGCCTGTGCCCCAGCATTCCTTCCCATTCCCCCTTCCTGCATTTGTCTTTCCTTCTACGTGCCTCTTTCAGGCCTCATCACCTTTACCCATGCTGTTCCTACTGCCTTTTTTCTCCTATTATCTTATTTTATACTCCTTCTCATCCTCCAGGACTTAGCTCAGCTGTCACCTCCTCCAGGAAGCCTCTTCTTTTTTTTTTTTTTAATTTTATTATTATTATACTTTCAGTTTTAGGGTACATGTGCACAACGTGCAGATTTGTTACATATGTATACATGTGCCATGTTGGTGTGCTGCACAGACGCCTCTTCTGACCTGCCTGTTTTCTATACGCTGCTACACATCATAGAAAACTTCAAGCCCCAGCTCAAGTGCCGACAAGCAATAGCAACCTAATGGGCACTTCCTAATGCCAGACTGGGCACCAGAGGTTTTTTAAAAAGTGAAAAACAAATGTTCCTGCCCTCAAGAGGAACACACAGCAGTGGCAGGGACAGACAGCTAAACCCATGATCATGATAAAGTGAGATCAATGCTGGAATTGAAGTATTATGTAGAGGAGCAGAAGCCAGTGGTTCAGCCTGTGGAAGTCAGAAAGGGCTTCTCAGAAGAAGAAAAGCCTGAACTTATTATTGAAAACAGGGAAAAGGGTGGATATTCGACAAGAAGAACAACATGGGCTAAGGTTGGAAATGGCATGAAGAGTTCATTATGGTCACAGGACAAAGCTTGTCTGGGGATGAGCAGAAGGTGCAAGCGGATGCTCTTAGCAGCAAGGGCCAATGAAACATAAGGAGCAAATTGGCATGACTGAGTTCACATTTGGGGGAAATTTTAGGGATGGGGAGGATGGGTTCAGGGAGAAATGTAACCAGGAAAACTGGGAAGAAGACTATTGGAATACGCCAGGCACCAGGATTTGGAAAGCTTTCTGAAGGGGGCAAAATAGTAAATATGTTATGATTTGCAAACGGTGTAGTCTCTGTTGCCACTACTCAACTCTGTCATTTTAGAATGAAAGAAGCCATATATTATATGTAAACAAATGGGTGTGTGTGCATTCCAATAAAACTTTATTTACGAAAATAGGTGAAGTCTGGATTTGGCCTGTGGGCCATGGTTTGCCAACCCCTGGTCTAAACTAAGGTAATGACAGCTGTGAAGACGAGGTCCCTATAGGACTAGTCCACAATCAGTGAGTGGAGGGAGAAGTTTAGAATGAATGACACCAGAATTATGGTTTGAGAAGTACTGTGGTGCTGCAGAAATTATTCAAATGTCAAGTTTTCTTTCTTTTCTTTTTTATTTTTTTGAGACAGAGTTTCACTCTTGTTGCCCAGGTTGGAGTGCAGTGGTGCGTTCTCGGCTCACTGCAACCTCTGCCTCCCGGGTTCAAGCAATTCTCCCACCTCAGCCTCCCAAGTAGCTGGGACTGCAGGCACCCACCACCACGCCCAGCTAATTTTTTGTATTATTTTAGTAGAGGTGGGGTTTCGCCATGCTGACCAGGCTAGTCTCAAATTCCTGACCTCAGGTGATCTACCCACCATGGCCTCCCAAAACGCTGGGATTACAGGCATGAGCTACCGTGCCCAGCAAGTTTTGTTTCTTTCAAGTCTCATAACAACCCTACAAGACAAGAGTTCTCATTTTTCCCATTTTATAAAGAAGGAAACCAAGGCATTGAAAGTTAAGGTGACTTATCCAATCACCCGTAGGAAGTGGCAGAGCCAGGATTTGAAGCCAGTGATACTCTTTATCACCACACTAAAGCAAAGATTTTGAAGCCCAAGATAACTGGATTTGTATCCTAGCATGAGGACTTGCTTACTGTTGACCTGGGGCTCAAAGCCCAATGTCCTCCAGATAATGGCATCTACTTCTCAAGATTATTGAAAGGATTAAATGAGATAATGCACGTAACATGTATAAAAGGCCTATTGTAACAGATAGCCACTCAATAAACAGTCCTTTCTTATTATAGGGTCACTGAGAAGACAGAGGTGCAATTTACTGGAATAAATAACAGGAAGAGCAGGTGAGAAAGTGAAATGACAGCTTTCATTTGGGTATGTTGAGTTTATGGCATCCATGGAAAACAGTTGCCAATAGGATTCTGGAGCACAGGAGGAGACATTAGTTTAGGCAACTATGAAGCCACTGATGAAAATGTCACAGGCCAACCCACAAAACGAGCATTCTTTAAACATTTGTTAAATGAGTAGGTAAATAAATGAAGACAGTTTAACATAAGAAGAGATGAGGGTTGTAATTAGAACTTTCAAAGACGTCTTACCAGATTCTTTAATTATGCTCTTATGAAACTAATTCTGTCATAGCAAGAAAATTCAAATGGTTGTAAAAAAAAATGCTGGGTAAAAGAATCTTGGTGAGAAAAGATATATTCACATATACCACCCCACAGATTACTTGATAATTATAATAGGGAAAAGATAATTGATAAATCTAGCAGATACTGCTTTAACCAAGTGATCCCAACTGAATATCACTGTGATGGAGTGTTCTGACATAGGGTACCTCCAGATACAATACACTGAGAAGGACACAACAACTTTGTGTAGTTATTGCCAAAATTGTTTTAACTGAATCTACGCATGAAGAAATAATCAGACAAATCCATATTCTGCAAAATAACTGGCCTAGATTCTTTAAAAATGTTAATATCACAAAAGATTAAAAAGGGAAAAGCCAGGAAAACCATTCTAGATTAAAGGAGAAAATAGAGACATGATGACAGAATTTAATGTGTTATTCTTGATTGAAAAAAATAATACAAAGCAGATTACTGAGAAACTGGGGGAAATTTGAGTACAGCCTGTATTTCATAATAGCATTGCCCTAATGTTAAATTTCCTGAATGTGATCATTGTACTGGGGTTATGTAGAGAACCACCCTTGTTTATAGATAATACTTAGGTATTCGAGGTTTAAGTGTCAGAATGTCAGCAAGTACTCTCAGATGGTTCAGCAAAAATACGTGTCTGTGTTAGCAGAGAAAGATAAAAAGAATTAAACAACAGTGATGGAATGTTAACAATTGGTGAATCTAGGTGAAGAATATGTGTGTATTCATGGTACTATTCTTACAAATTCTTTGTAAATTTGAGGTTTTTCAAAAAAATTCGAAGTAAAAATTATAAGGCCAACTATTTATATTATTGATAATATGGTAGGCAATAAACGAGAGATGAGCAAACTGAAATTTAGAGAGGAAATTTGACTTGCTGAAGGTGATTCTCCATCCCCTTTCCTCAGATCCAAGCTCCACCTGGGACAGACCCCTGTAGAAAATGTCTCATTACTTCCCTGTCAGGGTGGCTTCTGAGGGCTTAGCATTGGAAGCTCCCAGCACATGAGAAAGCACAAGGTGGAAGTCCAGGTCTTTCTTCCCTGCCCTCTCCCAGATTCAGGGCCATGTGTCTGGTAGTAACAGTACCTCTCCACAAGTACAGCTCTTGTTTGGTGGCCCCTGTTTTATGATGCCCGTTCTTACTCTTACCTCCCCTGGTCCTTTCCATCCTAGGGGTGCTATCAGCTTCCACTGTTGCTAGTGTCTGGGTGCGTTACCAACCTCCACCCCTAACCCTTCTTAATATTTCTCAAAGTAGTTCTTTCATTGAAGCTTTTATTTGAACCCCCTGTTTCCTGTTGAGACCCTCATTGATCTAGTGCTACATTTGGTATGTGGCAAAAACTGGATTGAGATCTTCGTCTTCTCATTCTCATTCAGTACTTATTTTTCCCCAGTTATCTTATGTACAGTAATAACATGTATCATATAGGTTTGTACTTATTATAGTCAATCATGTGTAATTCTGTCTGTCTTCCTCCAAACTCTATTTCCACAGCACTTACATCCTCAACACACACAAAGCACCTAGTCAAGGCCTCTTTTGTACCTACTAGATAATAATTTCTGCATTTCAGTTTAGATCTCAAGCGTTTTTATTTCTCTCGCATCTCATTTCCAGCTCTGGGGAAAGTGCTAATCACTAAGGACACAATCATAGGCCTGATAGGTACTAATGAGCCCAGCAGAGTGATTAAAAGCATGGCTGGAGTCAGACAGACATGAGTTCAAGTCCTGGCTGTCTGGATATGTGATCTTGGATGACATTTTTTAACTTCTCTGATCCTCAGCTTCCTCATCTGTAAAATATGGGTAATTTACAGGAATTATCTTATATCATTATTGTGATGATTCAATGAGTCTATACCAATAAGTTATTGAACACTGTGCCTATCATATACTATGTTCTCAGGAGACATTAGTTTACATATTAAACACAGAGAAAGCTACGGATTTTAAATTTCAGCTGTTATATAAACCCTCTTTCATTATCATTTCTACTGAATAGATGATATTTTAGATTAAAATCAGATACTAATTATTCTAATACTCACATATTGAATTTCTGCCCTGTCAGTATTTCCATGAGTGTCTGGAACCAAACAGCTTATTATTTTTTACCTGATTGAGTCTAAAAACTTACAACTCTACACATAATCTAAGAATTATGTATTATAAGCTCTCAATTATTCAGTGGCCAAATATTCAAATGTCTAAGGGTACCACATCCTTGGATATTTTCATTTCAGGTTAGGAAGGGGAAAGTCAATTTGCTAATTATTTTTACCACTCCAATTATAAAAGAAAAAAAGGTGGGGGGTTGGTGGTAAAGGAAATGAAAATAATCGGCTAAAATTAGGACTTGGGGATTCACAGATAGTGATTTCATTTATACTCACTATCTTCTTATATCCTAATAGCTTGAGTAAACCCCAGACTGGTTTTGTAGTACTCTTAGTGGTTACTGGGTTTAAAAGAGCTCTCAAGATTTGCATAATTCACAGTGGTGCCTATGGTGAAGTATCTTCAGAATTCCAAAAGAGGTAGAGTTTGAAGAGTAACTGGGTTGTTTACTTAATTGTAAAATTCCTCAGCTTGCATAGCTCATTCTGAACTTAACTCAACTTTTCAGATTTTTGAACCTTTTTTCCCTAAACCTCCTCCAATTATCCTTTACCCAACTAGTACAACAACAACAAAAAAAAAAAAAAAAAAAAAAATCAACCTTTTATTGAAAGATTTGCACCTGGCATTGACTGTGCAAAACATCCTTTACTTGATGGTTTCCGATGTAATGGGAAGAATGAAAAGTCTAATATTTGCATAGTGTGCAGTTTCAGGACATCCCATTACGTTGAGCCTATAATCATGCCTAATTAAGGTTATATACTCTGTGTGTTTGTGCTAATTAGCTCATCACACAGAGCTCCTCTCAAAATCTACTTCAAAGGAAAAAGAAAATCATCTACCAAAGTAAGTGACTGCTGAAGAAGAATCTATCAATCATCTCACTTCGAAAGAGAATTAAAGAGAAAGGAAATGATATGCAAAGTGACTGGAAAGAAATTTTAGCTTCATTACCATTAAAGGGTGAAAATATGGGCTGGGCAAGAACCCAGTTAAATAAATGTGGTAGATTAATTTTCAGTCCCTAGGAAACTATAATCCATTTCATAAAATCAGGTAAAAAATGGATGCTTCTGAGCTGTGGACTTTGTCAGTCCTTTAGTGGGGAAACAGAGTAGGTTCCTCCTGGCTTTTCAGTTTACATTGTGAACAGGGTTGTCAGGGAAGCAAAGTTGTATTTGCTGATTTGGATGATAATGAAATGCAGAGCCTGCTTCCGTTGAAGGGTAATCTTTGCCTGTCACAGATTTAATTATATAGAGATGAAAACAAATATTTTTGAATGAATAAATAATAAGTCAGCCGGGCATGGTGGTTCATGCCTGTAATCTCAGCACTTTGGGAGGCTGAGGCGGGCGGATCACTTGAGGTCCGGAGTTCGAGACCAGCCTGGCCAACATGGTGAAACCTCATCACTACTAAAAATACAAAAATTAGCTGGGCATGGTGGTGCGTGCCTGTAGTCCTAGCTACTCGGGAGGCTGAGGCATGAGAATCGCTTGAACCTGGGAGGCAGAGGTTGCAGTGAGCTGAGATCACACCACTGCACTCCAGCCTGGGCAACAGAGTGAGACTGTCTCAAAATAATAATAATAATAATAATAATAAGTTAACTGTGGTCACAAAGCAATTTGTACAGGGAATCTGTGTTCTAATTGCCTAAGCTCTTTATATGATTACATCTTTTGAATATCTTATCTCCACTTATGGATAATGTTCTGTTATTATATTTTGAATTTTAGACATTATCATCTCTGATTGTCTGTCAATGTCCTTAGCTTCTCACTCCTAAAAGTAAAATTAAAGTTGGATTTTGTCTGTTTTCTTAATCCCTCAGCCCTGTTGTAACACAGCCAGCCACAAATAAATTTAAGTAAGTGGTTTTATCAAAAGCCAAAAATAGGTGCTTTCAAAATAGGTAAGCTTCTTATTTTACAGATCAGGAAACTGATATTGAGAAGGTAATTGACTTGCCCAGGGTCACATATTCATATCTTCTTCTTTCATTGTCAAGGAGAAATAAACAGAAAGGGAAGGGTAAATAGTCCCATATTTGACCCGACACCCTCCCCGCAACGTACCCCACCTGAATGGTACATTCAGGAGTGTACCTGATTTCTATTAAGAACAAGCTGAGATTACCCAGTACCATTTCCATTTTACAAAAGAAGAAACTTCACAAATCACTTAATATGTTCTTGTCTTAGTGCAAGGAGAAGGAAATCTTGGACATGGACTACAAATCATATTTAATGCTGAATGAACCACCCACCTACACCCCAAAACTTGCTAGCTATCTATAAAGAGTAACCTTGGAAGTGCCAAACATTTGATGGAACCCATTTCTTGCATGATATTTGTGGCTGATATAATCTCAGCCTCGAGCATTTATTTCAGTTTCTTGGTTACAGAGACATTGCTTTCATATTTTGAGCTGTGTTATTTTGGGCCCTGCTGCGACTGCCACGTTTCAATGATGCCAGGCCCTGATCCTCTTCATACTTCCAGTTCAGAGGAAATGGTTAAGCCCAAATCTTGAGCACAGAAAATATAGAAAAAGAGTACCTTTACTGTTTACAGTGTGAGTGATAGCAGCTGTGATGGTGGAAAAGGGTGTGTTAGGTGACAAGAAATACAGGGTGTTTGCACAGCCTGTGGCAGGCACTGACTCCTAGAGCTAGAAGAAATGTTAGTGAATTCTACTGTCTCATTTTAAAGAGAGAATATGAAGGCCCAGGAAGGTGAAATGATTTACCCAAATCACCCACACAGCCTGCTGGTGGTGGAACCAAGATGAGAGTCCAGGGGCCCTTGACTCTAATGTGACTTTCTTCTCACTGCCTTTATCATCATTCACCATCTTCCCCAGAACCTCTTGAACTGGCATGGCTTCTGGCTGTAGTTTTCTGCCCAGTTTGCAACTTCAAACCCAGCCCCACCAAACTTCCTGCTAGGTCTTGGGTACCCACAAACACAAATCAGCCAATCATTTAAGTAAAAAAACATATACATATGGTCTCATAGCAGCATTAATCACAACAGCCAAAGTGGAAACATCCCAGGTGTCCATCAACTGATGAATGGATAAACAAAATGTACTCTATCTACACCATGGAATATTATTCAGCCATAAAAAGGAATGAAGGTGCATGCTACAACATGGGTAAACTTTGAAAACATTATGCTGAGTGAAATAAGCCAGACACAAAAGGACATGTATTGTACGATTCCACTTATATGAAATATCTAGAATAAGCAAGTCTGTAGAGCCAGAAAGCAGATTATTGATTGCCAGGGAATGTGAGAGGGGAGAATGGGGAATGACTGCTTGGCGGTATGAGATTTCCTTTTCGGGTAATGAAAACGCTCTGGAGCAGCATAGTGGTAACTGTCACATGATGTTGTGAATATACTAAATGCCACTGAATTGTACACTTTGAAACGGTTAAAATAGTAGATTTTATGTTATGTGCACTTTACAACACACACACAAAAATACGGTCATATTGACAGATTCTATAGGCATTCACCATCTCAGAAAGCACACCACTGGTCTTACAGTGTTATTGGCCATGTTTTATTCTCCTCTGAATGTAATCTGGCCAAATCTGAATCCACGTTCCACTTCTTTCCAAGTGTCAAAAGAATGAACTGGTGGACACATCCTTCATGGGCTGAGGCAAGGAAAAAAGATTCTGGTTATTTCTCATTATCTGCAATTCTGATCCCACATCACACTGAACCATCACCAGCCAGAATCTGAGATATCGATCACTGGCTCTGCCCTCTCCTAGGCACAATTTTCTAACAGATTACTCAGCTGTGGACTAACTGAGATGGAGGGAAGCCATGTTAGAAAACTTTGGCCCAATGAACTGTATTATTCCGGTGTGCTTTAGGAGAATATGATTTAGAAGGAGCTGGTTACATTAAGTAGCTTTCCTTAGTAGACCCATTTCACAGATTATGTTCTAAGAGGAAAACCTCTAGCCCAACACTTCAGCCCTGAGGAAGAAACTAAATAATTGTATTTACATGGTCACGTCAGAACCTGTTGAGGGTAATAAGAGTAATGCACTGTAATTAAAACCGAAGCTCTTTGGTTTTTGTCTGGCACACGCATAGAGCTCAGTTTCTGTATGCACCTAATAGGACCATGTCATGGCAATGACATTGTCTGCTTAGAAATCCATTGCTTATATTTTTGTTATTTCTCAACATTATTTAGATTCAGTCTGATCACATAAAGTTCTTGCCACATGCAAAGTTTGAACTTTGTAGTTTTGGACATTTCTGTTCCATTGGTTAAGAAATGCTGACAAGTAGAAAACACCAGAAACATGTGTTTCCTGTGCTCTTAAAATATAAGCAGGTCAAGAAGCTTCCATCAAATGCATCTCCTGCATTTCATGCTTTGGATAAGATAGACAATTGTGAGCATGAGAACAAGTAAGTTTATTTGGAATTTTAAGCTCACAAAAAAAGAGCTAAAGGAAGTTATGATGTTTAAAAATTAAATGTTTGCCACTGGAATTTATTATCCTGATTTATAGGATAAATTCAGTAAGCAAGTTTATGATCATGTTGCCAAATAAATGCAATTCTTTTTCTCATCATTTGTAATCACTATTTCCATTTGAGAAAATAAATCACTTCCAAATTATCTGAATCTCCCTCCAAATAACCAGGCTTTTTTTTTTTTAGTTTAACATCATAAAATGTCTATGTAAGTGAATGCCATTTGTATAACCTGATTTTACTCACTGATTTCACTATCTCCTGCAGCAAAGAAAAACTGAAAAAAGTAAGTGAAATCCTTAAGATTTTTATTTTAAGAGAATGAGAATAAAGAAGAAAATGAGAAGAATAAGAGAAATGACAAACAAATGAAACAAAGGAAGAAAGACAAAACAGAAACTTTAAATGAAGGATAATTTGCATGTATTCAAAGAAGCATCCATTCTGACCCACCTGACAGAATTAATCAGCAATAAGAGAACATTGGTTTTTATTGTGGGTGGAACTTTCCTAAAATTCCCAAAACCTCTTGATATCACAAAACCCCAAAAAAGTGCTCTGCTAGATGTTTTTATACAAAGAATGTACAGATAATGTCACTCTAGTACTAAATTTAGCAAATAAAATTGATTGATTGATAAGATTCATTGAATCTTTTTTAGAGCCTTTAACTCAAATTTCTTCAGCATAAATGGTTCTTTGAAGTCACAAACCTAAAAGGAAATTCTTACTTAGATTTAATCATGTTTCTGTTGATACTGAGTTAGATAACAACTTTTTAGAAATTTATAGCAGTTTGAGATGTTACCGAGATTCAATGCCTCAAATCCTGTTGTTCCTGCAGAGAGACCTCAATTTGAAGCTTTAAAGTTTGAAAACCCAACACAAAATGTACAAATTATTTCTATAAAATATTTTCAATAAATTCTGTGTTAATCGATCCTACCCACTGTTTTCCAGCAAACATTTAGCCAAGCTAAAGGACATAAGAGGAAGATAAGAATTTCTCATGTTTTCTAATCCCAATTAATCACACTGGATTTAGTCATAGCATATGAAAAGTAAGAAAGGACACCTGTAAAATGCATAAAGTAGTTACCCAAGATTTAAGAGGTTTTAGTTATAGGCCTGGCTCTGATGCTCTCTAAATGTGAATTATTTTAGTTATATAATTGCATCGGAGTTTTTTTCACCTGAGAGATGAGGAGGCACCATTAGGAAGGATCTCTTACTTTCAACTCTCAACAATTTTAAATTAAAAGTGTATTTTCCCTTCATGGTATATAAATTTTAAAATCAGATTAGAAAATCACATTTAGAGTATGATCTGCTTTGTAAAATTAAAGCAAAAATATATGCAGAATTATATATAGTAACATCTTAGTGATGCTTACATAATTTTTACATAAAATTTTTATTTTCTTATTTTACCTATCTGTATTTTCCATTTTTATGAATGTATATGTGTTATTTTGTGGTTAGAAAAAAAGATATTACAAACAACAAAAATTAAGTCCTTTTAATGTTTACATAACACTAAGTATATGTCAGGTCATCAGAACTTTGGCATTCTGGTTTTTGGAGAAGTTGAAGGGAGATAAGATATGGATTTAGCTTCTTCTCTTTCATGCAGAGATTTGAAATCCAAGATTAGTCTATATGAGAACTCTAGTTTCTAGAATATACACCAAAGAAGCAATTTCTCTAGCACAATGTATTATACTATCGGCTTCTCCACTTTTTTTACTCCATCATCATCACAATAACCGTAAAGCACTTCTTGTGTTAACTTTCCTGAAATGCTATAAAAGATACTGTACACATTAAGAAACACATTCTTTTCCCCAAAGATAAATTACATTATTGGATATGGTCCATCAGACATGCAAATAAGTGGATTATGTGACCTATACAAGAGTGAGACTTTAGTGGAACAAAATTTTTTTAAGCTTTTGAAACCACAACCAAGGTATTAAAGACATCCATAATAGTGCGGTAAATTATAGAAGGAGGTAAATTTGTTTAATATAGTCTGAGCTATCTGGGCCCAAACTCATTGAGACCTTGAATATGGGAATCAGAACTTTAAGGTTCATCTCTTACTGATTGTGACCCTCAAAGGCAGAGAGCTAAGCCTGGCTCCACATCAACTGCTGACTTTGCATTTTCTGAGTTCATGTCCTCAGTTTCTAACTTTACAGAAATCATACAAGATACACCAAGCAGGTCAGGCAGATTACCTTCAGTTTAAGGTGGACTTCAGATGTCAAGGGTTAAAACTGTCAGAATCAGGTATCAGATAATTCCCAGAAATTCCACATTCAGTATAATAAATTAGACATGACCTTGAGCATACCATGGACAGAAAATTAAGGGACCAATCTTATGCAATTTTAGAATAATTCTCTGGCTGGTTCCTCTCTGTCAGAATAATACTTCTACTTAAAGATACTTTTCTGTCTGAGCTATAGGAGTATAGTCCAAGGCTCCCGACCATGCCAGCCTCTTTTCTGGCAGAAGGAGACAAAAGAAGGAAAAGAGGCTCATCTTTCTTTAGCACGTGGAGCCCTTTTATTTACCTAAGTTTAATACAATAGTATAATATTTAAGGAGACATCTCCACCAGTAACAAGGAGAATCTCAGGGAAATGTAAGCATGGCTGGCTCCCCACAGCTCATCATAGCTTCAAGAAACTCTCAGTAATGAAAGGTCAATTGTTTCATCTTTACAGGAAGGTGAATATAAAACTGCAAGTCCAAGTGACTGTAACCCTTCAAATATGTCAGTTTAGAAGGCTATAATTTTCCAGCGATGCTGTCCTTGTTCAAAACATCTCTGGGATACCTCTTGGAATTATTCTCACTTTTATAGGGGAGAAAAAATGCAGTGTGTTATTGCTTTGTGATCGTGTCTTCATTTTGCTACAAAGTGGAAAACACCTGGTTTGGTCACCAACTGTCCTTAGTTAATGAGAAAATTGTTGGGGGAAAAATCAAATTCACATTCAAACAATAAATGAGCGCTGCCTTTCAAGATATTGCAAAGATTGTGCTACAGGTCTTTGAATACCAGAAACATTTTCAGTTATGGCAGTGTACCACTAGAAAAAGAAACGAGCTATTACATTTTGAGAATTGAGGAGAAGGCATGTTCCTGCCTTACAACCGTACAAGGCAAGTAGAGATGGAGAGGAAGGAGATTTCCTCCTTACCTACCACTTGTGCAGGACTGTAGCCGAGTATCAGGCCCCTCTGGGGGATCAGAGCAGGTGTGATGACAAACTTTCACCAGGCGTAATTCTAATAACCGCACTAGAACCTAAAGAAAAGATAACGCATACAGGCAGGTATACAGAGCACAAGGAGGAAACCAGGCAGGCAGCCAGATATGTCTTCATTGGGAAGGTGGGCCCACAGATGCGTGAGCCCTAGCTGCCAGGATAGAAAGATAGAGTTCGGGTCAGGGCTTCTGGCCTCACGGAAAAGAACTGGTCAGAGCAAGGCAGCCAAGAGAGCCAAAGCAGAAACTCAGTCCTCTCAGATCCAAGCAAAATGGACCGCGGAAAAGCTGGGCCTTACCTGACTATGGAGGCAGTCCAGTGGCCATTTCCAAGACCAGGAGCCATGTGAGAGCTCAGCGATGTGAAATTCACTGAATCCAAGTCTTAGATAATGAGTAGGGCTAAGGCTCTTTCAATGAAGTACTGAGACGTAAAACCTTTATAACTTCAATTAGGACTGAGGTGAAACAGAGCCCAGAGTGAGGTGAGACGGATGGGGGAGCTGAGATATTAGGAACACAGATGAAAGAAATTGATCAAGATAGAGATAAAAGACATAAATAAAGTCTGCTTAGATGCCCAAGCATCTAAGGAGCATCAGATTTGTCTCTCCGAAGAGACAAAAACTAATTTAAATTCTGATACGATTATTTTACTCTATTGGCAAACCTCACATGAAAAATTCCATGTTTCCTTTCCCTTCTGAGTTTATTGTCCTTCAAAAGATGCTATTGTATTCCATGGATTGCTGGGATTTGCCAGTTACTTTTTTTCTTTTTTTAATTCAACTATCCAAGGTTAGTAGGGTTGAAACTAGACCGTGGTTTTCAAACAGCAGACGAATTGAGACCAGACTACATTCTAAACTCCCCCACCTTCTGGTTTCATTACGCTCTTGAAACCCAAGTCAATTCTATAAAAAGAGTTGATAAAACTGGTCTTAATTCTTAGCAAACCTGACCCAGTTAGAACTTGAAGCTGGAGTGAATTCAGTTTTAATTTGGGGTGCAGTGCTGACAGTAGAAGTGAAACTAAATTTGTGCAAATGTGTAAGAACTGAAGAAGAGGAAAAAATTATTATTAAATGATAAATATATTAACCCAGATCTCTGAGCAATGAGTGGACAACTGGTAAAAAAATATATATATATATATATATTTCCAAATCTAAAAACCCAGAAATTATTCTAAGGTCATAATTCTAAAATAATGTTTCTGATTAAGTTCAAACTTTCCAAGAACATTCACCCTTGATCTGAAACTGAATCTTGAGAAATTTCAAACTAAAAGTCATCATAAACTCCTGGCATGAGAATTATGTTCTCATGATGGAACTATAGCGTAATCATTGTCAGTTACTAATTACAATCTTGAGACAGAGTCAATGGGGCCAAAAAAGAAAGAAAGAGGAGAGAGAGAGAGAGAAAGGGGGAAAGAGAGAGAAAGGGGGAGAAAGAGAGAGAGGAGGAAGAGGGAGGAAGGGAGGGGGGAGGAAGCAAGGAAGGAAGGAGGGAAGGAAAAGAAGGAAAGAAGGAAAGGCGAGGATTAAGTTCATGTATTCTCAGAGCAAGTTACTTTGACCCTTGGAAATAAGACACTACTAGTCTTATTCTGAATGCTTCTCAGAAACATCATTTTTCTTGGTGTGACATCTGACATTTGGATCAATCCCAGAGAGCTCTGTCACAAAATAATCGGATCAATATTGATATCCAATGTCCACTGTCATCATTTCTCTAAGCCAAGATTTCCTAACCTCAGAACTGTTGACATTTTGGACCAAAATTGGATTAAACAAGCACGAATTTTGTTAGAGGAATGTCTCTGAAAAAATATGGGGAGGGAGATGAGAAAATCTGGAAGAATCATCAGATTATGATGAAAATTTGACCCCTAAGTGAAGGATAGAAGGAAGAGAAGTTGGGTGGAAGGAGTCTAGAACCTAGTGAAATCTAAAAGGTTCCTGACAAGACTGTCAGGGCATCTTGATCTGAGGTGAGCACCTGGAACAGGCTTGCTTTAGCATTCCCGCCCTGCTCAGTCACTGGCTGGAAGCAGCTCATAGGAAGCAAGAGCTCAGCATAAACAGAGCACCACAGACTGAATGTTTCTGTCCCACCAAATTTCAGACTTTAAACCCTAATCAATTGGATAGTATTTGGAGTTGGGGTCTTTGGGTGGTGACTAGATCATGAGAGCAAAACTCTCACGAATGGAATTAGTGCCTTTATAACAGAGACCCCAGAGAGTTCCCTCTCTTTCTCCCACCATGTGAACACAAAGAGAGAAGATAGCTGTTATGAACCAGGAAGTTATCTTCTCTCACCAGACACCAAAATGACCATTGCCTTGCTCTTGAACTTCCCAGGCTCTAGAAATACAAGAAACGAATTGTAGTTTATAAACCACTCCATTTATGGTATTGTTATAGCAGCCTGAATGGACTAAGACACAGGGCAATGGATGCCAGAGTACAGCGGCTTGGGCCTTTGGTCCATTACACTACTTACTGGAGAGGGTCTGTAAGGCTTATTCTCATGGATGCCATAGTTCATCCCTTATGCCATGTTGATCCGCTTGTCCACAAAGGTTCAGGCAGCTCTTCTTTAGTGATTCCTATGAGTCTTTCTTCTTCAGAAAAAAACTCAGAAGAGGGAGATTAATGGGATGGACAACTCCCATCACTGCGACTGATCAAAGGCACAACTGGTCCTCCTCTCTCCCTCCTCCCCAAACCATTCTAAATGCCTTTCCCTCATTCTCAGCTATCATCTCAGCAGGTCTTGGTGGTTTACCTGGCATGTGATCCAAGCCTTAATACCTGAGGAGTGTGAGCCCTTAAGAATCATACCCTTCACGTTTTGAGTTGTTACACGTTTGTTCACAGTTATAATGGGACAAGAATACCAGGAAACACCTAAGTGGATCACCTGTGTTCCACCTGTATTCCTCCCTGTCACCATTGTATAGAACCAGCCTTGGTCTCCTTGATCGGGACCAATTATCTCTGCCTATATTTTGACTCTGATTCCTGCCTGTTGGTCCTTGGAAACAGGACTCCAAAGTGTCCTAGTGGCCTCTGTAATGTGTAGTTCAGTGGGACACTTGTGTCTTCTAGCAAGAATGTGCACCCTTGGGGGACCAAAGTAGCAAAGGCAGGAAGCACAAAATCCCCAAATGGGTTATTGGAAGCTATGGTAGATGGACCCACTCTGCTTCCACCTCTTCACTTCTGAACTCAAGTTCTCCTCTTACTGAGGATATGGTATTATATAGGAGTCTCTGATTTAATAAATGCATTGCATCCTTAAGGATAATAGCCCATTCTTTCTAAATGTTTCCTCCATACTAACATTTTAGCTGCAACTTTTGATGGCCAGTGCAGAATCCTATGACGCCAGCTGCCTACTGGGTACACAGTGTGATATGACCAGTGGATCCCATGAACATGAGTCCATTTCAAACCTCCTTTGATGTAAAGTGGGTCCATTGGTCAGGTGCTATTGAGAGTGGAGGTCTATGTACACGGACCAGGCATTCAATAAGTCTCAGAATAATAGTGTTGATATGATGCCCTAAAGGCAGAAAAAGCAAATCCACCCTCAAAATAGTTATCATTCCCTGTGAAGATGAACCACTGGCCCTTTCAAAATTGAAAGGTCTCAATGTAATCAACCTGTCACCCAATTGTGCCATATGAGAAGCTTGGTGTTGCTAACAATTTGTACACTCATTAAAAGAAGTCACTAAATCTACTTTGGTAAGTGAAAATTCTACTACTGAGCCAAAATGTCATTTCCATCTCTTCTACTCTATTCATATGTCCAGCATATCAGTTCTGGGGTGACCAGTAATGAAGGCTGGCTAATGTCAAATGACCAAATCACTTTGTTCATTTGGTTGTTCAGTGCCTTTTCCATAGTGGATGCTTTCTGGTGGGCATTAATGTAAGATACAAAATCTTTGCACTTTGTGCCCACTTCCATATGTCTAGCCGTAAGATTCCAAAGACCTCCTTTTCTCTAACCTTCCTTCCAGGTTCTTGACCAGATGGCCAGGCCATTGGTCACCTTCCAGGATCTATATTCTCATTTTAGGCCACTTCTCCTTCCACACAAATGGATGATCGGGTACATGGCTCATGTCTATGTCCATTGGGAACACTTTTCCACCTGACTGCCTTCAGGGCCACCCCTGAATGAGACTATAATGCAGCTACTGTCAATATTCAGTTTGTACCCAAGTACCAAGCCAAGCCACCTGTAAACAAAACTATGGCTTTTTCCTCCTCTTTCAGTTGGTCAGCTGAAACACCAATTATAATCCCAAATTTGGCCATAGGTGCAAGCTGAGGGAGGGGCCCTGGTGCAATTGTGGTGGGTGATGTGGGAGTCTGGGCCACCTGTTTGTTTAGCTTGCTCATATCCTCTCATTCTTCTTGGATCCATCTCAGATTTAGTATTTCCACCTTATGATGGACTGTTTCTAGGTCCATATGACTTTATGGCTTGGTGAAGCCAATAGAACCCAGTTTATAATGAGAAGTCCCAGACGCACAGTCACTTGGAGTCCTATGGTCAAGGGTTCTACCTCTATCATGGTCCAGTAACAAATCAAGAGCTTTTTCTCCAAGGACATGTTATTCCCTGTTGAAAAGGGCCTGGCTCCAGAATCCCAAAGGTCTGCATTATGATTCTCCTGCTGGAGCTTACCATATACTCCACACTGCATCTTTTCTACCACTGATGCCTTTGACACAATAGGATCTGCCAGATTACGTGACTCAGATAGCACAGGGTGCTGCACCACAGCCTGGACCTGCTGTGGTGCCCTTTCCTGCTCTGAACAGTACTCAAAGCTGGCAGCCTTCTATATCATCTGGAGCATGGGTGGAAGCAATATCCCTAAATGTGGGATGTGTTGCCTCCAGAACTCAAAGAGGCCTACCAGGTGTTGTTTTATTTGTGATAGAGGACATAAGATGCAGCAATTTTTCTTTTCCTTTGGAGGGGATATACCAGCACGCCCATGACTACTGAACCTCTAAAAGTCTTCACTGAAACTTCCCAACCACTAGAGCACATATGTTTTCCCAAGACACCACACACTAGTCACCTCTTGCTCAACTTGTCCAATCATCGTGATGTTGTCAATGTAATAGATCAGAGTGATGTTCTGTGGGGTGTCCAGGCAGTCCAGATCCTTCAGACTACATCATCACAGAGGGTAGCAGAAACATAGACCTGAGACAAAATTGTAAATGAATATTGTTGTCCCTCCCACATGAATGCAAACTGTTTCTGATCGTCTTTTCTAATGGGAATGAAAAAGAACATATTCACCAAATCAGTGTCTGCATACCATGAACCTGAGGCCTTATTAAAATGCTCTAGGAATGATACCACATCTGGGATAGCAACTGCTCTTTGGGCTGATGCTTGATTAAGTCTATGGCAGTCTAGAGGACTGCCAGAATCTGTTCAATTTCTAAGGAACGAGATTGGTGAATTAAATAGAGATAAAGTAGGAACCACCACCCCTGCATTCTTTAGACCTTTAATGATGGCATTCATCTTCACCATCCTCTCACTCCAAAATATATGATATTTTGGATTTATTATCTTGAATGAAGTGAGAAAGATGTTGGACAATTTGAAAAGTTTCAATTTGGCCTACTTTAATAGCTCATATTCTACAGACCAGGAAACCTATGTGGGGGTTACTACAATTTCCAAATACATCAACTCCAATTGTACATTTAGGGACTGGGAAAACAACCACCTCTGGATGGGTTCTTAGGATTCTATCTATTACATGACCCCCACAGGCTGTCATTCTAACAAGGGGTGCCTTGTTGACTTTAGGTCTCCAAGTACTGATGTCAGCTCAGACCCTGTGTCCATTAATCCCAAACATGAGTGGTTGTTCCCCTCTTCCTCATCCATGTAAGCGATCATAAGTCCCTTGGAGAAGGACTGAGGGAATTATCTCAGTATATTCTTGCCATAGTGCTGAAGGGTCTTTCCTCCTAGTACCAGGCCACCTCTTCAGTCAATGGGTTACAAATCTGAAAACTGGCTCAAGTTCAGGAACTGCACAAAGGATTGTGGCTTTTTATTGGAGCAGCTGTTCTCAGTCTCCTGATCCTCTGCTCTTACCTGTATTTTTTTTTTTTCTTTCTACAGTCAGCCTCCTGGCTTCCCAGAGCTCCATCATCCTCATGGATGTCAACAAACTCAACTCTGTGACTACCTCTCTTGCCATAATCCCTTACCTGCAAAGGAGGAAACCACTGTGGTACTCGTGCCCCTCTCACCAGCATATTCCTTATAACCCTAGTGAATGATTTGCCATCTGGTCCCTGTCATGGAACATCAACCTCCTCTTGGTGGGTCTTCTGGTCTCACATAATATATCCATTCCAGCGTGTCTACCTCTTCAGTCCCTTTATTCGTCTACCATCCGCCACGGTAATTCAGGCACTTCCACTTCATGAGAGTTGGCTATTTTTTTATCCAGCCTTCTAAGAGCCACACAGCAATGAGTTTGCCCTATCACCTAACAACTTTTCTAGGGTGTTAAATATCAGGTCTCAAGAAAGTGCCCTTAGGTCAATGAATTCTTGCTTATCTAGTCTTACATTTTAGCTTCCTTTATCAAGCACCCTCAAAATCAAATCCTAGGAGTATTCCCCTGGCTTCTGCCAATTAATGCTGGCAAACTATTGCAATTCCTTAGGCATAGAGTCTCTTTCTTAACTTACCAGGCCCAGCATGACCTCAATCCTAGTTATTGGCTTGGCAGGCAAGAGAGGAAGTGGGGGCAGATCCTGAAGCTGGCACCTCTTACAGGGGTGAGATTTCTATAGCATCTTCCAGCACTGTAGAACTGCTAGCCTTTACTATGGAAGGTGAGCCACCTCTGTAAGCCCAGAGGATCTGAGGGGGTTGAAGAATGAACATCCTCAGGGTGCCATCCAGATGTCCCCATCCCATGTTGCAGTATTCTGCAACAGGGTCCCACCAAGTCCCTGACCTTTGCATAATATACCTGCTTTGGTTGAGCATTCGAACATCTCTGAAGCTCTGTGACTCTAACAATTGAGTCTTCATTCTGCCCCTCAGCTACATCTATCCTACTGCTGGGGATCTGGGCCACTTTGAGGGTGATCACAGAGGTTCCCTGGCTCACAAACTTAGCAATAAACTGCCTCCACTCCTTAGTCTGCCAACATCCTTTTGTGGGGCATTAATGCAACTGT
The DNA here is from genome assembly GCF_028885655.2 of Pongo abelii. Lineage (NCBI taxonomy): Eukaryota > Metazoa > Chordata > Mammalia > Primates > Hominidae > Pongo > Pongo abelii. The sequence goes on along the minus strand of NC_071996.2, from coordinate 107,141,151 downwards.
CTCTGTAGGCATTATTCCCTCCATATTTTTTAATATCTTGAATCACTACACCTTACTCACTACTACCCTCCACCTGAACATTTTCACAGGCCACCAGTGGTGAAACATTTAGCAATTTGTGCCAGGGACAATCTGTAGTCGCCCACTAGCCAAGGCTGTGTCCTTTTCACCTGCTGTTTGGTGGAAAAGCCAGTCCCAAATTCCCAGCTTACAGCCTGTTTCCTCTGAAAAACAAGTGCCAAAATGGGATTAAACATGCAAGGATTGTATTAGGGGAAATGTCTGTGAAATAAAATGAGGAGGGAGCTGGAAAATGCTGGGAGAGCCGTCAGACCGTTATGCAAGAATAGGCCTGATCGAGAGACGGAAGGAAGGCTGGGTGGAACCACCCCCAACTGCCACATAGTCGAGGAAGGTTCAGAAAAGCCTCCATAGAATTCTCATGCTAAAAACAGCTATCCACGGAGTCCTGCATCTCCCAGGAAGGGGCTGCCTCAGTATCCCTGACTCATTCAGTCATTGGCTGGGAACAGCCCATGGCAAGCTTGAAAGTTTTTAACCCATCCTGGCTAACACGGTGAAATCCTGTCTCTACTAAAAATACAAAAATTAGCCCGGTGTGATGGCGGGTGCCTGTAGTCCCAGCTACTCTGGAGGCTGAGGCAGGAGAAAGGCGTGAACCCGGGAGGCAGAGCTTGCAGTGAGCCGAGATGGCGCCACTGCACTCCAGCCTGGGCGACAGAGCGAGACTCCGTCTCAAAAAAAAAAAAAAAAGAAAGTTTTTAACTGCACCACAAATACAGGGATGACGTCAGAACACAGCATCTGGGGACTTTGGTCAGTTATGCTCCTTGTAGTTGGAGGTCTGGAAGCCTGGAAGTTTGTGACTTTTTTACTGTGAGCTCATCTTCACTGGAGTTGTTTACTGTTGACATTCCAGGACATTCGGGTATGGAGATGTTCTTATCAGGCAGTTTCTAGTTTGCTTCTGTTGGAGTACTATGTGTTTTACCAGATAAAAACTACTTTTTTTTTTTTTTTTTTTTTTTGAGACGGAGTCCTCCTCTGTCGCCCAGGCTGGAGTGCAGTGGCGCTGTCTCGGCTCACTGCAAGCTCCGCCTCCGGGGTCCTCGCCATTCTCCTACCTCAGCCTCCAGAGTAGCTGGGACTACAGGCGCCCGCCACCATGCCTGGCTAGTTTTTTGTATTTTTAGTAGGGACGGGGTTTCACCGTGTTAGCCAGGATGGGCTCAATCTCCTGACCTCGTGATCCACCCGCCTCGGCCTCCCAAAGTGCTGGGATTACAGGCGTGAGCCACTGTGCCCGGCCAATGGACTACTTTTAATGTGATTTCCTTGGTTTGGCTTACTACTCTATGCAGGGAGTTCTAATTCAAACCCCAAGAACTTTTGTAGTAGGCTTCCTTGCAGCCTCCCCAAACAAGACAGAGTTTTGCTAATCTCTGCTTCATGGGTAGGTACCACAGTCATTCATGGTTCCTATGTGTATGCAAGAAATGAAATTCCGTATTTCCAAATAACTAAAAGAGTGAAACTGGAATGTTCCTAACAAAAGAAATGATAAATTATTGAGATGATGAGTATCCCAATTACTCTGATTTGATCATTACATGTTGTATGTTTCTATCAAAATATCACATGTACCCCTAACTATGTAAAACTAGTATGTATCCATCATAATTTAAAAATTTTTAATTTTATTTTTTTATTTTTTTATTTTTTTATTTTTTATTTTTTTATGTTTTCTTTTTTTTTTCTTTTTTATTATTATTATTATTATTATTATTATACTTTAGGCTCTATGGTACATGTGCGCAATGTGCAGGTAAGTTACATATGTATACATGTGCCATGCTGATGCGCTGCACCCACCAACTCGTCATCTAGCATTAGGTATATCTGCCAATGCTATCCCTCCCCCCTCCCCCACCCCACAACAGTCCCCGAAGTGTGATGTTCCCCTTCCTGTGTCCATGTGTTCTCATTGTTCAATTCCCACCTATGAGTGAGAATATGCGGTGTTTGGTTTTTTGTTCTTGCGATAGTTTACTGAGAATGATGATTTCCAATTTCATCCATGTCCCTACAAAGGACATGAACTCATCATTTTTTATGGCTGCATAGTATTCCATGGTGTATATGTGCCACATTTTCTTAATCCAGTCTATCATTGTTGGACATTTGGGTTGGTTCCAAGTCTTTGCTATTGTGAATAATGCTGCAATAAACATACGTGTGCATGTGTCTTTATAGCAGCATGATTTACAGTCCTTTGGGTATATACCCAGTAATGGGATGGCTGGGTCAAATGGAATTTCTAGTTCTAGATCCCTGAGGAATCGCCACACTGACTTCCACAAGGGTTGAACTAGTTTACAGTCCCACCAACAGTGTAAAAGTGTTCCTATTTCTCCACATCCTCTCCAGCACCTGTTGTTTCCTGACTTTTTAATGATTGCCATTCTAACTGGTGTGAGATGGTATCTCATTGTGGTTTTGATTTGCATTTCTCTGATGGCCAGTGATGGTGAGCATTTTTTCATGTGTTTTATGGCTAGCCATATGCAGAAAGCTGAAACTGGATCCCTTCCTTACACCTTATACAAAAATCAATTCAAGATGGATTAAAGACTTAAATGTTAGACCTAAAACCATAAAAACCCTAGAAGAAAACCTAGGCATTACCATTCAGGACATAGGCATGGGCAAGGACTTCATGTCTAAAACACCAAAAGCAATGGCAACAAAAGCCAAAATTGACAAATGGGATCTAATTAAACTAAAGAGCTTCTGCACAGCAAAGGAAACTACCATCAGAGTGAACAGGCAACCTACAAAATGGGAGAAAATTTTCACAACCTACTCATCTGACAAAGGGCTAATATCCAGAATCTACAATGAACTCCAACAAATTTACAAGAAAAAAACAAACAACCCCATCAAAAAGTGGGCGAAGGACATGAACAGACACTTCTCAAAAGAAGACATTTATGCAGCCAAAAATTTTTAATTTTAAAAAAGAAACTGGTCCCAGGTTTTATCTTAAAATTAATTTTCAGGCCAGCCTTGGTGGCTTACGTCTGTAATCTCAGTACTTTGGGAGGCCGAGGTGGGAGGATTGTTTGAGGCCTAGAGTTCGAGACCAGGCTGGGCAACAAAGTAAGACCCTGGCCAGGAGCAGTAGCTCATACCTGTAATCCCAGCACTTTGGGAGGCCGAGGCATGCGGATCACCTGAGGTTGGGAGTTCAAGACCAGCCTGACCAACATGGAGAAACCCCTTCTCTACTAAAAATACAAAATTAGCTGGGCGTGGTGGCACATGCCTGTAATCCCAGCTACTCGGGAGGCTGAGCCAGGTGAATCACTTGAACCCGCGAGGCAGAGATTGCTGTGAGTCGAGATCATGCCATTGCACTCCAGCCTGGGCAACAAGAGTGAAACTCCGTCTCAAAAACAAAACAAAGCAAGACCCCGTTTCTACTAAATAAATAAATAAATATTTAAAAGATTAATTTCTAGCAACGGGACCATGAGTCAAAGAATGTTATGGCTTTTGATATACACGTAGAAAGTATTAGGCAAAATGCATCAGTTTACATACCCATCAGCAGCCTATAGATTTTGCAACTTTTCTAACAGACCTATCTTTTAAAAAAAACTGCTAATTAAATAAAGGCGAAAGTTTTCTCATTATTTTATTCTGTTTTTATTAATTGATTTCGGGTCATGCATTAACTGACCAAAGAACAACAGCGACCTGAGGTGCTGACCTGAGGACTGTTTAATAATAGTCCACACAATGGTCAGGATGAAGACCCAGTTTCTCCGGAGGTTGCTGTCCTCCTCTTGAATCTTCCACCACTTGCACCCTGCTCTTTGGTCAGACCAATCCTGTGAACCTATGAGGCTCTCTGAAACTGATTTTCTCCTTCTGCCTGAGCTGCCCTGTTTTTCATTAACCTGATGAAGATCTACTTTTTCCATGCAGTCTTTCCCCTCTTCCTTTTCCCTCATCTCCACCCCGGTAGATTACCAACCACTCTTCTGCCATGACTGTATCTTATAGTTACTTCTGTCAACATCAACAACACTCCATTGCCCTTGTTAATTTGCAGATCTTCTCCCCATATTCTATTCCTTAAAGTCAGGAACCACATTGGTTTTATTGTTATGCCATCAGGATTTTGAACAGTAAGTGTGCACACAGTAGATATAATAACTAAAGTGTTTCAGAATTATCTATGAGAGGGGAAAAAAAATGGCATAGCTTTACATTCATGTGTTTTTTTTTCTTTGTCTGCCCTCTTGTACTTCTTTTCTTTGGCCAATGAGCACACTCAAGTGTCTACTACCCATCTTATGTTAGCTTCCATAAGGCAACAACAAAACCTTCCTAAAAGGTTAAACGGTCTAAGCCTAAAAGGTTTCCTAAAAGCCTAAATAGTCTGAGTTCACATGTTTTGGAGGTTCCAGGCAGATATCAAAAAATCACAATGAAAACTCAAATAATCAAGCACCAAAATTTTTTTTAAATGCAGATATACAGTGTTAGATGGAAAAACATATAGATGCCATATGAGAACTTTCCATTCTAATCTAGACACACAGCCCTGCTTTTACTAGGATGCTAGCAGGAATACTGCTAAGACTCAAAGCTGCTCTTATGAATCTGTAACTTCTAAATTGCATTAGAGTTGACAGCACTTGCTGAGCCTCTGGTGTGCATGAAGAGGAGGCTTTAAATGGTTTCCTGATGTCCACGGAAAAGAGACTTTCAATGGGATTGAAATTGATTAAACAATAATAGAATGCCATTTTTAAGATTCATATGTCACAGCCTTTTTAGCTTTAGGTGAAAGCAACCTGAAGTGAAGTTATAACTTCCATGAACATATACACAACCCCGGCCATCTCCAGCAGAGAGTGCAGCAATGCTCTTTCTCTCTCATTCCCAGAGTAGAAGTAGCTTAACAAAGAGCATGGAGTATAAAAGGGAAGTCCCAAGGAGAAGGCCTTCATCCCTTTTACCACCTCTATTCTCCACAGTTCTAAGCCCTCACACTGGTCCAGAAGAAAACTAAGTCTTGTCACGTACTTGAATGTGGAACATTACTTTAACCCTAAAAATGCATGAGGAATTGGATCTGCTTGGAGGAAATCACATAAAAACATTTGTAAGCAGAAAATATGTTTAAAACATTTTAAAACATAATAACCTAGAGTTTCTGTGGCTTTGCTAAGCCAAAAGAGGGGAAAAAAAAGGAAAGAAAACATACTTCTCATTTCTAGATTTGCATCATCTGGAGTAACTGAATACATGCCCAAGAGACTTCCTTGGGTCTCAGGCTCCAATAAAGTTGAATTTAAAAGAATTTGCATCTGCTTATTTTTCCTACAGCTTATAAAGTTATGAGGGTGAGTGGAATTACATCTATAAAATAGAAGAGAGTCTTGAAGCAAAGTCTGGTCAGGAGAGAAAAGGAAGCCAGAAAGGCTGCCTAACAAAATCCCTGCTTCTCTCCTTTCACCCTACAGCCCCTCCGTCAGCAAGTACAGTTGAGTTCAAGGCACCTCCTTATTTAAGTTACTTGAGTGACTTGAGTTCCTGTTCAGTTTTGTTTGGTCCTGGAAGATGGACTAATCAGAATCGAATATAAAATCACAGGGGGTACTCACAGACTCTAGACCTACCTAAAACAAACTGAGAAGTGTTGTCACTGACTCCTACTTTCTTTACCAAGAATTATTACTCACCTGTGCACCATGTAGTCTGAACTAGAAGAAAGTACCATAATGGAAGACATTACCCATAATGTTCACAAGAGACAACAGGAAAGATGGTTGTGAACAAAACTTATGAAAGCAGATATTTATATGCCCATACGTAGTATATGGGTAATGAATTAAATGATTTTGATTTTCATTCACACAAAGATAGTGGAATAAGACTGATGCTTTGGATGTAGAAAAGAAAGATTAGATCATGATCAAAAGAAACCAGTGTAAAAGAAGATGAGGGCAGAAAAGCACTCTGTTACAAAGTTATATACCCGCAAGGAATGTGACTCATAAAACCAAATGGATCCACGAGGAGAGTATTTCTATTCATTTTTTGTTATTTTTATTACAAAATCCATGCATGTTAAGTACAGAAAATATTTTAAAAACTCATATAAACAAGAGAATTCCTATACCCATAAATAATATGTTAGCAATGATATATGTATGCATACTAAACCATGAGCAAAGGACCCTAGCAGTCTTGTTCACAGCTGATAACTCAGTGAATATCCTTTGGATGAATGAATTTAAGATGTTTTTCTATGCATATATACATATAAAATGGAGTTATCCCATACACACTATTTTGCACTTGACAGTATATGACAGACATAGTTTCATGTCGAATTATCTCCATGTCAGTATATTTCCATCAACCGTATTTGATTGCTGTGTTTTATGACATGGATGTACGATAATTTACATGAGTGATTCCTTTTCTGTCTGAGCCCACTGGTTGGAGGCATTTCCTCCTTTTTGTAGTTCATTTCTTTGTCCCTCCTTTTCCGTGAGCTCTAATAGTTAATCTCACGCTTTCATGAGCGTTTTGGTTTCCTGAAGAACTTGTTAAAAATTCAGACTCCTGAGCCCCATCCCTGGAAATCTGAATTCATTTGACTAAAGGGGATCATGGGAAACTGCATTTTTTTAGAAGATCCTAAGTGATTGGTCCACAAGAGGGTGGGAAGACCACACTGTGAGAATCACAAGCTACAGAATACTATAGGCATATTTCCACTCCTTTTCATTATTTGCAACCCTCCACCCTCTGGAAGCCCTGACCCTATTTTGAGATAAACATATAAAAATCTGCTTCCAGATCCCAGAGATGCAAAATAAAGGACTTGATGCTTACAGATTCTTCATAGAACCATAGAACAGGCCAACATATATAGTCAGTCAGAAACATGCAGGTGTCATCACATCTGCTGCTTCTGAAAACAAGCAAGCATTTGAGACAAATCAGTGACAGAGGGACACCTCCCAGGTTGTGAGAAAATTTTGTCCGCTGATAAAATTCTAACCTAATTCCAATTTTACAGAGGCTTTGGATATGTGTGTGTTCAGTTAATTAAACCTTTCCTTCAATTAGCCCACAAAAAAGTCCAGAAAGATGAGAAAGCATACTGGGAACCTCCTTCATCATTTGTCTCACTGATTTGTCCTCCCACCTTCCTGCCCCTCTACCACTGCCTCTCACCCTGGTCTGTGGCTTTGTGCTGGGAAGGGCTGCCACAGGAAGGGGGATGGAGAAGTGTCACTTACAAAGTGTCTCAGTTGAGTAAGCTCCTTTTCCACAGTCAGACTTGGAAACCCAAGGCTTATTGGAAGCCAAATAATAAACCCTGTGACCAATCAATCACTGCGTTAATTGACAAGCATGGGTAGGAACCGTAATAGCAGTGGGAAATGAGGTCCGATCCCTGTAACAAGGAACGCGATGGAGCTGGAATCATGTTCTAGCAGAAGCAGAAATCAGCCAGCTCTGGCTGCCATCATCTCTCCCCAGAGTGGCCGCAGCAGCCCTCTGATGTCTTTGCCTCCTATGAGTCCCCTCACCTCTTCTCCAGAGGCTGGTGCAAATCTGAGCATGTAAGATGTCTTCTTAAAACCCTTCCATGACTCTCCATGACATCTGGCATAGAATCCAAACACTTTAGCATAGCTATAAAAGTCCCTCAAGATCTAGCCAGTGTTTTTCTGTCTCCAGGCTCACCTCCTGCCTCTCCTCCCACAGCCCTCCCCTCACGCATCCACACACACACCTACTATGTGCTCCAGCCATAACCACACTCCGTGCAGATTCTCTGATTCACCACACTCCCTCAACTCAGAGCCTTTGCCACACACTGATTTCTCTGCTTGGAATATTCTCTATCACTCTTGCTGCTTCTCCTCCTGACAAAATTCTGCCTAATTTTTTAGGTCCTATTTTATACACTGTTCCCCCAGGAAGACTTCTTTCATCCTTATCCCTTGTAGTAGTAGTAGGTTGAATAATGGCTACCCAGAGATATTATGTCCTAATCCCTGGAACTTGAAAATGTTACCTTACTTGGAGAAAGTGTCTTTGCAGATGTAACTGAGTTAAGGATCTTGAGATGAGAAGATTACCCTGGATTATTTGGGTGGATCCTGGATGCCATCATAAATGTCCTTATAAAATAGAGGAAACTGAAGATCATATAGAAACATACAAGGCAGAAGGTGATGTGGAGTCAGACGCAGAGACTGGAATGATGCAGCCACAAACCCAGAAATGCCAGGGAGCCACCAGAAGCTGGAAGAAGCAAGGCACTGATTCTCCCCTAGAGTCCCCAAACGGAGTGTGGTCCTGCCAGATTTCTAGCCTCCAGGACCTTGAGAGAATAAACTTCTGTTGCTTTAAGCCACCAAGTTTGTAGCAATTGGTTACAACAGCCTCAAGAAACTAATATGCCCTCCAACCTGGAAGAGTTTTCTCTTTCCCTCTTTTCCCAGGGTACTTACAGCACTGAACTATTATCACCTATTTACTTGACTTCAGACTCCACGAGATTAGAATTAGGAGCACTGTCTGCTCTGATCCCCACGGTATCCTCAGTGCCCAGCACAGGGCCTTTCACACAGGAGAGGCTCAATAAGTAACTGTAGAATCAATAGATGGATGAATGAATAATGGAATGAATGCATGCATGCAGAGGGAAAGCTTTGCTTAGAGTGATAAAACAGGGATACCTAGTAACTATTATTTGAAAGGCTGTTATTTAGAGAGGGAGAGGAAATACAAATGTATTGAATGTCTACTGTATCAGCCACTATGCCAGATGACTAATGTCCATTATCTCATTAATACAACATTTTTTTTTGAGACAGAGTTTTGCTCTTGTCACCCAGGCTGGAGTGCAATGGCGCAATCTCTTGGCTTACTGCAATCTCTGCCTCCTGGGTTCAAGTGATTCTCCCACCTCAGCCTCCTGAGTGCTGGGACTACAGGCGCCCGCAACCACGCCTGGCTAATTTTCTATTTTTAGTGGAGATGTGGTTTCACCATATTGGCCAAGCTGGTCTCGAACTCCTGACCTCAGGTGATCTGCCCACCTCAACCTCCCAAAGTGCTGGGATTACAGGCATGAGCCACCGTGCCCAGCCAATACTCACAACCTTCTTAAGGAGTAGTTATTATTGTCCTGGTTTTACAGAAGAAGAAGAAGTAGGCTCAAGAAATTAGGTTATTCACTCATGGTCACATAGGAAGAAACAGACATCTGTGAGGGCCCTGGGGTTGTAATGAGACCCACAGGATGGAAGCCACAGGGGAGGCGGAGTGCAATTTAGAAAGATGCTCTTTGTATTAATAACTAGAGCCATCCAACAATGAAACAGGTTGTAGAAATCTAGCAAAGGATTAGTAACCTACAGTCCATGTACCAAAACAGAAGTGGAAGTTGGCAAAGAGCATAGGCTTTTCTGGGACCCTCTCTCCTGTCTATGGACTGGCAATCCACCAGCCCTTTCCCTCTCCTGAAGCCTCACTCTCGCAAGGACCAATACTCAGCATTAGCCCAAACTTCCTCCCCATCTCCTGACACTAGACCAGGATTCAAACCTTCAGAAAACCACTTTTGGGAGTTCTCTGAGTCCTGCACAACATTTCCCAAAGTGTGCTTAAGCCTATCAGGTATTCCATGAAAAACAATCTTCCCTGGAAAAGGGGTTTACTCCATAAGGACTCCAAGACAATGTATGAACAATCCTGTTTTACTTTTTAATAAAATTTCTGAAATTAACTTGTTTTCTCCTCGTTTATCTCTTTCTCTCAAAAGCAGACTGCAAAAGATCAGATCAGTAAGTCAAGAGTGCAGTTGGACTTGTGATCCTCAATCTGATATGATCTCTCTCCTTCCTTTCCACATGCAGAGATACTGTGAGTTTCTCTTAGCATGTTTGTGTAATCACTTTTCTCAATTGTTTGGTATTATTGTTGTTTTTCTCCTTCTCTTATCCTCCCTATGAGATTGTATGCTCCTTAGGAGCCAAAGACAATATCTTGTTTTTCATTCCTTGCAGCACTGTCTTCATTTCATAACATGTGGCAGTCAGTCAATTGGACTGCTCAAAGAAGTTTGACTATATTTTATTTTTTAACTTACGTGAATCTGATTATATTCTACTAATGGATTAGAATTTCTTGGTGACAGAGTAATTAGTACTTTCTGAATTCATATTCAATGCGATAACCTCAGTTTGGAAAAATTCAACTTACTACATGCAGAAATCACAACCAAAAATTTAAGGCTTTTCTTTATTATCAATTTAAACAGTTCCTTTTTATCTCCAGACACGCCAATATATTTCTTGATTGTTGTTAGGTTTTAGCTTTAATTTTTAAATTAACACACGGCAAAATCAACTTTTAAAAATGGGTATACAGTTCCATGAAATTTAACACGTGTATAGATTCGTATAACAATCACTATCAGAATACTGAACAATTCCATCATTCCCGAAACCTCTCTCATACTATTCTTTTTCAGTCAGACTTGCTCCCAGCCCTAGCCACTGTCCCCATGTCTTTCCCCATCACTATAGTTTTGTCTTTTGGAGAATGCCAAATAAATGGTAACATATACTATGCGGCCTTTTAATATGGGCTTCTTTCACTCAGCATAATGCTTCTGAGATTCATCCAAGTTATGTGCATCAGTAGTTTCTTCCTTTTTGCTGATGAGTAGTATTCCATTGGATGGATGTCTCATAGTTTATCCTTTCAGCCATTGAAGGGCATTTAAGTTGCTTCTGGTTTTGGTGATTATGAATAGAGCTTCTACAAACATTTATGTACAAGTTTTTTGTGAACATAAGTTTTCATTTCTCTAGGGTAAATGTGCAGAAGTGGGATTGCTGGGTCTTATGGTAAGTGTATGTCTAGCTTCATAAGAAACCATCAAAGTGACTATACCATTTTTGCTTTCCCACCAGCAATGTCTAAGAGCTCTGGTTGTTTTGACTCTTCACTAGCACTTGATATTATCAGTATATTTTATTTTAGCCATCATAATTGGTATGCAGTGATATCTCATTGCTATTTAGGTTTTTACAACATTTATAAGTGGGGCAACTCAGTCAAAGATAGGGAGGGTGTTACGTAACAAAACATATGACCCCACATTTTATTTGATTTTCCAACATCCCTAAGAATATAATGTAGCAGTTGCTTTATAAAATATCCAAGGATAAGCTCATCGTTGTATCATTTTCCCAATCTATATTTGAAGTTTAACTGTTGGTGTATCGTAGTAGGGCAACTGAATGCTCCAACTGAACCTAAGCAGAAATTGTGCATGGACATAACAAAATGCAATTCACCCCTACATACAGAAAAGGCAACATGGTACAGAGCATGAAAGAGGTAGGTCACTCTTCTACGCATTGTCTCAGAACTGGGTTCCTCTTCCCAGATCCCTTGCTCCCTATACCCCAGCCACACTTTTCCAAATTCATCCCTACTCGAGAGCTTTGGCACAATTTTTCTCCTCTGTCTGAAATGTTCTTTCCCCGTATCTTAGTAAGACGGGTCCCTTCTGACCATTCAGATTTCTGCTGAAATGTCATCTTATCAATCACATCAATGATCACCCATCCAAACGGTAGTGCCACAAGTCACTCCCCATTTTCATCATGCCGCTTATCATTGCCTGAAATTATCTTGTTAACTATGGTCTGTCGTTCTCTGCCAACTCAATAGCTCCAGTGCCGGGAACAACACTTCATACATAGTAAACACTCGTAAATGTGAACTAAATGGGTGATGACTGAATGGATAAACACACGTGTAAGAAACTTTCTTCTTGCAGACACTGCTGGGGGGATGTTACTCATGGTACTTTAAGCAAAAGCCCTGCCCGTAACTTGGTCTTCACATCTTTGAAGCATTGATGGGAAGGGTAAAAACTGGAACCATCGTTTCGAGGCTGTAAGCACTTTTCTGGCTTGTGAGGCAGAGACTCAAACAAACCTTTGGTACAGACCAATCTGTCGTTCTGGGAAAATCACTGGAGCAGGCCTTTTATTCGTAGAGCAAAGACCCTAATCATAAATACAGATGCCTGAGACAATGTCACAGCAGGAAGTGAACTGCTCTTCTGAGAATGTAAAAGGTTGTCTGTAGGGTGGGCAGACTACGCTTCCTCTGAAGAAACACTTCTTTTCTAAGAATGAATTTGGATGGTGTTGTGCCTGCCCACTTGCTCTGGTTCTCATGGGGCACTGTTTTCTGCACTCATGGGCAGATCTGTTGCTGAGGCCTTGAAAATGTAGGATGTACAGATTTTATTTCACTTCATGTAAAAGCGGACTGACCTGGGCTGAGTGGTGCACAATCAGGACTCTGCTATGATACCCCTATCTGTGTTACTATTGAAGCCGCAGCAACGAAACACTTTCAGAAAGGTTTAAATAAATAAATACATACAGCTGCTCTCACTGTCTTGGATCTGACATGTTTTCAGAGTGCTCCTTACCAACTGCTTTTCTTCATAATAAAATGACAGTACTTACAACCAACAACAGCATCCTAAATTATGGTAATAAACGCTTCCTCTTACAAAATAATTTGGTTTGGCTCTTCACTCACGTGATAAATATTTGTTGAGTACCTATTACATGCCACACACCTTGTAGGCACTGACAAAACAGTGGTGAACAAAACAGACATTATTCCTACACTCATGTATCTCATAATAGTGGGGAAACAAATATCAAATACAACAATCCAATTACAAACCATGAAGAGTGCACAAAAGCCATGGAAACATTTAATAGAGAGGCATCGCCTCATCTAAGGCATGAAGGAGGCCGTCCTGAAGAAGTCGTTGTTCTTGAGCCGAAATCTCAACAACAAATGGAACTAAACTAGGCAAAGAGGAGAGGAAGAACATTCCAGGCACAGGGAGCAGTATGTATGGAAGTCCTGAAGGAGAAGAGAACATGACATCCTCAAGGACTGGAGGCCAGCCAGGCTATGGAGGGAGACTGAGGTCCAGGATGAGGATGGAAATATGCAGGGGTCAAATCACATAGGCCCATGGGTCATGTTAAGGATCTTTGCCCTTATTCTGAGAGCCATGAGAAATTTTGAAGGGATTTGGGAAGATCACTCTGGTTCAGGGCAGAGCTCCTATTTGAGAAGGCAAGAGGTAATCCAGAAGAAGTATTTAGGAGGTGTACCAATTAGCAAGTTATGGTCCCTCAGCTCACATAGACACTACTATGATTTGTGATGCTGAGGCTGGGAGTCTGCAAACTACATTTCTGCTTTTTTTTTCCTTCAACTTTCATTTTAAGTTCTGGGGTACATGTGCAAGAGGTACAGGTTTGTTACATTGGTAAATGTGTGCCATGGTGGTTTGCTGCCCAGGTTAACCCATCACCTAGGTATTAAGACCAACATTCATTAGCTATTCTTCTTGATGCTCTCCCTCCTGCCTCCACCACGCGACAGGCCCCAGTGTGTATTGTTCCCGTGCCCCTCGTGTCCATGTGTTCTCATTATTCAGCTCCCACTTATAAGTAAGAACATACGGTGTTTAGTTTTCTGTTTCTGTGTTAGTTTGCTGAGGATAAAGGGTTCCAGCTCCATCCATGTCCCTGCAAAGGACATGATCTCATTCCTTTTTATGGCAGCATGGTATTCTGGATCTGTGTTAGACTCTGTCAGTAGAAGGTGTTAGAGGGAGAACTGCAAGGCTGAAGCAGGAAGCAGGGACTTGCTCCATGTTTGTGTGGATGTCACCCCAGGCTCACTTCTTCACCCCAGCAGCAGCAGGTGTGTCCATTAGCAGCAGCTGAATCCACTTTGCAGTTTTTTCAAGACTTGCAGAACCAGCTTCACTGTCCCTTATCCTACTCCCCAGAGACATCAACACTAGCCAACTGGAGACCCCCCTCAGAGGTCTGGGTCCCAGGTTATAAGACTCGTTCTGTAAATTTCTAAGTTTTAGTAATCCTAACCTTTTCCTCTTTTTCCTCCAACCCTAGGAATAGTAGCTGCAGAGGCTTCCTCCGAGATACATTAGCTTTCTCCTTTTGCTTCCCAATTACCTGGTTAACTGCATTATACCTGGTTAACAGCTCTTTTTTTTTTTTTTTTTTTTTTTTTTTTAAGATGGAGTCTCACTCTGTCGCCAGGCTGGAGTGCAGTGGTATGATCTCGGCTCACTGCAACCTCGGCCTCCTGGGTTCAAGCGATTCTCGTGTCTCAGCCTCCCGAGTAGCTGAGATTACAGGTGCACGCCACCACACTCAGCTAATTTTTGTATTTTTAGTAGAGACGGGATTTCACCAGGTTGGCCAGGATGGTCTCGATCTCCTAACCTCGTGAGCCGCCTGCCTCGGCCTCCCAAAGTGCTGGGATTACAGGCATGAGCCACCGCACCCAGCCAACAACTCTTTATGTAAAATTCTCTCTGTTTAAATAGTTGATGTGGTTTCTGTCTTCTGCCTGGACCCTAGCAGACACAGGTCGCTACTGCAGCACTGAAACAAACAGGGATAAAGGTGGCAGGTAAAATGGGGAAATATCATTTTTTATCTGAAGTTTCCATCCCAACTTGATTACTCCATAATTGATTTGTTCTTTAAGATTATGAGGAGAGGGACTTTCTTTCAAGCTATTGGTAAAAAACTGGGTCCATAATAGATACCTAATAAATATTTATTGAATAAATTAGAATAGGCTTTATAAAAGTTTAAAGGGTCTCAACAGATACCTTTACAATTTCTAATTTATTCTACCATCTTGAAATATATACCCATATATGTTTAGAAATAGGTATATCTAGAGATCAAAGTCATAAGATATAACGGCCCATGCTAAATGTATTTTAGCACAGTAAAATACTCCCATGCTATTTTAGCACGATAAAATACTATATACAGTATATGTACCCTGTACATATAAAATACAGTAAAATATTCCCATGCTATTTTATTGTGCTAAAATAGCATGGGGGTAACATCGAATAATTTTAATGAAGAATTTTCTAAAACACCCTTTAACCCTACTGGTTGATATGAGGCGAAAGTTATTCTGCCCAGCTTGATAAAAGATTCATTTTAATATACTATTTTCTAAGCAATAATAAAACAGCTATTGTCTGATTTTAGGACACAACTTTAAATATTTTAGAAGAATAAAAGTTATGAGCTTTCATTTATCTGGGTTATGAAAAGGCAGACTGATATCCTCAATGCTATTAATAACATATTTAAACTGCTCAATACATCTACAAAAATGTTAACTATTTTTAAAGAAGGTAACTTTTATTAAATTTTTAGTTTAATTTAAACTTGCAATAATGTCTTTCAATGTTCATTTCACTAATCAAGGCTCTCAATTCACAGAACCACTACTCTATGTTCAGCTCACCCATTGTTTTCCCTTGAAATATATAAATTTTCTATTAGAAAATTAGCCTATTAGATCCTGGCTCCTCTTTACACATTATGGTATCTAAAGCCACATCATTTTATCTGATTTATCAGTTGCCAAGTCCTATCAATTTACCTTCTCAGTTCTTTCACATCCATACTCTCCTATCAATTTCCTCTTCAACCACCCTAGTTAGTTCTTTGTTTCCCCTTACTTGGACTACTGTAGTAACCTCCTAAATAGAGTTGCCAGTTTTAGCAAATAAAAGTACAAGAAATTCAATTAAATATGAATTTATTCAGATAAACTACAAATACTTTTCTAGTATAAGTATGTTCCAAATATTTTCCAAATATTGCATGGAACATATTTATACTAAAAAAATTCTTGTTTATCTGAAATTCAATTTAACTTGGCTTCCCATATTTTATCTCGCAATCCTAACTCCTAACTCATGTCTTTATCCTCTCCTTGTTTCAATCCACCTTTAATATGTTTCTACATATATCTAAAATACAAACTTATGATCGTACCACACCATCACTACCACCCTGTCCATGCTTTTAATTTTTCAGGCAAAGGGAAATGATTGAAGATTTTAAAATATAAGCATTTTACCTTAGTATTTAAGGCTATCATAATATCCTCTTAAAATGCCATCTTGGGCCGGGTGTGGTGGCTCACGCCTGTAATCCCAGCACATTGGGAGGCCGAGGCAGGTGGATCACGAGGCCAAGAGATGGAGACCATCCTGGCTAACACGGTGAAACCCCGTCTCTACTAAAAATACAAAAAAATTAGCCGGGCGCCGTGGCGGGCACCTGCAGTCCCAGCTACTCGGGAGGCTGAGGGAGGAGAATGGCGTGAACCTGGGAGGCGGGGCTTGCAGTGAGCCGAGATCGCGCCACTGCACTCCAGACCGGGAGAGAGAGCGAGACTGTCTTAAAAAAAAATAAAAATAAAAATGCCATCTTGGCATTTTAACTTAATATACCAATTTCCAGAATATATTTTCATCCTTAAAGGTCCACATCAGAAACAGAGAGTAATAATGACTATACAGAAAGCACTCAATAAATGTTTGCTTTTATTGTAATTTTATCATTATAATTATCAACAGTGTGGAGACTTCATGAAAAAAAGAAAGTGGACAAGAGAAAAACTGGAGAAAAGAATTGATCTGATTCTTATTGCACATTTGCTATATGGAACCCAAGAGCTCCAAGCTCCAATAATATAAAATGATATATTATTCTATAATAAATGTAAAAGTTATTGCAGAAACCAGCTAACAATGCTAAATCTTGGACACATGAGAAATTAACTAGAGTTTTCCAGAATGCAAAAACTTAGAAACAAGCCACCATTCACCTATGCACTAGTGAAACGAAAGCCCTCTTCACCCATACCCATGCTGGCTCCAAAAATAAACTGTAGTTGTCTTTCTGTTATCCTTAAGTGTTAATTTGTTCTATTTTTATTGTAGAGCCATTTTGAAATTCTGAGAGTCTGTTCTTTATTCCAAAGCTTGGGCATATAGCTTGACTTTAATGTTAAATACATATTTTAATTTTCCAAATGTGGTTTTTAAAAATGAATAAATAAAATAATCTCAACCTTCCCAAATAAATTTTATGTGTATTCACCAAAAAAAAATTTCTATTGGGGTTCCAGTTTTTATATCACATTCCAATTGGATGCAATATTAAGTAGGGTAGATATTAATTTTATTTTTAATGGCCGTTTTTAAACACCAGTAACCACAGTGCTTGCATTGTGCTTTTTTTTACCCTTAATATCACCTTACATGGAAACTTACCCTGAGAAAAGAGATCGTCTTCTGAGAAATGATATAAAGCAACTTACAGTACGGGTGTTCAGTGACTCAAGAGAGTGAGAGAGAGACAACCTACATCTCCGTGCTCTTTAGATTTACCAGTTCATACATTTCCAGGTACTCTGCATAGATGTTTTCAACCTGCTTCATTCTAAAACCTTCCAAAAACAGTTTTCCTACTTTGAGAACAGTGATATTGCTTTCCTATTAAGAATACCAGATGTCAGTCATAATGGAATCCCCGCCATCGAAGTGCTCTGGGACAGTGAAGCGTGGGCATGGTCAGGGCATGTGACCTCATACAACTGGGAAATGACTATTGTTCTCACCGGGTCATTCAGTCCCCATGATCGTGAATGGATGAGCCAGCACCCTTCTCTCCTAGTGGTGCCGAGTGGGCCTCCAGGAAATGAAATGTCTCCACCAACACCAAACCCCAAACCAATGAGAGGAGCAGCATTTCTGGCCTTATTCATACCCAACTCAGCTCTATGGAAACAAGACTGCTAGCTTGCCAAGAAGCCAGAAATAACATTTCCTCTACTGGTTAAGGCAAATGCTGAGAGACACCTTGAGAGGTTACTGAGTTCACGCTTTTCTACCTAGAACTACATCTTATTTGCAAAATATTCTGGAGGCTCCTACTTTGGGTTGGGGGAAAAATAGCACAGAGAAGGGAACTACTTTAAGCTTCATGCAAATTTGTCACTGTATCTCCAGCACTGAACACCGTGCCTGTCGGAAGAGCTGACTGTCAGCTCTTCCCAACCCCACATCCACTGACAACAGATTGGTTGTTTGAAATGAGCCATTGGGAGTATGTACACCATGGAAATCAGCAAACACTACAAGTTGTCCTCCCCTCCTCTCCTGGAGAACCTGTGATTTCACATTTATCAGCCTGACATTGGGCTCAATCACTGTTTATGGTTGAAATGTATGGTGTGCCTATTGTATTCCAGGTGGTTTTATGCCATCTTTAAGTGAGATATGCCATCTCACTTGATCATCACAACATTGAAAGGTGGAAATAATAACCGGCAGATGTGAGTATAAAATGTCTATGATATATCTCATCCCTTTCAGGGCCAGGGTTCATTGTTATTGTCTTCATTTTGCTGTACAGATGAAGAGACTGAGGCTCCACAAGATTAAGTAACTTGTCCAAGATCATCCAGCCAATATGGGGAATATCCAGGATTTGTATAAAGCTTATGGAGAATATCAGAGACTTGTATCAAGGCTGGCTGGAGTGAAACCCCACAATCTACCCCACAACGCCAACTGAACCCTACAGAGACATTGCATGAAAATTAAAAAGCTCCTACCAGCTTAGTTGCTGGAAGCAGTACCACCTTGCCCTTAGACCCAGGCAAGCAGGGTTGCAATTCTGACCCCTCAGGGAACCTCTGCAAGTGGAATGTCTTCTTTGGATCCCACTCCCATGCCTGGGAACACCCAGAATCAGCAATTCCACCCAAGCAGGAGCCTAGACAGGGACCTATGTTGGCCTCAGTTCCTGTTTCTTCTTTTAGGGATGTTCTCAAACCCTATACCACTTGTAGAGTGGACCACATTGCCTAAGGGATTCTGGGATTCATGCCCATGTGGGCATGCCATGAGTCCCAGGCATCCTAGTCAGATCTCATTCCAAGAGGGTGTTCTGGCAAGTAGATTGCTCTTGCTGACCAGTGGGATTTTTCTTTCATGGATTAATGCAGTATTGGGCTGCCAGAATAGTGCCAACATGCTGATTGAGGGTGAACTTCACTCATATCAGACCCAGGATGAGTTCAGGGCTTAGAACAACCAGCAATCCTTGTGGTAGGCAGAATAATGACCCTTCAAAGATATTCATGCTCTAATCCCTGCAACCTCTGAATATGTTATGTTTCATGGCAAAGGGACTTTGCAGATGTAATTAAGGTGCAGACTTTTTTATTTATTTATTTATTTTTGAGACTGAGTCTTGCTCTGTTGCCCAGGCTGGAGTGCAGTGGTGCGATCCTGGCTCACTGCAACATCCACCGCCCGAGTTCAAGCAATTCTGCCTCAACCTCCTGAGTAGCTGGGATTGCAGGCGCACACCATCACGCCCAGCTAATTTTTGTATTTTTAGTAGAGACTAGTTTTTACCATGTTGGCGAGGCTGGTCTCAAACTCCTGACTTCAAGCAATCCGCCCCCCTCAGCCTCCCAAAGTGCTGGGATTACAGGCGTGAGCCACCGCGCCTGGCCGGTATGACTTTAAATCAGGAGATTAGCCTGGATTATCCAGGTGGGGCCAATCTAATCACATAAGCTGTTAAAAGCGGAGAACGCTCTTCAGTTGGAAACAGAAGAGAAATGAGGCAGAAGGGAAAGTCAGAGAGATTCAAGGTATGAGATCCATTGCCGCTGGCTTTGAAAATGGAGAAAGGGGGATCCAAGGCAGACAGCCAGCAAGGACATGGGAACTTCATTTCTCCAGCTGCATGGAGCTGAATTCTGCCAACAACTGGAATGATCTTCAAAGCACATTCATTCCCAGAATCTCAAGAAAGGAACACAGCCCAGCCCACACCTAGATTTTGCCTTATGAAACCTGGGGCAGAGAACCAGCTGAGTCATGTGTGCCTGGACTTGCAAGCTACAAGACTGTGAGATAATAAAATGGATGGCCAGCCTGGGCAACATGGTGAGACTCTGTCTCTACAAAAAATAAAAAATAAAAATAAAAATAATTTAATTAGCTGGGCATGGTGGCAAACATCTATAGTCCTAGTTACTTGGGAGACTGAAGCAGGAGGATCACTTCAGCCCAGGAGGTTGAGGCTGCAGTGAGCTGAGATTGTACCACTGCACTCCAGCCTGGGTGACAGAACAAGACCCTGTCTCAAAAAATAGTAATAAAGTAAAAAATAAAATGGATGAGAGAAAAGAAACAGCCAAGCCATGTGTGTCTGGACTTCTGACCTACGTGACTGTGAGAAAATAAAATAGATTGTATTAGTCCATTTTCATGCTGCTGATAAAGACATAACCGAGACTGGTCAATTTACAAAAGAAAGCAATTTAATGGACTCACAGTTCCACATGACTGGGGAGGCCTCACAATCATGGCGGAAGGTGAAAGGCACGTCTCACATGGTGGCAGACAAGAGAAAAGAACTTGTGCAGGGAAACTCTCCTTTATAAAACCATCAGATCTCGTGAGACTTATTCACTATCACGAGAATAACATGGGAAAGACCTGCCCCCATGATTCAATTACCTCCCACAACACTTGGGAATTGTGGGAGCTACAATTCAAGATGAGATTTGAGTAGGGACACAGCCAAACCATATCATGGATGTTGTTTTAAGCTAACTGTGTGGTAATTTGTTAAGGCAGCAATAGAACACTAAGAGTCCACCATGACCTTAGGGCTTGAGCCACATGAGTAAGCCCATGCATGGGCTCTAACCTGACTGTGTTCTGACCTCAGTGCCACCTCTGGTTACAACACTCAGGGAGGCAGGAATGAAAGCAGGTACCCAACCTTGTTGAACCCCTCCCCCATTGCTAGTGTTCCCTCCACCAACAGGCCCTTCCAAATGATGTTCTCGCTTGCTTTCAATTGATGTGGTGATGTCATGCTCTCCAGGGACAGTGTTAGGTTGTACCTGACATGGGCCACACATTCCTTACGTGAATGAGACCTCTCTTCTATTCTTCCCATGAGACCCTCACCTCTCCTTGCCACTTATGGCAGTGTATGGAAGGCAGGGATGCAATCATTATTGAAGGAGATCACATTCTGGGAATACAGTGATTACTACCTAAAAAGTTCAAAAGAAGACATGGTTGGAAGATGAGTTATTCCACATTATGCTATAAAATTCTCAACATGACCAGAAAACAGATTATCATTCACACATTTCTGCATACTCTGAGTAAGACTTGCATTTGTGGTCATCCTCAGTGAAGCACAATAACAACTTTGGAGATGGTCCAATACTCACAGGCAGCCTGATGAATGATGCTATATCATGAAGAATGCTGTATCAGCATTAAATAAATAAAATTAGGGAACCACAGAGGCTGGAAGATCTATATTGCTTTAATACAAACAGGTTCTGAAGAGCTTTAGGGTTGTGAGTAAGAACAGCATTGCTACCTTTTCCTCATGGTAGAAGAGGCTAACTTAGCCAAGAACAGCCTATTTGATGATAAAGAAATGGTTCCCAGACCCAAACACAAATCTTCATGTGCAGTGATTAGACAAAAAGTAAATTCAAAAGTACCATTTTTCTACACATTGTTCTAAACTTTCATTGACACATCATATGGGCCTTACATGGGTCGATGAATTTTTGTGATACAATTTGTCATCATTTTTAATCAAATTGTTTTTACATAGAGAGGCCCACAAAACAATCTTGCCCAGGGCCCTGCATACTCAGAAGCATGAGTTAAACCCTTCAACAGCGGTGGTGGTGGCCAACTATAGTTCATTGATTCTCCTCAATAAACTTACTTGGCCAACCTTCAACCAGAACTCTCCTCACATCCTAGCCAATTAGCAGAAGCCATACAGGAGGCAGAAGTAGGGGCTTCCCCCAACCCCATCTCCATCTTACCTAGATGGGGGTAGTTGGAGATACAGATGTGGAACTCAAGCTTCCCAGTGTCCCTTCGTACATTGTCAGGGATTCCATTCTCCTCCAACTGCTGGTTAGGGTTCCCCAAGTTCCCTGCCTGCATAAATCAAGAGTGGCAACTTCTGGTTGACTTTTCTGTATGAGTTAGTGCCAGGTCACATAAACGGAGTGTAATTGAATCCAAACCATCAGATCATAAAATGGTAGAGCCAGAAAGCACTTGAGAAACTCACCTACTCCAAATACCACGTTTTGCAAGTTGGGAAACTGAGGCCCAGAAACTCAAGTCAGTTCCCCAAAAGTCTCACAGGGCAGATCCAGGTATCTGCACCTGGATGGGGATGATGGGGGTACAGAAGCCATAGAGCATGCCAGTTAGCAGACTGAGCTCTGGAGTCAGATTGCCTGTATTTGAACCTCTATCTCAGTTTTTCCATAAGAAAAATGAGCATAACAATAATAGTACCTAATTCATAATGAAAATTACATGATAAGACATATGTAAAGAGTTTAGCCCAATGCTGGGTACCTAAAAAGCACTAAATGAAAGTTGTTCATATTACTGTATAAGGCTGTTTCACTTGGCAAGTAATGTTGATCTAACTCTACACTGAAGCCTGTACTTAGCAGAGCGAGGCCATTCTGCAGGCATTACTGAGAACCTGCTATATGCCACATATGTTGCTGGACCCTGGGGGAGTCTGCACAAAAGGGTTTACTGGAATGACAGGCATAGATGGTAGGAGATTCCAAACTCCAACCTAGAGGCCATGTTTGCATGTGAAACCTGCAATCCCTCCTGCTCATCCAACCCTGAAACTCGCTGAAGTTTGGCTTCTAGCCTTCGCACTTCCTTGCTCTTGCTAAGGTTACAGGATTGTCAAATTCAGAGGACAAATGCCTACCCTTGTCTTTGCTGAGTATTTGCCTTTGTTTAAACAGTCCTTGAAACCCTCTCATCTTGGTGTATTTGTCTGCTCAGGCTGCCATAACAAGACATCACAGACTGGGTGGCTTAAAAACAGAAATTTATTTTCTCACAGCTCTGGAGGCTGGAAGTTCAAGATCAAGATGTTGGCAAGGATGATTTCTGGTGAGGCCTCTATTCCTGGCTTGCAGATGGTGCCTCTTTGCTATGTCCTCACTTGGACTTTTCTCTGAGAGAGAGAGAGAGAGATCTGGTATCTCTTCCTTTTCTTATAAGGACACCAGTCCTATCAGATTAGGGACCTACCCTTATAACTTCATTTAACCTTAATTACCTTCTTAAAGTTCCTTAACTCCATATACAGTCAGATTGGAAATTAAGGCTTCAACACATGAATTTGGGAGGTGGGGGAGGCAGGCCATAGCACTTTGTTTTCATGACATGGCTCTCTCATGGTTCTCTCCTAGCCCTGTAACCACTCCTTCACAGTTTCTCTGCCTCTAAAGGCTGGAGCTCCCCAGTTCCATTGTCTTCACCCTGCTACACATTTCCTGAGCGATCACACCCCACACCCACATGCATGGTTTTTACTTCCACACCCATGTGGATGGCACCTGAATCTATATCACCAGCTTAGATTTCTCTCCTAGCTCCACATCTGTATATCCCACTACCTCTTGGCCATCTTGTATGATGTCCCACAGAAATGCCTGAGCCTCTTCCCAAATCAACCTAGTGCTTTTCTAAGTTTTTGTGTCTCTATCATCTAAAGTAGAAATCTGGAGTTATCTTTGATTCTTTCCTCTTTGTACACTGTACAACCCATGAGCAGGGATGCCAGCTCTTTTGTCCCCTTTATTTCCAGCACTTACTATAGTGCCTGGTTTAAAGCAGGCATTCATTAACTATCATGAATAAAATAAAGAATAAATGCATCCCTCATTCCCTACATCTAATCACCAAGTTATGGTGAATCTACTCCCCAAGTAGCTCTCAAATCTGCACCGTTTTCTTCATCCACTGTGCCCCTCTGTATCTTTCCAGGCTTGTTTTAGTCTCCCCGCCCCCCTCACTCTCTCTTCTCTACACACACTCATCCTACACACCAGCCATGCCACCAAATTCTCACACCTCCACAAGTGTACACATGCTCTTCCTGTGGAAACATCTTGGTCACTCTCTTCACTTAACTCAAGTTTTCCCTCCTACGAGAAGCTTCCTGAACCACCCTCTCATCCAGACCTCAGGCCAGACTCCTGTATGTATTACTACTATAGGATGGATCATACTATATGCTAACATCTCTTTTCTTTTCTGATGTCCAACCATCACTGAGGATAGAAACTGTCCACCAGCCATCTCAACAGCCAAGCCACTAAAAATCACAAGAACAGTGGCCAGAATCACAGACTTTGCAGTCAAAGTGATGTGGATTCAGTCCTAATTCTGCCTTTTAAGCTCTCTGAGCTTTCATCTTTTTCTCTCTCAAACGTTGGGGGCAGGAGGGAAATAGACCTGCTTCACAGGATAAGATTGTTAGAGGGATTATTAAATGGGGTAACACATGCAAAGCACTTAGTGCATGGCTTAGTACATAATAGGATCTTGGTAAATGGTTACCAAATGAACTAATTCATTAATGCTGTGAGTTAAGTATACAAGATGAGTAATATTTTTCTATTTCACATATCTACGCCCTACGCTTCCTTGACCAAGATGCGCTATTGTCAATGGGAAGGTGTAAATCTTATTAGAATGATCCCAAATTCATTTGGTGCAACGATGTTGGACTATGTTGAACTACCTCCTGGAATAACTAGACCCACATGACCAGGGTTTAGGCTAGGGGATGCTCTCTGGAGGGTAAAATGGCTTGTACAACACTGTTCGGGAAGCGTCATTCCCTGGCTTCTCACTCTCCCTGCCACATCCTCTCTCTTTTTCTCACCAATATGCCACATGCCCTGTACTCTGGGACTGCACCTCTATGTAAGAGTGAATTGGAAACCTTGGGTGACAAAGTGACACAGTACAAATCTAGTGAGAGATGACACCTTTTTTCATCTAAGCAGAAGTGGCTCATTTGGCTCTACTTCAGGTTTTTAAATAAAATCCAAGGAGATGTTGGCTAAATTGGGTTGAGGAAAACCTAATTATCTCCATGGAAGTTTTAAAAACTAAAGCTCTCCAGTTTGGATGTTTCCAGACACACAGTCGCTATGGTATTCGATTGGAATGGGTTATTTTCTATGAATGTTTCCATTTTTCCATTGTTTCTCAAGGAAAATAATATTTTACTTAATAAACTTAATTAATAAATTAATGAGAAACAATGGAAAATATTCATGGAAAGTAATCCATTCCAATCCAATACCATAGCATACCAGTAACATAGGCTTGGGACGGGGACAGGGAGGGTGAGTACAGAGCTAATATCCCTTAAAGGGATTTGGATGAAGCTGAAACTCCTAGTCTAGCAAAACTTGAACAATTACATATGAAGCAGTTCTCACAGTATTGAGGATTTTCAAAAACAGGCAATAAAGGAATAAAGTGTCTCTTCACTATCATGGTTACCATTGTCGGTTTTTCTTTGGTTTGGCTGGGATTTTAATAATCTGTGTACAGCGAGGCTTTTGTCCTCTTTCTGGGAGCAGGGGAGTTGGTATAATTTAGTCCATATCATGGACAGTTGCTCTTCCTTTCAGCTGCCTACCATTTGAGTCTCCTGCCCCTATTTGGAGCGCTGCCTTTCTTATGAGTCTTCATGGGAGGCACAGCCCCCTTTCCAGTATAAAAACTGAGATGTGGTACTACCTTTCTCAGCATCCTTTGCAGGTGGTTATGGGCACAGGATCCAGGATCCACCAATCAGAAGCACTCACTCTGGAGTCTGAATCAGATGATAGTGACACAAAGAAACAGCGACTCAGACCCTTTCTAGAGGTGGCAGCAGTGGCAGCAAGATTGCGTTTCCACAGCAGCAGTGGCTGCAGTGTTGTCCCCAGCCTGCACCTGGAGCAGACATTCTACTGTGATAGCAGCAGAATACAGCATCTGGACAGGTCAGTGAGAATGACATCTTCACCAGAGCACCCCGTAGCATGATTTTGGTTATGCCGTCCTGCTACTGTAGCTCCAAGCCTGGTTTTCCAACTCTCCTAGAACCCAGTAAATGAGTTTAAATCAGCTGGAGTCTTGTTGCCAACAACTAAGAATTCTGACAACACCTATAATCCCAGCACTCTAGGAGGCCAAGGTGGGAGGATTGCTTGAGGCCGGGAGTTCAAGACCAGCCTGGGCAACATAGCGAGACCTAGTCTTTATAAATAATTTAAAAATTAGATGTTCATGGTGGTGTGTGCCTATAGTCCCAGTTGCTCAGGAGGCTAAGGCAGGAGGATTGCTTGAACCTATAAGTTTGAGGCTGCAGTGAGCCATGATTGCACCACTGCACCTCAGACTAGTGACAGAGCAAGACCCTGTCTCAAAAAAAAAAAAAAAAATTCTGACAGATTCCGAGAGCCTAAGGGTGTGGTGGGGGGTGGGGTACATTCATAAAGCTGGAGCAAGGAGTTCCAGTCTCTGGGAAGTATAGAGTTAGTGGTGATACATTCTTCTGATCAGACCCACCACAAGAGAGATGGCCACATATAAGGAGCTTTTAACATCCCAGCCCCCAGACAAGCCAGCTGAAGCACAGTGGGCAATTAGCCAATGCCAATGGGTGCACACAGCTACATGCTGAGGGTAGCGTAAAAGAAAAGAGATCGGGCCTGGCGCGGTGGCTCACGCCTGTAATCCCAGCACTTTGGGAGACCAAGGCAGGTGGATCACAAGGTCAGGAGATTGAGACCATCCTGGCTAACACGGTGAAACCCTGTCTCTACTAAAAATACAAAAAATTAGCCGGGCATGGTGGCGGGGGCTTGTAGTCCCAGCTACTCAGGAGGCTGAGGCAGGAGAATGGCGTGAACCCAGGAGATGGAGCTTGCAGTGAGCCAAGATCATGCCACTGCACTCCAGCCTAGGTGACAGAGTGAGACTCCGTCTCAAAAAAAAAAAAAGAAAAGAAAAGAAAAGAGATCGAAGCAACTAACTGCACTATACTGAACATGGAAGTGTCAAGAGAGCAGGCAGTAGGTGCCCATGAACGGTGAATATCTGAAACCACATATTGAAAATCTGTAATCCCTTGGGTCTGTCTCTCAGTCTGTTTTGAATACCGTTCCTATTTCTGCTAACACAACTCTAGAGGTATTCAAATAAGTGGCTCCGACTATTTACTTTCAAGAAATTAATTCAACAGAACTTTAGCAAGAATGTATCACCTATAGAGTAGCAAGCGGGATTTTTTTTAAGGATTCAGATATGAATTAGATGCAGGCCTCAGTATCTATACATTTACAAAAATGTCATATTACATGCTGAAACAGTACTTCAATTAATTCCAAGTGTTACATTCTTTTGAAACTTCTCACAATAAATATTTTTATTAGCAATGTAATTTTGTTCTTAAAAAATGCTTCCAAAGTATATGAAAAGGGTTTATTTTCTTTTTTGATTTTTTTTTTTTTTTTTTTTTTTTTTTGAGACAGAGTGTCATTCTGTCACTCAGGCTGGAGTGCAGTGGCGCCATCTTGGCTCACTGCAGCCTCCATCTCCCAGGTTCAAGCAATTCTCCTGCCTCAGCCTCTCGAGTAGCTGGGACTACAGGCACACGTCACCACGCTCGGCTAATTTTTGTATTTTTAGTAAAGACGGGGTTTCACTATGTTGGCTAGGATGGTCTCGATCTCCTGACCTCATGATCCACCTGCCTCGGCCTCCCAAAGTGCTGAGACTACAGGCATGCATCATCATGCCCAGCCAATTTTTGTATTTTAGTGGAGACAGGATTTCATCATGTTGGCCAGGCAGGTCTTGAACTCCTAACCTCAGGTGATCCGCACCCCTCTGCCACTTAAAGTGCTGAGATTACAGGCGTGAGCCACTGTGCCCAGCCTAGAGTTTATTTACATAGATAAAATATACCCATGCATTCTTGTAAATTCCCAATCTAAAAAAATCAAGTATTCTAGATACAGAAAATCTGTATCTGGCCTATAGATTACAAACTTTCAAAAACAGAAGGTAAGATGTGCCTATTCTTTAAAAAATCTGTTTCTTGGAAAATTCAGAAAAATTTTTCACCTTCAAGATTTCTCAGCAAGTGCCTTTGGAGTGACATCACGAACTCTGATGTAGATGTCCCAATGCCAGGTAAAAGAGAAGGAAATCCTTTATGCCAATTTGCTTAACACACAGCTTTGAGGGGACAACAGAAGTCAGAGTTCAATGTGGTTTCTTTCTAAATTAGACATACTTCTAATGATGAGAATGAGAATAAATTCGATTTCACCACAGACCCTGGGAGTGTGGATGGCGGGGCCTAGAACCAGCCTGGCACACACACGTGACCCTCTCAGCAGGGCCAGGCACAGTGTGTTTGCAGGCACTGACATCTGTCTTTGACCCCGCCTTCTCCACCCCATTGTGCAATGTTAATATCTTGTTCCACCAAGAAATCCCGGACGAGCTCTCCTGTGGCCTCACAGGAAGCTCGGAGTCCAGTTCAAGTCCTTTGATCCTTATGTTTGCTATTACTCTGGGCCTGCACGTCCCTCAGACTCCCCGCAGGCACCCCTATGTTTGGTGTCCAGCTCTTCTGCAGCTTGCTTGCTTCTCCTCCATGGGTCCTTGGACCAGTTATTAGCATGAGACCACTTCCTGTCCAAGCATTGCCAAGTTCCAGATAGGCAATTCCCAAGGAAGAGACATAGAAGCTCAACGCTTTACAAAATCCTGTGATCTGGGGCTTTGGGGTGACAGTGTAGACCTTCCCTTCTGGAAAGCAGTGGCCTCCATCCACTTGCCCCACAGCTGCCCATGTCTACACAGGGCCCCGCAACCAAGATATTCTGGCAGAACTCTCCGAAAACTTCTTTAGTCAGAACGATGTATTTTTAAGGTTTCCAAGCCCAGTTTTTGCTCAGAAAGTAACCCCACAGGCTCCTCCACACTGGTACAAGAGGACCACCTCAAGATTGGACATGATCTGGAGAAGGGGTGGGGGGGCTAGAGATTGGGTTATAAAAACTATTGAACCACAAGGTTTGGAGAGCTTTCTGGGCGGGTGAACACATCGAGGTGCTGTAAGGATGGAGCACCATGGGAGGGCATGAACGCTCCACTCCACATATACCCTACCCCTTGCCCTATGCATCTCTTCCATTTGGCTGTTCCCAAATTGTATCTTTTATAACAATCAACTAAACATAAATAAAATGTTTTCCTGAGTCTTGTAAGCCATTCCAGCAAATTACCAAACTTGAGGAGGAAGGTCATGGGAACCCCCAATTTATAGCCAACCAGTCAGAAGTACGCATGAGCTGGAATTTGCAACTGGTATCTGAGATAGGGGCAGTCTTGTGGGACCGAGCCCTTTAACTTTGGGAGCTGATAGTAACATCAGGTAGACAGTCTCGGAATTGAATTGAACTGTTGGACGCCAAGCTCATGTTAGAAAATTGGTTAGAGTTAGAGAAAACACCTCAGAAACATCTATGACTCCACTCCATAAATTCCAAAGCAGTAGAGTGCCTGCTTTTCCAGGAGCTAATTTACTTTGCTATGCTTTTGCCAATGGAGAAAGTTAAATGCAGACACCCCCAAAGGCCACAGACCAATAAGTCATAGTCCAGTGCTTGAGGGATGAGGAGGTGTTAGTTTCCTCAGGCTGCCTAAAAGAATGTCACAGGCTGACTGGCTTAAACAGAAATGTATCTTCTCACAGTTATGGAGACTAGAAATCCAGGGTGAACTTGCCACTAGGTTGCTGTCTAGTGAGGGGTTTCTCCTTGGGTTGCAGATGGCCACCTTCTCACTGTGTCTTCCCATGCTCTTTCTTCTTTTCCTCTGTGTACCTGTCTTCTTTTTTTTTTTTTTTTTCTTTTTTTTTTTTTTTGAGACGAAGTTTCACTCTTGTCAACCAGGCTGTAGTGCAATGGCGTGATCTTGGCTCACTGAAACCTCACCTCCCGGGTTCAAGCAATTCTCTTGCCTCAGCCTCCTGAGTAGCTGGGATTACAGGTGTCCGCCACCACTCCCGGCTAATTTTTGTATTTTTAGTAGAGACAGGGTTTCACCATGTTGAAGGCTGGTCTCAAACTCCTGACCTCAGGTGATCCGCCCATCTCGGCCTCCCAGAGTTTTTTTCTTCTTACAAGGACATGAGTCCTGTTGGATTAGGGTTCCACACTTAGAACCTCATTTAACCTTAATTACCTCTCTGAAGGCCCTGTCTCCAAATAGAGACACGTTGGGGCTTAGGGTTTCAACATACTGATTTGAGGGATGGGGAGGACACAACTCACCTCATAACAGGAGGAATGCCTCTGTTTGTTCTCCAGCACCAAGCTGTGCACTGCTTCCAGTTACTGGATCAGAGAATTATAGAACATTAGAGGTGGGAGGAACATTAGCTGCTTCATTTAATAGTGAGGAACTTGGGTTCCAGATGGGTGAAGTAGCTTGCTCATGGATATAGCTACTGAGTGGTAAGTTTGAGAATGGAACCCAGACTCCCTCCTGCCGGGTCAGCGCTCTTCTCCACTGACTTGCGCAGGCCCCCAAAGGGAGCTCCTAAGAGAAGACATCAAGGGTTCAAATCTTGAGTTACTAGTAAGGGAGGGCTTTAGAATATCACCTGCTACCTTATCATGAAAGGTTTTCCTCAAGGGAGCCGTGAAATATATGATCAGTAAAAACTCAATATATATTCCTAAATATAAATGCTTGGGATTTTCTCCTGTCAAACTGATGATCATGGTGCTAGCCAAACTGGATTCAAAGATTTTAGCCAACTCTGTATGTATAGCATGAGCAACTCCCCCTGAGCTTATGAGGGTTTTCTCAAACTTACAGGAGTGTCAGTGACCCCTCTTATTTCTTGACCTCATCCCCCAGGAAACCTACTATTACCATGGTACAGCCGTAAAGACCTAGCTTCCTCCCCTCCCCTGGGTCATTCTCAAATATCTTCGGTCAATCAGGAGTCAAATGACCAGGCTTGCCTCTATGCCAGTTCCTATTTTTGTCCTAGCTTTGCAAAACCAGGCGCTTCTTGCTGGCAACCAAAAGCAATTCTCTCATGAACCTCAAATCGTGCTGACAAGACACTCACATGGCCAAGGGCCATGTGAGGCAACAGTTCTCTGGAAAACTCTTGAGTGGTTTTCCAGGGCCATCTTGACACCAACAGCTAAGCCAGGTGTCCCCTGACAGCTGTGCTACCTTACTTCAGCACACCGCAGAAGCTGAAACCCAGGACTCCTTCCAGACTCTGCTTTGTGCATTCTATATCAGCCCTGATCCTTACCCATCTCTCCAGGACTCATCTTCTCTAATTCTCCCCCAATACTACAGCCCAATTAGCCTCTTGGATTACCTTTTCTATTTCTCTTCTTCAAAATTAAAAAAAAAAAAGAAGTTGAAGGGTTGTACTGCGACCATAATTAATCTTTCCAATTCATCCTTGCACTGTGGGAAATAGCTTATTCCAAGTAATGGAAGGAGAAAAGTCTCCTTCCCTTTTTCCTGAGTTTAGTGGTCTTGTCATGCTCCAGCCAGATGCTTCTCTGCACAATCACCCTCCTACTCCATCCTTGGGAGTAGCAGGAAAGACAGAGCTTGCATCCCAGAGTGCTGCCCCTCCTGTCCCCACAGGACCAGGGAGGAATCAGAAAACAGGAGCCAACTCCATTGCTGTACTGGGAAAATGACACCCACAGTATTCTATCCCTCAACTCTACCATGAGTTGGTGAGTTGGCACATTTGGTCACCTTTAGCCTAGCTTCTAAAATAAACCTCCAAAGAAAACTTAATAATGGAATAGGTACAGTTTTGTTACTGTTTTCCCCTCTTGACTCCTCCATGTGCCTCTTCCTGGATAAGGGGGATGCAGGCACAGTGCCATACTTGCAATAGAAAGAAGGCTGATGTTGGACACAGAATCTGAGCTCCTGAAAAGTATGAATATGATGCATGGCACGTAGAGCCAATCCAAGGGAATGGGCAAGGCCTCTTTGAGGAAGTGAGTTTTAAGCTGAGATATAAGGGATGGAGAGGAGTTCCCAGGGCACAGAGAGTTTCTAGCAGAGCAGGCAATAGATGCAAATGTCCCTAGTGATGGAGACCATAGTGCTTTCCAGAAACTGAAAGAGACTCGTGTGGTTGAACCAGAGAGAAGGAGAGGGAGCTTAGCATGGAAACAGGCAGGTGAAATAGACATGGAGATTCAAAGGAAAGAAGCTAGATATGAGGCAGCCTTGTGGGAAACTGTGTCCTCTTTCTGCATGAAGCTCTCTTGAACTGCAGACACAGAACATAAGGAGCAGGTGGTCCTTTCCACCAGCATATCCCCTCTTCCTGCGACTTTCATTTCTTTTCAAACCCAGAGCCCACCTCATCCCCTCTAAAAAGTCCTCTCTGATTTCCTATGTC
Source organism: Pongo abelii (assembly GCF_028885655.2). Taxonomy (NCBI): domain Eukaryota; kingdom Metazoa; phylum Chordata; class Mammalia; order Primates; family Hominidae; genus Pongo; species Pongo abelii. Next base: position 107,108,725 of record NC_071996.2, on the reverse strand, counting down.
TACTGCCCACCTATCTGTCCTGCCCTTCACGGCACTTCCTGGTTTCCTTTGTCACAATCAGTGGCTTTCCCTACCCTAGTTGATACTAAAAATAAAGGATTAGAACAATAGAAAGCAGAAATTGCTGCAACTCCTGGTCCCCTTTTCCTGTAACCTGAGGGAAAATGCAAGCCTCACAGGACATTTCAAAGTGATGGCTTTGTCTTTTAATGCAGAGGGAAGAATTTCCTGGCTATTAAAAACACTTTAACAAGTGGAATCCAGGCATCCAGGTCCTTCCTCATGCATGTCTCAATACAAATTCCCCCCCTTGTTCCAAAGAAATAATTATTTATCATCACAAAAAGTGTTTTATCTACCAAAAACGAAAACAAACATACTAAAAAAAATGAAAAATGGCTTTTGTGGACAAAAAGGAGGAGATGTGACTAGTTTAATAAAAACATCAGCTTTGTGTCTGATGGTATCACAGCCTACTCCCCTGTAACTGCAATGAAACATATGAACCCATAGATGGCAGAAGGTGACTGCTAAGTAAATACCTAGTTCCAGACCTCACAGAATCAGGTCTAAACAGCTCAAGGCAGGAGCTTCGCGTCCATCCATCTTTGCAACAACCACCGTACTGGTAGTGTAGCTTCCACTTCCCTATTACAGTTGGATAATCATAGAGGAGGACTCAGGTTTCACCATTTTCAAAAACACTTTCTGGCATTTTAAATTCCAAGCTATATGAAAATTAGCCCAATTCCTCACATCCTGATGCAATCATCCCAGTCCCATCTTCAGTGAGCGACATCTGGTACACATGCACTACATTAGAATCCCAACTAGCTAGGCACCATGGCTCATGCCTGTCATCCCAGTACTTTGGGAGTCCAAGACAAGAGATTTACTTGAGAGCAAGAGTTCAAGTCCAGCCTGGTCAATGTAGTAAGACCCCATCTCTACAAAAAATAAAAATAAAAAAATTAGCTGGGCATGGTGGCACACACCTGTGGTCCCAGCTACTCAGGAGGCTAAGGCAGGAGGCTTGTTTGAGCCCAAGAGGTTGAAGCTGCAGTGAGCTATGATCACACTACTGCACTCCAGGCTGGGCCACAGAGCGAGACCCTATCTCTAAATAAATAAATAAGAATTCCAACTCTTCCTCATGTCTGTCCTTGGCCTCTGAACTTCCTCCATGTTTTCCACAATCTCCCTCAGTTTTAGTGCCAAGACCTGGCCACAAACACCAAATCAGTCTGGGCAGTGACTATCAGAGCTGCAGGGCTTACTTCAGTTTATAGCTCTAAGTCTTGATTATATTTGTTTAGTGATAAGAGTTTATCAAGCCTGATCTTTGCTTTAATAAATCCTCACAATTGTGCCATGCACTCAATTCAGAAGTGACAAACAAATTTAGATGCCAAGTGGGTAGCATTTTCTAGCCTGTGACATTGGGCCAAAATGGTCCAATGAATTTTCAACCCATCCAGCTGTGCTTCTCCATGTATTCATGTGTGTCCTCCAAAATTGGTTCCTTTTTTTTTTTTTTTAATTTCCAAAGTTTCCGTGGTGATCCATGGTCAGTTTGCTATTAACTATTATTGTTAAGATAATTTTATTCAGGTGTAGTGGCACACGCCTGTAGTCCCAGATACTGGGGAGGCTGAGGCAGGAGAATCGATTGAACCCAAGAGGTGGAAGTTGCAGTGAGCTGAGATTGTGGCACTGCACTCTAGTCTGGGTGACAGAGTGAGACTCTGTCTCAAAGAAAAAAAAAGAGAGAGAGAGAAAGAGAGAGAATTTCCATTTCTTAGGTATAATCATAATGTCAACACTACTACCCTTGACCCCCCCATTACAGAGCACTTCCAGGGTGCAGGTACCTTCCTAAAGTACTTGCTTCTACATGTTAATTCAGGTAATCCTCACAACAACCATATGAACTAAGCAAAAGCATTGTTATTAATCCCCAATTTACAGATGAGGAAGCTGAGCACAGAGAAGTTTAATAATTTCAATGAAGGTCACACAGAAAACAGTAGAGTTGGGATTTGAGCTCAAGCCACCTGGCTCTTTCTGCCATGTTCTTAACCACTATGATAAGTCTCACTTTGAACTATCACAGGGGCCCAAAATGAACAAAGTTCATCTTCTCTCTCCCTGTTGAATTTGTGACAGGTTGGTTTGAGGGTGAGCATGGAAGTGGAAATAGCTACTGTCTGGAACCTCATGGTGTGGTCTTTACAAGTCCAGACTGATAAAAGAAATCAACTATAGGCCCAATAAGGCTGCCCACAAGCACTTGGTGAGCCTTCCTAACGGCAGAGCCAGAAGTTTGATTAGTGGAGCTCTGGTTACCAAGGGTAAGAGTCGGGTATATCGCTGGCTTAGCCTCCTATTTTTGTTTCTCATTTCTAAAATGGGGATAATTCCATCCAGCTCACTTCAGCATATATTGAACAGAAATCCCTGAATAGATACAGTAGGCAGCATCCACCAGCTGGAGAGTCACCTGGATCCAGAGGAGGCAGCCCCTCTAGATCAGTTCCAACGTTGGCTTCAACAACTACAAGTCTGTAAAAACAACATAAAATACAAAATGCAAAGGGCATCTGGCAGTTCCTCAAAAGGTTAAACACAGAATTACCACATGATCTAGTAATTCCACTTCTAGGTATATACACAAAAGACTTGAAAGCATGGGCTTAAACAGATACTGGTACACCAACGTTCCTGGCAGCGTATCCACAAAAGCCAAAAGGTGGAAATAACCCAAATGTCTACCGACAGGTGAACAGATAGACAAAATGTGATATATCTATAAAATAGAATGTAATTCAGCCATTTAAAGGAATGAAGCTCTGATACATGTTTCAACCCGGATGAATCTTGGAAATACTATGCTAAGCAAGATAAGCCAGATGCAAAAGGATAAATACTGTATGAGTTCACTTTCATGAGGTACTAACTTCATAGAGACAGAAAGTAGAGAAGCTCCCAGTGTCTGAGAGCCAGGACAGTGAGGAAGGAGTTACTGTTTAACAGGTACAGTGTACTATTTGAGATGGTTGCACAACATTGTGAATATATGTAATGCCAATGAACTGTACACTTAAAAATGGTTACAATGTTAAATTTTATGTTATGTATATTTTACCACAGTAAAAAATAAAATACAACTTTTAAAAAATGTGAAGTGCCTGAGACATCTGGGAGACCCTGCCAGTTACCTAGCCAATAGCCGTTCTCCTCTTTTACTTTATTAACAGAACCTTGATTTGGTGGCGACAGCAATCAGCACGGCTAAAAATCTGTTTCCCAGGCTCCCTGCAAATAGGGGTGGCCACATGACTATAAGCTGTCCAGCGAGATGTAAGCTTCCAGTGCTTGAGTGGGGTTTCTGGGACAGTTCATTAAAAGGTAGGAGCGGGAGATGTCAATTCATCCGTCATGCTCCCTTTCGCCTTTGACCCCTACCTCCTTCTTCCAGCATGAAACAGGCACAATGGCTAGGACTCCAGCCACTGTCTAGGAGGATGGGAGTCAACACTAGAGAGGCAGAGCAGAAACAGAGGCTCCTGACACAAAAGGCAGTGCGAAACTGCTATACCTTTCATGGGATGCTTATCCCTGAACTTCATGGTACCTGAGGGAAATGAGAACTCGTCTCTGATTTAAACCAGTGTTTTTCAGGGTTCTGCTACCTGCGGCTGAACACAATCCCTAACTGATTATTCAGCATGTTAACCGCTACTGTTGTCATTGTTGCTATTGGTTTTATTATCAAGAAAGAGGTGCCCCAGACCAGGGTTGTTTTGACAATGTCAAAAACACTTAGAGGACCCAAGATGTGAAATGAGTTGTCCACCGGCATAATTCATTTGAAGCTGGAGGATGTGCAGAAACAGCCCTGCCTGGCCCGGTGCCACAGATGCCATCATAAAAAATGGAGACATCATGGTGGGTCCCCTGAGGCAGCCATTTTGATTGACGCGCTTTCTCCCCAGAGAGTGCAAGTGTGAAGAGTTTTTTCTCTGCTCCTCAGGGTAGACAATGGACTGGGAGGCATCTGGCTCCTCCCTGCTAGATTTAAAGAGAAGCTGAAGGTTTCTCTAACCGCATTTCTCCGGTTCTGATGAAGAGCTCACCAGCATAGACTAGCTGACATCACCGGGATGAGTCACCCACCAACTCACAGTTCTTTAACTTCCTCTGCTTCACTGACCTTCGCCTGCACTGTGCCCCATGCTACCCACTTCCTGGTGCGGGCACACCCTGGACTTTGTCCTCAGCAGGAACTGTGCCACCAGAATCTTGATGTCTGCTATTCCAGGCCTTACTGCCCCACCCTCCTCTTCTACTCCCTACCCCTCCACTTCCGTTCTTTGGCCTCCTAATGGTCAATCCCATGGGAATGTACGTTGGGTCCAGGAAATTCTGCACTATCTATCAATATTTCAGATGCATGTGTCATTCGACCCAGCAATTCTATTCCTACGCACTTACCCTACAGATTCCTGTAATGTTCTCAATAACACATGTACAAAAATACTTAGTTCGGAAGAAAAATATTTTTAAACAATTTAAAAGATTTGTTAAATAAATTGTTGTGCATCCATTAAATTGGGTGCTATGCAGCCATTTTAAAAACTGAGGCAAAGCTACGTGCAGTAATATGAAAAGTTCCCCAAGATACATTTGTAAAAGGAGCACAATATATTATATGCTACTGCTTGTGTGGGGCACTTTATGTAAAAACATAAATAACATATGTATGTGTACACACATATATACACATATATATTAACTGTACGCATAATACGTATACATATGTAACACCTACCCGTATAATATGTACGTACACACACACGCACACTCAACACCATTGTACTATCTCTGAAAGGATATACAAGAAAGTGCAGCAGAAGACAGAGGTGGGTGGTGAGAAAAGGAGATTTACACTTTTCACTGTGTACTTTTATACTCAAAATTTATACAATGTGGAGTATTACCTATTCAAAATAGTTTTCAAGAGGATGTTCATCAAGAACTTTTCCTTGGCCAGGTGCAGTGGCTCATGCCTGTAATCCCAGCACTTTGGGAGGCCGAGGCAGGCAGATCACTAGGTCAGAAGTTCCAGACCAGCCTGGCCAATATGGTGAAACCCTGTCTCTACTAAAGACACACAAAAAAATTAGCCGGGCATGGTGGCTCATGCCTATAATCCCAGCTACTCAGGAGGCTGAGGCAGGAGAATTGCTTGAATCCAGGAAGCGGAGGTTGCGGTGAGCAGAGATCACGCCACTGCTGCACTCCAGCCTGGGCAACAGAGGGAGACTCCGTCTCACAAAAAAAAAAAAAGAAAAGAACTTTCCCTCTACTTCCTAGGGGAGAAAGTAGGGAAAATTTTTCCTCATAGCTTCACTGCCTCTCTGCCCCAGCCACACACCTATGGTCAATCAGCAGCTGACACAGTCACTGCCCTGTCTTCACTCCTTCAGGCTGTATCTTTCAGTGGGCACTGGTGGACTGGATTTCCAGCAGCCACCAGCTCTTTGTCTGTGGCCTTTCTCTAGCCACCAGAGTCATGAGCAGCTCTCCACCCATGAGCACCCCGGAGCAGACCAACCATGGCTGATGGGAATTGGGTACACTGGTGAACACAGGTGCCCGTCGGGGGAGATGACTCTGGGGTGTATTCCACACTGGCTCCCAGAGGGCCTCAGCAGGATTAAGCTCCGGTTGTCCACAGTGCACACCCTTTGTTGGCTTCTTTCCCTCCTCTGCCTCACCCCTCCCCTCCTCTACCAGGATCACCTCCCAGTAAACTTCTTATTTGGACCCAGAGACACTCATAAAGAAAAGATGATGTAACAAGCTATAGGGAGAGACGCTGGGACAGAGTCTCCCTCATAGCCATTGGAAGGAACCAAACCTGCTGACACCTTGATCTCAGACTTCCAGCCTCCAGAACTGTGAAACAATCAATTTCTGTTGCTTAAGTCACTCAGTCTGTGGTACTTTGTTAGACAGCCCTACCAAGCTAAGACAGGATAGCTATCCTGTATCCAAAATGCCTGAGACCAGAATTACTTCAGAATTCAATATTTTTTTTCAGATTTGGGGATATTCGCATTATACTTATCCATGCAGAGCATCCCTAATCCAAAAATCAGACATCCAAAATGCTCCAATGAGCATTTCCTTTGAGCATCATGTCAGCACTCAAAAAGTTCCAGATTTTAGAACTTTTTGGATTTGGGACTTTCGAATTATGGATATGCAACCTATATAGTGGGTATCTGCTAATTAGATGGAAGGTCAGGGAAGGCCTCTCTGAGGAGGTAGTATGTAAGCTGAGGCCTGACTAAAGGAAAGAGCCAGCCATGCGTAAGTCTAGGGCAGACCATCTTAAACAGAAGGCACAGCAAAGGCAAAGGCCCTAAGCTGGGAATGGACTTGGAAAGTTCGGAGAACAGAAGGAAGGCCAGTGTGGCTAGATTTAGTGAGTAAAGGGGAGAATAGTACAGGAGGAGGTTGGAGAGCTCAGCTAATGACTCAGCCATCCTTCTGGCCTCCTTATTCTCACCTCCTCCTGCTTCCACTCTGCATTTTTCTCCAAGTCCCACAATCGTTAGATATAGTTATTACAACTGTCACTGTGGAGAATAAAAAAAGGAGAGTATTAGGAATTAGGATTTTAAATGGCATTAATGATGTAGCTAAACTAGAAGACACTACTCTTAGGTTATGTGAAATAATGTGAGGTTATCTGAAATACTTGGTGGATGGCATATTTGCTTGATGAAACACTAATTTCCTGATGGAGAACAGACCAAAAATTCCTGGGCCAGAAACCAAATACTTGTTTGCCATTTGTTCTTGGATAATAAGTCATTTACTATCTCTGTGTTTCAGTTTTCTAATCTATCAAATGATTATGAAACTAACACCGTCCCTACCCAACTTGCTATATACGAAAGAAAATTATCCTCAAAAGTATCAGAAGGGAAATAAATGAAATCAAATAGAATATTGAAAGAATACCCTATCATGAACAAATAGTATTGATCCCAGAAGTCAAAAGATAGCTTAATATTTAGATATCTATTAACATTCACTGTGTTAACAGATCAAAGGAAGGAAGTTGAACAATAATCAAGAAAGATGCCCAAAAGCCAAATCATGTTGAAAAAATTCAACATTATTTATGATTTTTAAAAAAACTGTTACCAAGTTAAACAATTTTTCCTTTAGTTTCCAGCTTTCTCAGTTAGTAACATATCCTATGTGTTTCTTATAAGCATAGTTGTAGGGTGAAGCATTTCAAAAGCCCTTGCTTTTAATGCTTTGTAATGTTTTTAAAAGCTACAAAAAATGGTTTTCAGTGATAACAAGCATGAAGGAATAGAATTTCATTATTTAACATTATTTTAAAGGCTTATACTTGTTGTGCTATTTTTGTGCATGTTACTAGTCATGGCCTTAATTTACTAATGCACAGTCTTAAATCAGAAATGCCATCTCCAATAACTGTGTGAAAGAGCGCCTGCTCTGGAAGTAGGACTGAGGTTAGCAATAGAGAGCCAGGAGCACAAAATGAATTTTGATATATCTTTTTTTTTTTTTTTTTTTTTTTTTTAAAGAATTGGCTGCAGACATTCCTGTCTCTTTCTAACAACTCAAGCTGGCTGTATCTAATTGGAACACAAAGGCCAGTCATTCAGCGCTCCCACCCCTGGCTTTTCCCGCTGCTTCCACACCGTGGAATGAATGCTGGCAGCCCTGAATCATTTCCAAGTCACTGGGAATGCACTGAGGTCAGCAGAGCTTGTATTTATGTCAACTTTCTTCAGTGCAAAAGTGATTTGCCTGTGCTTCAAGCTATAGAATCACAGCGCATTGTTATTGAAAGGGGTCTGAGCAACTCAGTCTAGACCAGTGGTTTTCAACCCTAGCCGCACATTAGGGTAACTAGGGGGCTTTTGAAAAACAGTGATGCCCAGACTTCCCCCTCAAAGTGTCTGATTTAGTTGGTCTGGTAAAAGACCCTTTCTTTCGTGTTTTTGAAAAGCTCCCCTGAGTGATTCTAACATATAATCACAATTAAAAACCACTAGTCTAGTTTTGTCTTTTCATTAAATGAGCAAATGTAGGCCCAGAGTGTCCAGCTACGTAATGGCAGATAATGTCGACTTACAGGTAATTCTTGTGATTAAAAAAAAAAAAAAAAAAAAAAAAATTTGTCCAAAACCTTTTTTCCCAAAACTTGGAAATAAGGCAAAAACATGACTTGTGTCCATTCAATCCCTTATTAAAACATTGCTTTTAGTACTAATTTTTGTACTTGTAGTAGAGATGGGGTTTCACCATGTTGCCCAGGCTGGCCTCAAACTCCTGGCCTCAAGTGATCCACCCGCTTCAGCCTCCCAAAGTGATGGGATTACAGGCGTGAGCCACTGCGCCTGGCCATTTGCTTTCTCTTTGTGTCACTTTCCTAACCGGCTTTATCATTCTTCTGGTTACCTCATTAATGAGAAATGAAACTTTGACACCTACTCACTAAGGGGTTATATGAAAACTATGAGTATAAATTTATAATTGTTTTGACACTTATAGGTGATGTAAATTTTATTAAAGTGTCTTAAACCATTCAGAAAGCTTTAATTGGTCATTCAAGGTATACTTTATTTTGTTCTCTAAAAATATTACTCATAACCACATTCAGAAGCCATAATGTTCAAGACTTTCACTTCAGGCAAAGTGGAGTACCAAAGACCTAATTGATCCTGTCTTGAAAAATGCTAAAAAGTAAATGGGCAAAATATCAGAAAGTATAGTTTTTAGACACTGAACATCAGACAGCACAGGACAGTGATCCCTAAGAGCGGGAAAGCAAATAAGGCAAGCTCTATGATTGTTCCAGCTCACAGCCTGGAAAATTTCCAAGACACCATGCAGAGAGGAGGTCTCACTTAGTTGAGAAGATGGAGCTGCGAGTCTGGAATCAGTAGTGAGAAAAATCAGCCTTAGACCAAAGGCAGCTATCATCCCACCTCACAAAGCTTAAAAGCAAACTTGAAATTGTATTCAAGTAATTTACATGTATCTCAGAACAAACATTAAAAATATGTATGGGACTATAAAAAAAACCAATACCCAACAAGGTAAAATTTACAATATCTGGCATCCAATCCAAATTACTGGGTATGCAAAGAAGCAGGAAAATATAACTCATAATGAAAAGAAAAATTGATCCGTAGAAACAGACCCAGAAATGATAAAGATGTTAGAATTAGTAGAGAAAGACATTAAGACATGTAGTTATGGTCAGGCTCAGTGGCTCACGCCTATAATTCTAGCACTTTGGGAGACCAAAGTGGGCAGATCGCTTAAGCTCAGGCATTCCAGACCAGTCTGGGCAACATGGTGAAACCCCAGCTCTATAAGAAAATACAAAAATTAGCCAGGTGTGGTGGCATGTTCCTGTAGTCCCAGCTACTCAGGATGCTAAGGTGGGAGGATCTCTTGAGCCCAGGAGGTCAAGGGTACAGTGAGCTGAGATCATGTCATTGTAGTTATTGTAACTATATTCCATATGTTCAAGAAGGTGGAGCAAAGATTAAGCACATTAAAAAGAGACATGAGATCTATTTAAATGACCCAAATAGAACTTCTAGAAATGAAAACTACAACACCTGAAAAAAATACATTGGGTAGGATAAACAGTGGATTCAACACCAAATAAAATAATATTAGTGAACTTGAAGGCATAACCATAGGAACCATGCATAATAAAACTCCTGGAGAAAAAACACTGAAAAATGAAGAGAATGTCAGACACCTTTAAGCAGTCCAATACACATATAATTGGAGTACTGCAGTCCAATTATATATTATTTTCCTGTTGGAAAATGTGAAGACAGAAAAAAATTTTAAATAAATTTTTTTAGATGTAAATTTGTCTAAAGCTATAAACTCACAGATTTGAAGCTCAACCAACACCAAGCTTAGGAAACAAGAAGAAAATTTCATGAAGGCATAATGTTATCAAATTGCTTAAAATAAAGAGAAAATCTCAAAGCAACCAGAGGAAAAAAACCGTAAAGTTGTGTTGTCTCCCCCAGATTGTGAATGTTCAATTCTACACACCCTGGCCTTGGGAAACCACAGGAGGTAGAGCTTGGGACCTGTGGACCTAGAGAACATTGCTTTGCTTCCCAAGTAGAGTTCAGAATGCAAACAATATCTAATATGAACTATAAATATTTTTTCTCATTTATTAATGTTTCCCTTTAGCAGGGCAGGAACTAGCATGAGTTGACATATCAGGTACAAATTTTAAGGAGCACTAAAAAATTAATCAAATAACATTTTCGTGTAATAAAGAATTAAAATGAATGCAAGAAAATCAATTATTATCAAAATATCACATTTTTAATGAAGACAGGATCTGACCCTGTGCTTGCATGACTCACTTCCTTCTCCTTGGTCCCAGCTCTACTCTTTAGAAAGAGACCTGACATATCTTTAGGGCAATTTCTTCTTATCAACCCCACGCACTGCCCATAGTAACTCCAGCCCTCCACCCACTCATCACTGATTTCATTTTGGTGCCAAGACAAGAAACCTTAAGGCCATCTCCTTCTTTCTTTCTTTTTTTTTCTTTTTTGAGATGGGGTATCACTATGTTGCCCAGTCTGGTTTCAAACTCCTGGGTTCAAGTGATCCTCCTGCCTCAGCTTCCCAATGTGCTGAGATTACAGGGATGAGTTGCCACTGCTGGTCTTTCTTATTAGTTCATATTTTCTTCATGTTTCTCCCTTCTAGAGTCACAAGAGAATTATCTTCTTCAAGTACAAATTATATTCCTGAAATGTTTGCCTCTGTACTAGAAAGGGTTATCAAGGAATTGGAATCTTTTAACAGGGGGTTTCTAATCAAATGGATAAAGAGCAAACAAAAATAAATGCCAAGCTTTACTTACTAGCAAAAAGTGGAGTTTTTTAATTCATTGACACAGATTTTGTGTATGTGTTTTAATAGGGCTATTGTGTTGCTATGGTTGCAAGCTTGCATTGGTATTTTCACTAGGAGACGATGTGGTCTGAACATTCCTCCCACTTTTCACATCTGCCCACGTGTTCCACACAGGGATTTGGTAACCTGGCTTCTAGCCCTAGCCTCCTCTGCCATCCCAGGGAGTGCACATTTTTCAGCCCTTTCTCAGAAAATCTGAATTCCTCTGAGATGTGGTGAAGTTAAGCCCTGGCTCCTGCTCAGAACGCAGATTGTCAAACCACAAAATATTGATCAGCTTCCTGTGTGAGGCTCGATAAATTTTTACCTCTTTGGCATGATATTTATACAGGAGATCGCTATGAGATAATTAATTTAATAATGACCTCTTCAAAATGAATTTAGAAATTAATCACTAGAGAAGATATCGAGCTTCAAAATTCGGGTGTTTTTCTTAAAGCAATCGTTATGAAATATTTTGCAAACTAAGAATGACGTCTTAATGATTCTTCTAAGTTCTAGATATTCATATATCTTTTCTCTTTTCTCTCTTCCTCTCCCGGCTCCTTTTTCTCATCTTTTCTTCTCGTCTCCTTACCAATTTTTCTTACAACACTTACACCCATCGTCCAAGCTTGCCTCTCTGAAATTTGATTCTCAAATCTGATCACAGATGTCTCCTAAGAAGTAAAGAGGCAGTGGGGACAATGGTCCCAAGTATTGTGTCTTCTGAGGACCTTCCCAGTGGTGGCAACTGAAACTGGTTGTCCTCAAGCTTGGGAAGAACTTCCAACCAAGACCTTGGTTCAGGCCCTTATCATTTTTTAGTGGCCTCTGTTCCTGCATCCCTTTTCCAGCTTTTCACCATACTCCAAACTGAGTGATCCTTCTAAACTGCAATTCCATCTGCATGGCTTGAAATCCTCTAGTGGTTCCCCAATGTCAATTAGATGAGGTCCAAGCTCCATAAAATGGCATTTGAGGCCTTTAGTGATCTGGATCTTCCTCCCACCCTGACCTTGTCTCTCAGGGTTCATGCTCCTCCCTATCCCTAATCTCCCCTTCCCCTGCCTCCCATACACACACACACACACAGCCACACCAAACACACTCCTTACCCAGCCACACCAAACTCCGTATCTCCCAGTCCCCGTAATGCACCATGTTTTCTTACGCCACCATATAAGGTTTTCTCAGCCTAGACTCCCCATTCTATAAAATTATGATATAGTTTCAAGACTAATCTTTTAGCCTTGAAGAGTGTACATAGCACTCTGTCTCATTCCTTTCAGTGTCTCTGTTTTTTGTAGCCAAATATATTTATAACTGTTCTGACTATGAATTAGAATTCTCTGTGATGTAATTTCATGGTATTAGGTGCCAGCAGGAAACTGAACACTTAAGTCAGTGATCCACATGTCTGAAAATGTTTGAATGCTTAACACTATGTAGCTCTGGTCTAAAAAGAAATGAGTCATTTATGGGTCCTTGGGTTGCCACTCTCTGAAATCTCCAAGTACTTTCAAACATGCACATTCTCACATTCACTGGCCTTCCTCGGCTCCCACATGGCATCACTCACATTCTGATGCTCTGCACAAGATGCTTTTTATATGCAAAAGCAGCAGAAATTCAGGTTGCCTGAGCCATTGGCAAGTGTACAGTGGCTTGAATGCTCCCTGACACAAGTCCACCGCTCTCCTGAGCACTCCTGAGCGGTGACCACAAGGCTGTTCTAACCCAACTATGTGAGAAGAGCTGTGGTGTAATGGACAGAGCATGAGACTGCAGGTGACGAGACCTGAATGCAAATTCCCACTCTATACCTCTGCTTCTATCATGTGGCCTCAAGCAAGTCATTTCCCCTCTGTGTGTCTCAATTATCTCATCTAAGACCAGTGAGTTGGGCAATATCAATATTTTTCAACTGGAACCACAGACTGCCTGCATCAGAATCACCAGGGCTGCTTTTTGGCAGTGTCGACGCCTCGGCCCCTCTCCTGACCTAGTGAATCACATTCTTTAGCCAAGGAATGAGAAGGGAGTTTAGAGAATAGGAGCGATCCAGAGTCAACATTTCTAATAGCTTCTAAAGTAACTCTTGTGGTTACCAAAATCTGGGACCCACTGAAATAGATGATCTCTTAAGCCAGGCTGTCTACCAGGCTCTTGCCACACAGTGCTAACTTTCTATCTGTTGTGAGATGTATCACAAATAAAAAAAAATTATGAATGATTTTTCTAAAGTATTATAATTTAGAATTGTATTTAGAATATAAAATTTAGAATTTTATTTAAATTTAATGACAGGATTCAATGTAATCACTATAAATTGCACTACTTCTATTCATTCATTTTCCCTTTCATTTGCTTGAGCAGGTAAGCAAGGCACAAATTTACCCCTAAAACTCCAGAAATAGCACATAACCTGCAGCTTATTTTACCTATTCACAGGCTATTGGAGCAAATCTCTTTGGTGCCAGACATCACCTGCCCTGAATTCACCTCTGATTTCAGCCATGGCAGTGGTGGCGCAGTTCATGGGAGCTCAAATTTGTCTTCAGCTGGCAGTGTCCCACCTCAAGCACTCACCAAGTAGTTTCTTTGATTTTTTAAATAACAGCCTATCAAGATAAAATTCACAGTCTACAAAGTTCACTCTTGAAGTGTTCAATTCAGTGGTTTTAGTATATTCTCAATATTGTGCATTAATCAGTGCTATCTAATACCGGAGCATTTTCATCATCCCAGAAAATACCCATTAATGGTCAATTTCCATTTCTTTCTCCTCCATCTGTGGCAACCACTAATCTACTTTCTGTCTCTATGGATTTGTCTTTTCCGGACATTTCATATGACTGGAACCATACAGTACATGGTGTTTTGTGACTGAATTCTTTCACTTAGCATAGTTTCCAAGGTTCATCCATGTTGTAACATGTATCAGAACTTCATTCCTTTTTGTGACCAAATAATATTCTCTTATATGAATGTACCACATTTTGTTTATCCATTCATCCCCTAATGGACATTTGTTTCCACTTTTTGACAGTTATGAATGATGTTGTTATGAGCATCCATAGTATATGATGAGTGTTTTTCTTGCTTTTTTCAATAGTCTCTTTGTCTTTCAAAAGTTTGACTATAATGTATGTATCTAAGGGTCAATCTTTTTGAGTTCTCCTGCTTGGAGTTTGTTGACCTTTTTGGGTGTGCAGATTAATGTTTTTCATCAAAGTTTGGAAGCTTTTAAGCCATGATTTCTTCAAATATTTTATCCCCTTCTATCCCTTTCTCTTTCTCCTCTCCTTGGACTCTGATTATTTGTATGTGGTATGCTTGATGGTGTCACACAGGTCTCTGAGGCTCCATTCATTTTTCTTTATTCTTTTTCTTTCTGTTCCACAAGCTAGGCACTCTCAGTTGACCTGCTTTCAAGTTCACAGATTTTTTCTTCTAGTGCAAAGCTGCTGTTGATACCCTCTAGTGAATTTTTCATTTCAGCTATTGTACTTTTTCTTATTCTCTTTGGATTGCTGTAACAAAATACTATAAACTGTGTGGCTTATAAAGACCAGGCAAGGCACAATGGCTCACGCCTGTAATCCCAGCACTCTGGGAGGCCAAGGCGAGCAGATCACAAGGTCAGGAGATCGAGACCATCCTGGCTAACACAGTGAATCCCCGTCTCTACTAAAAATATAAAAAATTAGTGGGGTGTGGTGGCGGGCACCTGTATTCCCAGCTACTCGGGAGGCTGAGGCAGGAGAATCACATGAATCTGGGAGGTGGAGGTTGCAGTGAGCTGAGATCATGCCACTGCACTCCAGCCTGGGCGACAGAGCGAGACTCCGTCTCAGAAAAATAAATAAATAAATAAATAAATAAATAGCAGAAATTTATTTCTCACAGTTCTGGAAGCTGGAATTCTAAGATAAGATTGCTAGCATGGTCAAGTTCTGGTGTGGGCTCTGCCCTCATGACCTAATCACCTTCCCAAGGCCCCACCTCCAAATACCATCTCACTGGAGATTCAGTTTCAACATATGAATTTGCGGAACATAAACATTCAGTCTATAGCAACTTTCCAAGCCCTGAATTTCTATTTAGTTCTCTTTTTTCTTGTAATTTATAACTCTTTGTTGATATTCTGTATTTAATGGCCAACACTCTTATACTTTTTTTTAATTCTTTAGACATGGTTTCTTTGAGATCCTTGAACATATTTATGATAACTAATTTGGAGTCTTTGTATAGTAAGTATAACATCTGGGTTTCCTCAGAGGCAGTTTCTATTGACTGCTTTTTTTCCCCTGTGTGTGGGCCATACTTACGTGAGGCCTTGTAAATCAACAACCTTGAAACCGAGAATTGTGAAAACACAGCTGAAAATAGCAGCTACTGCAGGGTGCAGAACAGGCTCGGAGTTCCCCAAAAGCCCATCCCTGGAGAGCTGTCACTATTTGACCTGTCAGACTTATCATTTTTTCTTGAAAACTAGATATTGTAAATTATGTGTTACCTCTGGAAATCAGATTCCCCTTCCTTCCCAGGGTTTGCTGTTATTGCTCTTTGTTGTTTTTTTATTGCTGTTGTTTGTTTAGCAACTTTCCTCAACTAATTCTGTTTAGTCCATATTCTTTGCCCTATGCAGCCACTGGAGTCTCGGCTTGGTTAGCTTAGTGGTCAGCTAATAATTGGACGGAGATTTCCTTAAACTCTTCGAACCAGTGATTCTCCCAGCCTTTGCCTGTGGCATCTGTGTGTATGTTGGGTCACTCCTTCAACATTTTATTTATTTTATTTATTTATTTTTTGAGATGAAGTTTCATTCTTGTTGCCCAGGCTGGAGTGCAGTGCCATGATCTTGGCCCACCACAACCTCCGCCTCCCGGGTTCAAGTGATTCTCCTGTCTCAGCCTCCCGAATAGCTGGGATTGCAGGCACCCGCCACCACGCCCAGCTAATTTTGTATTTTTAGTAGAGACGGGGGTTTCTCCATGTTGGTCAGGCTGGTCTCAAACTCCCGACCTCAGGTGATCCCCCAGACTTGGCCTCCCAGAATGCTGGGATTATAGGCATAAGCCACCGTGCCTTGGCCAACATTTTAGCAGCCATTTCCAATTCTGCCTTTGCCTTCACTTCCTGCATGTACAGAGCTTTAAAGTCAGCAACAGGTGAGAGCCTAAGGTCTTCCAGGACTTTCCTGAGCATGTACACAGCCCTATGCATGCATATGGCCTTCTAGATTTGTAGGAATATGGCAAAGCTTTTCAGAATCCCCTATAGATATCTAATTCACCAGTGTTCCTCTTACATTTTATGCTTAGACTCTTGTTAGCCTGAATTTGTAATGGCACCTCAGGTAATGCAATGTTAAACAACTGCCTTTTGTTTATAGTTGATAAATACCCTATGGGTAGAGCTGGTTGCATGGAGCAACCTCTGAGTCAAATGAAACAAAGACGAGCCCTGAGCTGTCAGGTCAAATAGTGACAACTTCTCTAGGGATGGGCTTTTGGGGAACTCCGAGCCTGTTCTGCACCCTGCAGTAACTGCTAGGCTGTGTTTTCACAACTGCCAGTTTTAAGGTTGTTGATTTCCATGGCCTGACCAAGCTGTGAGAATGGGATGGAATTAGGGCAATTTGGAATGCCACAGGTCTTGCTCTTCTACTGAGATTCAGCTGTTTTTCTTGAGTAAGCACCCAGACTGCTGTAAGCCTTTAAGTAATTTCCAGAGTTCTGAAAAAGTTGATTTTGACAGTTCTCACTGCTTGTATGAAAGAGCAGATTTTTGAAGGTCTTTACTCCCCCTTTCTAGAAGATCCCCCCACCCTGATTTGTTTGTTTTGTTTTTGTTTTACCTCATGGCTCTCTCTGAATTCCACCTCACCATGTGCAAGCATAAACCCAGAATTTCAGAGCAGTAAAGTTCAGGGCAATCCTCAAGAGCATATGACTGGAGAACCCTTCAGGTGGATGCTTCTGAGAGGCATTCGGCATGCTTCTCTGCGGTCCAGGGAGAATCAAGGCCCCCTTGCTTAATGTGACAAACTCCATCATGTGCCCTTATCTTAGCTTTTCATCCTTTCCCGCCTTATCTTATCACTCCTTAACTCCTGCTTCATAGAATCACCTCTCAAATAAACTGCCCGGGCCGGGAGCAGTGGTTCACGCCTGTAATCCCAGCACTTTGGAGGTTGAGGCGGGTAGATCATTTGAGGTCAGGAGTTCAAGACTAGCCTGGCCAACATGGTGAAACCCCATCTCTACTAAAAATACAAAAATTAGCGGGGCGTGGTGGTGCACACCCGTAATCCCAGCTACTCGGGAGGCTGAGGCAGGAAAATCACTTAAGGCTGGGAGGCGGAGGTTATGGTGAGCCAAGATCATGCCACTGTACTCCAATCTGGGTGACAGAGTGAGACCCTGTCTCAAAAAAAAATAATAAAATAATAATAATAATAAACTGCCTGCATCCAAGTCCTTGTTTCAGGCTCTGCTTCAGAGAGGGCCCAAACTGAGACAGCTACCAGCTCTGGTGAACTGCATATAGTTCTGTGACTCATGAATAACTGTGGTGCTTTGCTTTACCACAATTTGCTGTTTTTGATCAAATCTGGATACATTCAGTGGAAGTATGTAGCACTCATTTGTATCCCAGCAAAAAAAGGGGGGAATGGGCATTAAGAAGAGGTATTCTAAAACACTATGATTTCTAGGACAGAAAAAGAACAGCCCACACATCAAGTTAGGAGGAAAAAAACAGGATATCTCCATATGCCACAACTCCTGTTTTCCCTAAACCTGATTTTATAACCAGAAAAGCAGTTTCTCAGGCACTAAGTTCATCCTGCAACCAGCTAGAATGAGGCAAGCTCCTTCTTGGTTGAGCCATCAGATAATTACCACAGAGCCGTGAGAATGGTGATTTGGATGCTGACAACAGAAATAATCATCACTATTACTGACTGCTGACCATGCTAGGCACTGTGCATGCATTTTCTCACAGGGCCCTCATTATAACCGCTGAAAGCTTAGACTACTCCAGCTAATGAGTTACCACCTGATGGGAACATGCATCTGGGTTGCCTTGCCTTATCGGGTGCCAGAAGGCCATGGTGTTAGTCTAAATTGAATTTGGATTTACATAAAGTGCATGTGTGTCCCCAGACTTCCAAATGTTCTTTTAACTATATAAAGTCTCATTGGCAGCATCCTTCCATCTGGAGATTCTTGTTGCTATTCCAAGTGGCCACAAGATGCATTACCCACTGAGACACATGGTTACTGTTACCAGGTACTCACAGAAAAACTTGCACCTAGCAGTTTCCACCAAGAAGCCTAGCAACGGACTCTGGAAAGATTTAAGGGGTCCATGTCATCACCTCACATACAGGTAAGGGGTGACTTACCTACCAGCAAGAAGCCTTTCAGCTGTCACTAGGTAAGGAGTATGGCCTGTCTCAGTGGCAGAGCTAGTGAAAATATAGGTCAGGCCACCCTGATTCAGGGACCAAAAGACATCTTTCAACTAAGGATTTAGCACAGACGATAAAAATTAGTTTAAAAATTGTAAAGACATAATCTACTTTTACGGATAAAACACACTGTTTTCTATGCTGTTAATTATAAGTAGCATCTAACACACTGTGGCACCAATTCCTCCTCACTAGAATTATTGTGAAACCCTTCCCCAAGAGTGGTTAGTACTAAGCTGGGCGCCTAATAGGAAGAATAATAACAACGACAATGTTCTAATTTTTTTTTAGTATCTGTTAGGTGCCAGGAACTTCACATTCATTATCCCTTATTTTCAGAAGTACCCTGTAAGCAAATTAAGTAGTACCCCTGAATAGTCCCCATTTAACCCGTGAGGAAATTGCCAATCTATTTCCTTATCTTTACTCATTTACGCTATTTCCAGTCTTTTATCATTAGAGCAATGCCAAATAAACATCTCGTATTCATGTTCTTACTTACTGCTGCTTATATTTCTTTCTTTTTTTTTTTTTTTTTTGAGACGGAGTCTCGCTCTGTTGCCCAGGTTGGAGTGCAGTGGCACGATCTTTGCTCACTGCAACCTCTGCCTCCTGAGTTCAAGCGATTCTCCTGCCTCAGCTTCCCAAGTAGCTGGAACTACAGGCGTGCAACACCATGCCCAGCTAATTTTTTTGTATTTTTAGTAGAGACAGAGTTTTTCCGTGTTAGCCAGAATAGTCTCAATCTCCTGACCTCGTGATCCGCCCGCCTCAGCTTCCAAAAGTGCTGGGATTACAGGCGTGAGCCACCGCGCCGGCCTGCTGCTTATATTTCTTATATTTCTATGACATAGGTTCTCCACAATTGGGATTGCTGCATTAAAGGATGTATGAATTTTTAGTTTTAAAATATGTAACCAAATTGCTTACTTCACAGCCTGTAAGAACTTAACAACATAAATATACAAGAATTTGCATTTCCCTGTCTCCATCAACGGTGGGTGTTTCGTACCCCTCACACTAACAGCAGTTCAGAAGAGAGATCCCTTATTTGCACTTTAATTTGCATTTTCTGCTAGCTAGTTTAAGCATCTTCTCAACTCTTCTTATATCATATTGACTATTTAGATTTGCTCCTTTAAGAACTATTTACTCACATTATTTGCTCATTTTTTTCCTATGAGTTTTAAATAGCCATCTGAATTACAAATTTTTTCCAACTCTCTCATTTGCCTTTTGAGTTTGTTTATAGTATCTTTTACCTGGTAAAGAGGATTTTTGGTTTCTTGGTTTGTTTGTTTGTTAGGTTGTTTGTTTTTGAGCCAGTGGTATGAAACTAGCTCACTCTAACCTTGCATTCCTGGGATCAGGCGATCCTCCCACTTCAGCCTCCCAAGTAGTTGGAACCACAGGCGCCTGCCACCACACCCAGCTCATTTAAAAAAAATTTTTTTGGACCGGACATGGTGGCTCATGCCTGTAATCCCAGCACTTTGGGAGGCCGAGGCGGGCAGATCACAAGGTCAGGAGATGGAGACCATCCTGGCTAACATAGTGAAACCTCATCTCTACTAAAAATACAAAAAATTTAGCCAGGCATGGTGGTGGGCGCCTGTAGTCCCAGCTATTCAGGAGGCTGAAGCAGGAGAATGACATGAACCTGAGAGGCGGAGCTTGCAGTGCACCAAGATCATACCACTGTACTCCAGCCTGGGCGACAGAGCGAGACTCCGTCTCAAAAAAAAAAAAATTTGTAGAGACAGGATGTCATTATGTTGCCCAGGCTAGTCTTAAACTCCTGGCCTCAAGTGATTTTCTCACCTCTGCCTCCCAAAATGCTATGAATACAGGTGTGAGCCACCTCATCCAGTTGTATTTTGTTTTGTTTTGTTATGCTGCAAATATTTGTCTTTATATAACATATAGTAAAATATTTCTGTCTTTTGTAGCTCCTGTGTTGCCTGTCTAGTTAAGAAGTTCTTCCCTCATCTTCCAAGTTATATAGGTAAGTCTCCTAGATTTTTTCCTAATCTTTTATGCTCTTTCTTATCACAAAGTGCTGGAATTACAGGTGTTAGCCACAGTGCCTGGCCAATTTTAGCTACTTTCTACATTAGTTTTCTCTTAGGTTATATGCACTCAAATAGTATAGCGCATTATCCACTTTGATTTAACTATACATAGTTAAATGGATATAGTTATCCATTTCCGTTTAACTATACATATTACAAGATTCATTTCATACCATTAATTTCTCCCCAAAGTATCTTCTCCTATCTTGAGGTCTTTGGATTTATCTGTTGTTTGCTTAAAATCTTTCCACAAGTAAATTACTCAGATTTTGTTAAGGTCCTCTTGATTATTTCATTTACTCTTCCTCTCTATGGCTGCTGGCCCCGGTGGTGAAGTGTTATTTTCTTTGGTCTCGTCTTGAAGATACTTTAGTAGTAGCAGTCTTGAGAGTGGTGGAAGTGCAGCAAGCTCTGATCTTCTGACCCATTGCATCAGTGAAAAAGTTTCTAAGCCTCTGCTGAGGAATTGGGAGGATATTCCTCTTCTCCGTGGGCCTCTCATGCTCACTCAACCTCAGAAGTGGAGAGAACCCAGCCTTCCCTTTCAGCCTCCTGGGAACCAAAAAGACAGGCACACTCATGCTAACCAATGTTAGCCTTCTCCCTGAGTGCCCCATGGTCCAAGCCTTCCTCAGGAACTGCAGCTTTCAAATCTTCCCCAAGGCTTTGCCTGGGTTTTATCTGGCTTTAGGGTAGTAGCAGGATTGGAAGTTCAGCTACAGGTCTCTGGCTCATGCCCTCCAGGCTCCACCTACCTCCCAGCCCCAACTCCTAGTTAGCCAGGAAGAGGTTGGAGGTTGGAGTGTTTAGTAATTAAAGAGAAGGGAAGGTGAGACTTACTGAGCCATCATCTTTCCAGCATGCCCTGTTCCATGTTTAATAAATACCTTAATTATGTAAATATCCACAATGATTTAGTGTTGTCCTTCACTGATGTAGGATATACTCCTCCTTCAAGCAGCTCCCTCACCTTACCCAACACCACCTGACCCAACTCGATCTCCTTGAAGAGCTTCCTGCTTAGTTGATGCACCAGTAAATCCAACTCTAAGAGACCTGGTTCAGAACGCACTGGGGGCATTTATATTCTTTTATTTGAACACCTTTTCTCTAGGGGTTAATTTCCCACTGTGTGTATCTTGAAGTGGAAGCCAGAAGGACCCAATAATTTGCCTCACCCTTAACACATAAAGTAAAGGACATTGGTTTCGCCAATCGATGCTTTCATCAGACACTTTGACTCTTGTGTTGGTGACACAAAGATCTAGGGATGGCTGAGAAATTGTATGTGTCTCCAGATGATCTGGAGAGTCTTCTATTTGATTAGGTTCATTTGAATTTAATCAATGAGGTCATAGTCCGCAGATCAGTTAGCACAAAGTTGGTTTATTTGTTAGGATTTGGTTTAGCAAATAGTCCCAAAATAATAGTGACTTAAATAAAACCACTGTTTATCTCTTCCTCATATGAATAAAGTCCAGAGGTAAGAGGTCTTAGGCAGGTATGAGCCCCTCTATGGGATCAGAAACCCAGGTCCTTCTATCTTTGCTCTGCATCACTACAGTTCTGTCCTTGTCTATATTTTCCAAGGTGACTTGCCATTCCATCCATACTCCAGGCACCAGAAAAGAGGACCCCAGTAGGACACTCCTTTCCCTTTGAGAACATTTTCACAAAGTTACAAATTAACCTCTGCTCACATACGATTGGCCATTATTTAGTCACATGGCTGTACCTCACTGCCTATATCCTAGGTACCTTTGTACCCAGCTACAAATTTTGTCACTATGGAAGGAGTGAATAAATACTGGTACAACGGAAGTTTCTTCACAGTTGATGAATAAAATCAACTTTCTATGAAAAATAATTTTCTACTTTAACAGCTTTCCTCATTGAACATTCTACAAATGTAATCTTTTATAATAAACATTCAAAGTCCCAAGATTATAAGTCAGCAGGTTTGGAAACTATTAAAGCTATTAAAATTCCATTATTTCAGAAAAAGTCTTTGCCCTTTTTATCAAAGAGCAGTAGACAGAAACTCAATATAATAATAAGAAAGGGAACAGAAACTAACCCAAATTTTATGGTCCCTGGTAGGCAAACATTTTCTAACCTGCTTTCTTATCTCTCACAACAAGATGTCAAGAAGCCAACTCAGAGTTTTGTATTCCCAAACACATGTATCGACAGTTTTTTATTATCTCAAGATTCCTATTACTAAAGATTTTAATTTATGACTTCAGCTTAATTTTAATCATGGCTGAATTAATGAATTTGGGGCTTATGTTTTCTTAGGTCTACAGTCATCCATTCTTCTGTGCTAGGGTCAACTCTAGTTGTTTTATAAGAACATCTAGAAGTGCTGTCTGCTTACTGGGATTCTCCCACAGCACATGATTAGAGAAGGGGGATGACTGTATTTAGATGTAAATTTTCAGTGGATTTCTCAGGTTCCTCACAGCCTTAAAGGCTTGTCCAGGAGTATAACCTAGAGTTCACTAGAAGTAATATTTGTAAAGGACTTCTTCATTGCATTGGGCACACTAAAAGTTTATCCTCAAATCAAACCATCAGAAATTTGCACACTTGTGTTTTGTGCCTTGTAGAATTAATTTCACTGATGTGAGTTTTGGCATTGCATCATAGATATTAAAGTGTATTGTAAAGAATGGCCCTGTGAAACTTGTTATTGTACTTGCAGTAAAGATGATGTCAAGGACATTATTCACTGACTTGCCCTGTGATTCATAAAAAAAATTACTATTGTCTCATCGTAAACAGTAGTAGGTGGAATCCAGGGTGGGTTGGCTTCAGCTGCCCTGGCACATAGGCGGAAGGGCAATTGTCAGGATAATGAATTTTAACACTGCCTAGAGAACAGATGTTTGGAAATCATAGCATTTGCTTGTGAGATAAAACTCAGAACACAACTTCTAAACTTTGAAATTACCTCTGTGGATAGAGCTTCAAGTGCGTTTTCAGGACAGAAGAAGCAGATCATGACCTGAAATAAACTAAACACACACACACACACACACACACACACACACACACAGCAGTGAAAGAGGAGAAATAGAAAAGCAGATCAGCCCAGGAGAAAATATACATATATATATATAATGTAAATGGTCAAGTCATCCAGCCAGCTGTGGGAAGGGAAAATGAGGAAGGAAACAAAGAAATAAAGTCTAGACCCTAAATTTAAGATTAAAAGATTATCTTTTAAGGTTTGGCATTTTGTCTTGTTACAAGTTAGTCTAAAATTGTACTATATAATTCCACTAAGTTCATTCAAAAAAATTGATATTTTAAATAAATGTTTCCTAATCAGAGGGCAGAAAACTCGGAAAGAATTTAGAGGATTATGTCAAAGAGTGAACAAATCCATAGATACAGATATATTTGCATGTTGGGATCAACAAAAAACAAACTTGTAAAAAATAACCAATCTTAGAGGCTTCTCCTCAAGCAAAACACTATTATACGGAAAAGTGATAAGGAAATCAGGGCACATGGTGTTCTTTTTTTTTTTTTGGTCAATGTGCAACATGATATTCTTCAAAGAGATTAATGCTTTTCTATTTCCAATAATGGCAGGCCAGTTTTTCAGACCAATTCTTTCACTGAAAATAAATGAAGGTATGTATCTATCATTTTATGGACTTTCTTCCTGGGCTATTCTTGGCACAAGGCACACAAGCATGAATAAATTGTGATCTCCACCTTCAAGGAGTTCATAGGGACTCTTACAAAGTAGGAGTTTTCATATGTAATTTCAGAGGTGACACAGAAAAAATCAAAGTGGGGTGAGTGAAAGAAGTTAATTTTGAGCTATACTTGAAGGCTAGGAACTGCCAGAGTGGTGTGGGGAAGGCATTGCAGGTAGAAAGCGTAAGCAGTTTCCAGAGGGAGGGATTTAAGACCTGGGCACGGACAGCAAGTGAACTGGCTATGCTAAAGCAAAAGGACCCTATTGAGGAATGTAAAAATCCAGGTACTTCCATATGACCCCCACAGTACCTAGCACAGGACATTTGAAAAGTAGGTCATAAATATATTCTGGTTGTTTACTTAAGTCCACCTGACTCCAGGGCAACGTGTACTTACTATAGTAGGCAATGAAGTTAAACAGACATGAAGGGGTAGAGAGGCGAATCATCGTGTGGAGGGAATATTGTTGGCCTTCAATTCTGAAAAACTGGGGAACTGAAAATAAACTAAAAAATCTGAACAAACTCTTCTGGTATCTCGGTTTATTTTGGTCTGTCAAGTAAAGGACAAGAGATGTGCAGAGAAATTCCTCCAAGATTCTGAGTTAGAAAGGTACTAGTGACTTCAGTTGAGACAACCTTCTCCTTTTCCACTTTTCCAATTCTTTGGCCTGCTTAAACAATTTCTTTGGCTCTTCTTTCCATAAGCAACCTTGCTACCTGACAGAAGTGGGTTATGGGGCATATACATGATTTTAACTGGCTCATGAAGAACCTCCTCTTTTATTAAATCTGGAGGTTATTTCTCGAGCAATTAATTCATGGTGATAAAATATCCAGCAATATACTTTTCACCAATCTTTAGAATAAACGTGAAAATATTTAGATTTTGTCATCTGTTTTTGTTGCTCTGTATGAAATAGGATTTTCAAAGGAAGCTTCAACCTGGTAGTCATAAATAAATGACTAAATTAGCTTTGATTTTAGAAGCTTATACTGATGCTTGCTTTTCTGAAAAATTCAGTTTCTAAGAATATGCAATGTAAACATTTGAATTATAGTGGTCAATACAGATTTACAATCGCAAAGCATAACTAGTTTCATGGCCTACAGAAAGCCTTTTTCTAGTTCTTCCCTTTTGACATAAATGCAGAACCTCTGTGTTGTAATATTAAATGGAAACATCCCAGAAAAATAATCCTCCAAGTTTGTCCAAATTGCTGTTTTGGCTTTAAGATCCAGTAATTTTCTTTCAGATGTACCCTAGGGTACAACGAATTGTCATGGGGTTTTCCATACGCAGAAAAGTTTCAAAGTTGCAGATTGAAAACCTCCATTGAAACAAATGCATTATGTCACTTGAAATAAGAGCATCTGTACATACTTCACAAAATAATTTTCTTTGTTCAGCAGAGGAAGGCCAGATGATGCAATATCTAGCTTCCAGCTGCGCCTTCCTCACTGGCAATTCAGCCTCTTCTAGTGCTATTTGAAAGACTCCTGACCACTTACTGTGCAATTTTGATGTGCTTACGCTCAATTCTTCATCTCATCACTGACAAGGAAGAGGGAACAGAAATTGTATGAGAATGCATGTGTCCACAAAGCAACAGAACGATGGTTATCTTTCCCTTAGGCATTATTTTTTTAAACACAAACAGCACCAAAGGAAGAGGGAAATCAGTCAGAGGCCTTGGGGATTCAAATGGAGGAAATCCTCCAACAGGATGAAGCTACACATCCTATAGAAAGTACACAAACAGCATTGTAAGCTGGACGTTGTTATATTTCTCTGAAGTTCTACCTTTTCCAAGCTCTTTAAACCATGAATTGTTTTATTCTGCCAAAATAGATGAGCTAATAATTTGGCTGCCTGCTATTAAAGGAGATTAAAAGACAAGCAGAGAAAAGTTCCATAAATAAAACATAACCAAAATATTTCAGTTGATTTAAATATAGTCTTAGCACTTTAGAATTGATAATACTATCAGGTTCAAATGTTGAATAACAAATAATCAAAATAAGAGTGTTGAGTTGAAACAGCTGTCAAATCGGCCATTTAATGAAGGAGAAAAAAATGTTCCAATTGTTTCATAATGTGAAGACATCTGAATGTCTGATAAAATTTTTAACTTTTCTGATTGGTATGGAAGGGAGCATTATTATTGATTGCCATTGTCTAGCCTTTGATTGTTCTGAATCTAGAAAACTGGACTTTTACTTATTTTCTGAAACTTTGCCCCAAGATAGATCTCTATGTTCCGGTATAACAAAAATTTTTTTTAATAAACAAACAAGATTCATGGCTTCGAAATGTCTTATATGGACCTTCAAAGGCTTCATGGTGCACCACCATTGGTGGGATGTGCCCTTGGTTTAGACTCTTAGAAGCAATCATGTGTTTTTCCCTCTTACCCCTGCCCTCTGACCTGCATCCTATTGAGAGGTGACAGCGTGCTGGCAGTCCTCACAGCCCTCCTTCGCTCTCGGCACCTCCTCTGCCTGGGCTCCCACTTTGGCGGCACTTGAGAAGCCCTTTAGCCCACCACTGCACTGTGGGAGCCCCTTTCTGGGCTGGCCAAGGCCGGTGCTGGCTCCCTCAGTTTGCAGGGAGGTGTGGAGGGAGAGGCGCGATTGGAAACCGGGACTGCGCGCGGCGCTTGTGGGCCAGCTGGAGTTCGGGTGGGCGTGGGCTTGGCGGGCCCTGCACTCAGAGCAGCCGGCCGGCCCTGCCCACCCCAGGCAATGAGGGGCTTAGCACCCGGGCCAGCGGCTGCGGAGGGTGTACTGGGTCCCCCAGCAGTGCCGGCCCACCGGCGCTGCTATCGATTTCTCACGGGGCCTTAGCTGCCTTCCGGCAGGGCAGGGCTCCGGACCTGCAGCCCCGCCATACCTGAGCCTTCCACCCACTCGTGGGCTCCTGTGCGGCCCGATTCTCCCTGATGAGCGCCACCCCCTGCTCCTCCACCCTCAGTCCCATCGACCACCCAAGGGCTGAGGAGTGCAGGCGCACGGCACTGGGACTGGCAGGCAGCTCCACCTGCAGCTCCAGTGCGGGATCCACTGGGTGAATCCTGAGTCTGGTCGGGCTGTGGAGAACCTTTATGTCTATCTAGCTCAGGGATTGTAAATACACCAATCAGCACCCTGTGTCTAGCTCAGGGTCTGTGAATGCACCAATCGACACTCTGTATCTACCCACTCTGGTGGGGCCTTGGAGAACCTTTATGTCTAGCTCAGGGATTGTAAATACACCAATCAGCACTCTGTATCTAGCTCAAGGTTTGTAAACACACCAATCAGCACCCTGTGTCTAGCTCAGGGTTTGTGAATGCACCAATTGACACTCTGTATCTAGCTACTCTGGTGGGGCCTTGGAGAACCTTTGTGTGGACACTCTGTATCTAGTTAATCTAGTGGGGAGGTGGAGAACCTTTGTGTCTAGCTCAGGGATTGTAAACGCACCAATCAGCGCCCTGTCAAAACAGATCACTCAGCTCTACCAATCAGCAGGATGTGGGTGGGGCCAGATAAGAGACTAAAAGCAGGCTGCCCCAGCCAGCAGTGGCAACCTGCTGGGGTCCCCTTCCATGCTGTGGAAGCTTTGTTCTTTCGCTCTTTGCAATAAATCTTGCTACTGCTCACTCTTTGGGTCCATGCTGCTTTTACAAGCTGTAACACTCACCGCGAAGATCTGCAACTTCACTCCTGAAGCCAGCGAGACTAGGAGCCCACTGGGAGGAACGAACAACTCCAGACGCGCTGACTTAAGAGATGTAACACTCACCGCAAAGGTCTGCAGATTCACTCCTGAGCCAGCGAGACCACAAACCCACCAGAAGGAAGAAACTCCGAACACATCCGAACATCAGAAGGAAAAAACTCCAGACGCGCCACCTTAAGAGCTGTAACACTCACCGGGAGGGTCCGCGGCTTCATTCTTGAAGTCAGTGAGACCAAGAACTCACCAATTCCGGACACACTATCATGACTAGAGATGTGCACCAACACCAAACCCAAAAAGTTAACCCTTTTTTTTTTTTTTTTTTTTGAGACGGAGTCTCGCTCTGTCGCCCAGGCTGAAGTGCAGTGGCGTGATCTCGGCTCACTGCAAGCTCCTCCTCCCAGGTTCAAAAGATTCTCCTGCCTCAGCCTCTGGAGCAGCTGGGACTTCAGGTGCCCGCAACCACGCCCAGCTAATTTTTTGTATTTTTAGTAGAGACGGGGTTTCACCGTGTTAACCAGGATGGTCTCGATCTCCTGACCTTGTGATCCACCCGCCTCAGCCTCCCAAAGTGCTGGGATTACAGGAATGAGCCACCGCGCCCAGCCCAAGTTAACCATTCTTTAACCCAAAAAGCTAGGTGGGTTTTTGCTTGTTTGTTTTGTTTCTGTTTTCAAACCAGGCACGACCTGTGGTGACCAGCAATGGGAAAAATGGAAGGAGCTCTCTAATCCTGTCCGCAGCTTCCCTGCCCATCACTTGTGCACACCCACATCCCCCTCAGGCCCACAGGGTTACTTTATGATGACCACTGGCATGTTTAGATTTCTCAGATGTAGGAAGAACTTCAAAGCACAAATTCCTTTCATGGGGACACAAGTTTTAAACTATGTTTCATAACTGTGAGCAATAGAAAAAATGGGGCCATCTAGGGATACGCTTAACATTCCTGGGACTCTGGACATACCACAATGTTCACATAATTCTGTAACTAGAATGTTATAGTAAGCTTTTTGCTCTAAGCAATTCATGGCAGATAATTTAAATAGACATCAAATCTAATGTGTTGTGAAGAGAAATGCTGCCTGTGGCTCCTTGGTTCTTTATATGAGTCAGTGTATGCAAGTATCTAGTGTAGTTCCTGGCCCACATTAGACCTTGAGCCCTTCTTCCAAATGAGCCTCAGCTCCACAGAGGCTGTGAAATGCCTCCAGCTAGTTTCCCTCCCATTGCAAACAGATCCTGGCCTAACACCCGCTCAAAGTCCGCTTATGTCACCCCATCTGTGTTTCTCAAAATCGGATCTACAGCCCACCTCCATCTCAAGCACTCGGTGGAGTGAGAGTTAAAAATGCAGATTTCTAGGCCCTTCTCCAGCCCTTCAGAATCCAAAGCTCTGGGAAAGGGGCCTAAGGATCCACCTTTTTATCAAGCTCCCAAAGTCATTCACTAAAGCTTGAGAATCCCTGATATAGAGCTTCACAGTTCTATCCCTCTATTAACTTAAACCCTGGAAAAAGAATTTCTGCACAATGTCAACAGAGCCTATTACAAAAATGACTTCATTGTTACTTAAAGTTATGCTGTCTGTCTTTATGGATGTCTAATTCAAGAGCCATCTGAGGTCTCATTTCAGTATCTTTTATACTGAAGTTAAGATTCTGTTCACTCCATAAATCTCTGTATTTTATACAAGAACCCATACCATTAATTGGTGATTTCATTTATTTGCATGGAGAAAAAAAATTATCTGCTGATGGATTTATTTGCTTCCTGTTGTCAGAAAATGAAAAACATATAACTGTGTTTCTCTTACAGCTTTAGCTACTGGAAATCGTGTAGCAATTTTCTTGCCTAAGTGTGGCAATCTGTTCAATTCTGTGCTCCAAATATATTTACTGTTTCTTCTCCTTTGGGGTGAACTCTGTTTTGTTTCACATTTAAACGGCATAGGCAGTGACTTCTGAACCACTTTAGAAAGGGTATACATTTTTACAAACTAGAAAGCATTTTCTTGCAGTGTTGTATTCTTGGCATGCAGCAATTCCTGAATAGCCACTTGAGTCCAGATAAGAACTTGCTTGTTGTAGGATGCAGGACTAGTAGTACTGTGTTCTGTGCAATGAGTCTCTTCATCGGTTTGGATACTTGGGTCCAATTACATTTGTTTTGCTCATCTGCTTTTACAAATGCAAGCCAGAGACAGGGAATTATGATGCGCTTCCAATGCTTTCAGAATCCACTCGCCCTTTGTAGACCATGAATTTCTGAAGCAACATAGCATCTCCATGGCTACCTGACAAAATTACTAAGGCTGCCAGCGCCTGCTTCTATGTGACTGAGTGTGAACTAAACAAATTACTACAGCCAACACAAGTAGAGGATTTGCATCTCTGACTTCTGTAGGGGGAGATGTTGAGCATCCAACTGAAGCCCAGCAATATTCCTGGCAGCGGCTGTATCAAGATTTGCTTTGGTGGTAGCCAAACCCTCATGCATAGGACATAGCCCCATGAGTCATTTTCACCCCCAAACCTCCTACTGTTTATTAATCACTTATGGCAACCACATACTCATGGTGAAGTTTTAGTCGGAACAGCAATGAATTTTGCTTAACTTTGCTTCCCTGTACGAGTCCTGTGCTTCCCTCAGCACCCGACACGAAAGCACTAGTTACTTAACCGAGCCTTTCAATGTCCCCAGAAGTTTCTTTTTAAATTATTTTATTTATTTTGTTTTTACAAAATTCAGGTGGTAAAAATATGGAATGCTTCAGGAATTTGCGTGTCATCCTTGCACAGAGACCATGCTAATCTTCTCTGTACCATTCCAATGTTAATGTATGTGCCGCTGAAGTGAGTACCCAGAAGTTTCTTTATACATACCTATCATGAGACAGCTTCCATTTCAGTCCAACTCAAACACAATGAAGAAATCCTCTTTGAAATATCCCTGCTGAACTGTTATTATCCACACCACCTAATAACAAAATTCCTTAAGGGCAGTATGGCCTAGGGTTTAAGTGCACACACTTTGGGTTCAAAAAGACCAGGATTCAAATCCTGGTCCTGCCTCTTACTATATGTGTGTCATTGGGCAAGTTACACAATCTCTCTAAGACCAATTTCTTCATCTGCAAAGCATGAATATTAGTAGTACTATTTCAAGAGTAGTTGTTATAACTAAATGATTTAAGAATTTAGCACATAGTAAGCACTTAATAAAATAGTATTTATTAGTACTCACAGAGTAATCTGCTCTGAGATGAACAGCTCTATTGATAGCAAGTTCTTTCTTATACTAAACAGATAAAACTTTGTCCCATTTGTCTCACTCTTTCTTCCTAGTTCTGCCTTCAGAAGCTATCCAGAATAAGTATATTCCTTATTCCACACAACAGCACTTTAAATATTTGAGGGAGCTATTGTGTGCCTCCTTTCATATATTTGAGAACAGGTATCATTTTTTTCCAGTTTGACTTTTTCTAGTTCCTTCAACTGTGTCCCACATGACTTTGGATCTGTCACCATCTGTGGCAGAGCTAGCTAGATGCTCCCTAATCCCATTTCCTCTTCTTGGGCATATAAGAATACCCTAGCCATTGGGTTGGGGCATGTGGCTGGGTTTCGGCCAATAAAGCAAGATTAAACGTATGTGTGCTACTTCTATGCCAGGCCATGTGTCTTATGAGATCTTCCTTGATCTCTTTCACTCATTGACTTGCTTAGTGCAGAGGATCCAGTGGAAAATTCTCAGGACACATAAGAGGCATGGAATCTGTGAGATGGAAGAAGCTTGAATCCCTGTGTCAGCACATAGAAGGCTACCTCTCGTGCACCTGTCAGACTGTGGCATGAGTGTTGTATTAAGCCATTAAGACTCGAGGGTTGGGCCAGGTGCAGTGGCTGATACCTGTAATCCCAGCACGTTGAGAGGCTAAAGTGGGAGGACTCCTTGAGTCCAGGCATTTGAGACCAGCCTGGGCAACATAGCAAGACCCCCAACTCTACAGAAAATTTAAAAATTAGCTGGGTGGGGTGGCTCTCTTGTAGTCCCAGCTACTTGGGAGGCTGAGGTGGGAGGATAGGTTGAGCCCAGGAGGTCGAGGCTGCAGTGAGCAATGATCACGCCACTGCACTCCGGCCTGGGTGAAAGAGCAAGACTTTGTCTTAAAAAAGAAAAAAAAAAAGCTTGAGTGTTTATTTATCACTGCAATATATCCTAGCCTGCCATGGCTAATACATCTTTGTAGTCACCATTCTCCGGACATGCACTATCCTGTCAATGTCACTTTTAAAAGATGATATCCAGAAATGAAAACTTTTCAAATGTGACCTGATCCTAATGGAATAAAACTGGAAAACTACTTCCTTCTTTTGTTGTTGTTGTTTTTTTCCTGAGCACCATATTTTTTTTTTCAGTGCTTTCCAAAGTTGCCTTATGCTTAGCAACCACATTACACATACACAGGTGGCAAAAGCTACATTTGTAGTTAACTAAAAACACTGCAGTATTTTTCAAGCCAACTGCCATCAAGCTAAGTGTGGCACAGTCAGTGTTCACCAAATATCCCATTTGCTTTCCTGCACTTCCCAGCCTCCCTCACAGTTTGGTTGGGGCCATGTTTATAGTTTCAGGAGCAGAAATAAAGTGTCACTCCTGGGCCAAGGCAGTTAAAAGCCAGTATGCCTCTTCCATTCCTCTCTTCCCCTGCTGCAGATACCTTGGAGGACACATTCCACGTGAAGGTAGGCTTCCCATCAGACTTTGCATCAATGAGAAATAAATGTTTACTCTTTAAAATACTGAAATTTCACAGTCTGTTTGTTGTGGTATCTAACATTAGTTAACCTGACTCCTCAGTGAGAGGTGAAGCCAGCTGGACTTCCTGGGTCGAGTGGGGACTTGGAGAACTTTTCTGTCTTACAAGAAGTTTGTAAAATGCACCAATCAGTGCCCTGTAGCTAGCTAGAGGTTTGTAAAATGCACCAATCAGCACTCTGTAAAATGGACCAATCAACAGGACATGGGTGGGGACAAATAAGGGAATAAAAGCTGGCCACTCCAGCCAGCAGTAGCAACCTGCTTGGGTCCCCTTCCACGCTGTGGATCCTTTGTTTTTTTGCTTTCGCAATAAATCTTGCTGCTGCTCACTCTTTGTGTCCCTGCCACCTTTAAGAGCTGTAACACTGTGAAGGTCTGTGGATTCATTCTTGAAGTCAGTGGGACCATGAACCCACCGGAAGGAATCAACTCCAAACACACCAGGCTGCTACTTGCGCACTTTAATTTTTGCACTTTTGCACTTTAATTCAAAACTTTGTATTTATTTTTATTAACTTTTAAATTTTTTACTCATGAATTACATACCTACAGAAAAGTGCCATATCATAAGTGAATTAATTCAATAAATTTTCACACAC